>NC_134904.1:31731929-31754429 GCF_041734735.1 Babylonia areolata | reverse complement strand
TCTGAAGAGTAACAGCACCACTTTTTTTTCCCCTCGCTTGTTTTTTCCTGCATGCAAGTGTATGTGTTTTCCTGTCAAAGTAGATTTTTTTTTTTTTTTTTTTTTTTGCAGAATTTGTTTCCAGGGACAACCTTTTTGTTAACCTAGGTTCTTTAACATGCGCTAAGTGCATGCTACAGATGGGACCTCAGTTTATCGTCTTGTTTGAATGACTAGCGTCCAGATCGCCACTGAAGGTCCAGTACTAGGAAGGGAGGGAAATGCTTGGTACGTGTGAGATTTGATCTTGTGAGTTCAGATTTTATGTCTCAGTGTGAGTTCAGATTTTATGTCTCAGTGTGAGTTCAAAACACTACACCTGTGTTTTTTCTGTGTAGAAATAATAATAATAATACCTTTTTTTATATTGTAATTATTTATTTATTTATTTACTTATTTATGGACGCTTATCTATTATTTATTCACCTTTTTTTTTTTTCCTCAAGGCCTGACTAAGCGCGTTGGGTTACGCTGCTGATCAGGCATCTGCTTGGCAGATGTGGTGTAGCGTATATGGATTTGTCCGAACGCAATGACACCTCCTTGAGCTACTGAAACTGAAACTTTCTCTGTGTGTGTGTGTATTTATTTATTCATCTTTTTTTCTTTTCTTTTTTTTTTTTTTTTTCCAGCACAGCAGACTTGTCGGACCTTGCGAAACAAGCCAAGAAAAAGCTGCAGGATGTGAGTAAGCTTCCTGTGACACATTGGACCAAGAGGGTCCTCTGTGTGTGTGTGTTCTGACAGTGACTAATGTGTAAGAGCAGTATTTGATCATGTGTACCTGATACACTGTGTATCGTTTTGTCTTGTGTTGTGTTGTGTGTTGTATCACTTTTCGTCACCACAGGTTCCATAGCGTGTTTAAATCAGGGGCCGCCCTTTCTTGTAGAGAGCGCGCTGCAGCAGTGCAGTGCCCCGCCCCCATGCCCCCCCCCCACCCCTTTATTTTTTTCATGTGTGCAAGCTTATTTGCTTTATGGATTTTGCAAGTGTATTTGGGTTACTGTCAAAGTGGATTCTGCAAGTGTATTTGGGTTACTATCAAAGTGGATTCTGCAAGTGTATTTGTTTTACAGAGTGGATTCTGCAAGTGTATTTGGTTTACAATCAGAGTGGATTCTGCAAGTGTATTTGGTTTACAATCAAAGTGGATTCTGTAAGTGTATTTGTTTTATTGTCAAAGTGGATTCTGCAAGTGTATTTGGTTTATTATCAAAGTGCATTCTGCAAGTGTATTTGTTTTACTGTCAAAGTGGATTCTGCAAGTGTATTTGGTTTACAGTCAAAGTGGATTCTGCAAGTGTATTTGTTTTACAGAGTGGATTCTGTATTTGTTTTACAATCAGAGTGGATTCTGCAAGTGTATTTGTTTTACAGAGTGGATTCTGCAAGTGTATTTGTTTTATTGTCAAAGTGGATTCTGCAAGTGTATTTGGTTTATTATCAAAGTGCATTCTGCAAGTGTATTCGTTTTACTGTCAAAATGGGTTCTGCAAGTGAATTTGTTTTACTATCACAGTAGATTCTACAAGTGTATTTGGTTTATTATCGAAGTGCATTCTGCAAGAGTATTTGTTTTATTATCAAAGTTGGTTCTGCAAGTGTATTCGTTTTACTATCAGAGTAGATTCTGCAGGTGTATTTGTTTTATTATCAAAGTGCATTCTGCAAGTGTATTTGGTTTACTATGAAAGTAGATTCTGTAAGTGTATCTGGTTTACTATGAAAGTAGATTCTGCAAGTGTACCTGGTTTACTATGAAAGTAGATTCTGCAAGTGTGTTTGTTTTATAATCAAAGTGGATTCTGCAAGAGTATTTGGTTTACTATCAAAGTAGATTCTGTAAGTGTATCTGATTTACTGTGAAAGTGGATTCTGTAAGTGTATCTGGTTTACTATCAAAATAGATTCTGTAAGTGTTTCTGGTTTACTATGAAAGTAGATTCTGTAAGTGTATTTGGTTTACTATGAAAGTAGATTCTGCATGTGTGTTTGTTTTATTATCAAAGTGGATTCTGCAAGTGTATTTGGTATACTGTCAAAGTAGATTCTGTAAGTGTATCTGGTTTACTATTAAAGTAGATTCTGTAAGTGTATCTGGTTTACTATGAAAGTAGAGTCTGTAAGTGTATCTGGTTTACTACGAAAGTAGATTCTGTAAGTGTATTCGTTTTACTATCACAGTGGATTTTGCAAGTGGATTTGGTTTACTATTAAAGTAGATTTTGCAAGTGAATTTGGTTTACTTTCAAAGTGGATTTTGCAAGTGTATTTGGTTTACTATCAAAGTAGATTTTGCAAGTGAATTTGGTTTACTGTCAAAGTGGATTTTGCAAGCGTATTTGTTTTATTATCAAAGTGGATTCTGCAAGTGTATTTGGTTTACTGTCTAAGTGGATTTTGCAAGTGTATTTGTTTTATTATCTAAGTGGATTCTGCAAGTGTATCTATTTTATTATCAAAGTAGATTTTGCAAATGTATTTGGTTTACTATGAAAGTGGGTTCTGTAAGTGTATCTGGTTTACTGTCAAAGTAGATTCTGCAAGTGTGTTTGGTTTACTATGAAAGTGGATTCTGTAAGTGTATCTAGTTTACTATCAAGTGGATTCTGCAGGTGTGTTAGTGGATTCTGCAAGTTTGTTTTACTATGAAAGTGGATTCTTTGGGTGTATTTTACTATCAAAGTGGATTTTTCTGCAGAATTCTGCCAGAGACACCCTTTTTGTTGCCTTGGGTTCTCTAACATGCATAAAGTGCGTCCTGCGCACAGGACCTTGGTTTGTCGTCTCATCCGAATGACTGACTTGAGGATGGGAATGTTCTTTGGACTTACTTTGTGTTTGTGTGAGAGCAAGCTTAGTAAAGAGCTGAACAGATGTGAGTGACTACGAACTCTGTTTTAGAAAGTGGGTTTTTGTATTTTGTGGATAGAATTGTCTGACTGCTCAGTTGTTTTAAAAAAAAACACACACAAAACCCCCCACATGGCAGTTTGATGTCATAGACTGTAAAACACAGTCATGTACATGCACAAATGTGTGTGAACACACTTGTACACACCCACACGTGTTCATGCATGAACACACACAGACACACACACACACACACACGCGCACGCGCACAGCACGCATGTTAGCACCTGCACACAGTTACAGATACTGAAAGATGGATTGGGAGTGACACGAAGGGGGTTCAGGCACTGCCAGGTCTGCACATAATATGTTGACCTGGGAGATCGGAAAAATCTCCACCCTTTACCCACCAGGCGCCGTCACCGAGATTCGAACCCGGAACCCTCAGATTGAAAGCCCAACGCTTTAACCATTCAGCTGTTGCGAAGGTTAACACATGTAGAAGGAGAGGTCTGGGCATCGCCTTCCTACGGCAAACCCCAAAGAGGAAAGTGGAAAGGCTAGCAGTGTTGGTGATAGCCGAGTGGTTAAAGCGTTGGACTGTCAGTCTGAGGGTCCCGGGTTCGAATCACAGTGACGGCACCTGGTGGATAAAGGGTGGAGATTTTTACGATCTCCCAGGTCAACATATGTGCAGACCTGCTAGTGCCTGAACCCCCTTCGTGTGTATATGCAAGCAGAAGATGAAATACGCACGTTAAAGATCCTGTAATCCATGTCGGCGTTCGGTGGGTTATGGAAACAAGAACATACCCAGCATGCACACCCCCGAAAACGGAGTATGGCTGCCTACATGGCGGGGTAAAAACGGTCATACACGTAAAAGCCCACTAGTGTGCATACGAGTGAACACAGAAGAAGAAGAAGGTGAAGGAGTGATTGGAGGGGGGTGGGTGGGAGGTGGGGGGTGGGGTGTGTGACAAGATTGACAGAGAAGTAATTGGGAGTGGGACAAGGCAAGAGGACAGTGGAAACACTGGCAGTGTTGACAGAGTAGCACTGTATGCTGCAGCTCCCCAACCACCTGTTTGAAGAACTGGCCATGGACGTGTACGATGAGGTGGACAGAAGGGAGAACGATTCCAGTGAGTAGTTTTCGTGCCATATATTGTTTTATTCAAGACTGGCATAGCCTCTTTAATCCTGAACAAGCCACACAGAATACACGGACAATACAGAACAAACACATGGTTGCCTCGGTGGTTTTTCAACTGGAAATGAACAAACAATTAGACATGGAGATGAAATGATTAACGAATAGTACAGAGTGGTAACTCTCTCCATTCACAAGGTACACAACTTCAAGTCAGTGCTGCTTACGCTAACGATTCAGCTAGCACACGGGTAAAGAAAAGGTACATTGGAATTAATTGTTTCATGTTCCCAGACTTTTGTTGTTTTGATGTCTGTTAGTGTTATTGTTTTTTGTTTTTGTTTTCACACAAGATTTTTTGCTGCATATGTAAATGTTTGGGGTACCTCTAAGACGTCTGTATGTGTGTCGGTAAACCTTTGCCACCCCCCCCTACCTATGGGGGTGCCAGGGGCTTTTTTTTTTTTTTTATAGTATAAATTATATCCCCCACCTTCTAGAAATTTTGTGCTAGAAATTTTTTCTTTTTTATGGCTTGGTTTGTTTCTGGCTTTTTTTCCCCTTTTCTTTCTGTATTCTCTTGCTTTCTTTCTTTCTTTTTTTTTTCTTCTCTGCCTTGCTGATCCATTCACCTGTATTTTCTTTCCTTTTCTAGAAAGCAATGATATTATTTGTCTTTTCCTGGATTTGATAATTGGGCAAATGCTGTATCCCCCCCTCCCCTCCACCCCCCCCCCTTTTTTTTTTCTCCTCCTACATTTCTCTCTCCTTTACTCTCATTTACTCATTTTTTGGGGTCTTCTTCATACCTTTTCTTTAGACATTTTTCCCTTTCGAGGGCTGGAGAAAGCAATTGTTTGCTTACTCAAATGCTATCGGAAATAAGATCCATTCATTCATTCATTCATTTATCATTCATTTATTCCTTCCTTCCTTCCTTCATTCATTCATCCTCTATCTCTCTCTCACTCACTCACTCTATCTCTCTCATTTCCATATTCATATACATTATTGTCATTAATGCAGTTATCATGATTATGTACTTGTAAATGCTACTGTGCAATTGAGTGTAGTTGAATTTCATGTATGTTTTTCTATAACCTTTTGTTATCTTGTGAACATTTTGATTTCATTTCTTTTTGCCCTGAGGGCTGGATGTAAAAAAGCATATGCATGCTTATTCCACTTCCCTCATTAAAAAGATTCGTTCGTTCGTTCGTTCGTTCGTTCGTTCTCCCTGGCTTGCTCTGCTGCCTGTCAGTCTGTGTGGACGTGTGACTGACACTCCCTGTTGTCACTGTGCAGTCTGGCTGTCCACCCACGACCACACGTCCATTGTCAGCGAGCGGCTGACCGTGCCCCACCTGCCTGTCAACCCTGAGCTGTCCACCACCCGTAACCAGGTCTGGGGCGCCCCACCCACCTGACTTGTCCTCAGAAAGAATGAATGAATGAATGAATCTTTATTTTCCAACGGTGAAGATATTAGCACTTTGGCCGACTTACACATCTGCCGTTGTTCTAAGAGACACACAAACATGTACGCATATAAATGTAGTTATACTGAATACGTAATACATGTATAATGTACGAGTATAACACAGCGTCAAACTGAGAGACACAACATCGCTCACATCTGTACGGAACGGAAGCGAGTAACACACACACGCACACACACACACACCAAGAGAAAAGAAGAGATCTGAGCACATCACTCCTCTCTTGCAGTCTCTCTGTTGGCTCCCTGTCTCGCACAGAATCACCCACAAGATGTCTCACAAGATGTCCCACAAGATGTCTCACAAGATCACCAAACTCGTCCTCAGAAAGATCAGATCTTAGTACATCACTCCTGTCTTGCAATCGCTCCATTGGCTCCCTGTCTTTAACAGAATAAAGTACAAGATCACCCAGCTCTTCCTTGGAAAGAAAAGATCTGAATCCTCTCTTATAATCTCTCCATTGGCTCCCTGTCTCACATAGAATAAAGTACAAGATCACCCGACTCATCCTCAGAAAGAAAAGATCTGAACACAGCACTCTGTCTCATACAGAATAAAGTACAAGATGACCCGACTTGTTCTCAGAAGAAAAAAAAAGAAGAGCAATCTCTCCATTGACTCCATGTCTCAAACAGAATAGAATACAACATCACCCAAGTCATTCTCAGAAAGAAAAGATCTGAGTACATAATTTCTCTCTTGCAGTCTCTCCATTGGTTCCCTGTCTCTCACAGAATAAAGTACAAGATCATCTGACTGTTCCTCAGAAAGAAAAGATCGTAGTTCATCACTCGTATCTTGCAATCTCTCCACTGGCTTCCAGTTTCATGCACACACATCTGAGCTGGACAAAATAAAGACTTTGATAATTATTATTATTATTTTATTACATGGAGTATACAATGTAAGCATTGTGCCATATATGAAAGACAGTGGTCATTGAGCGTAAGATAGCATGTGCAGAAAGTATTAAGGAAAGAGCATGCGGAGTATATAATGACATGTATGGGGAAAGTATTGCACCAGTTAAAAGGTGGGTGGACTGGGTATGGAGAATATCTGGAGGGGAATTATTATTCTATTACCCAGCCATAAGGGTGGTGGGTGTGGAGTGCGATTCATGTTGATAAATGCGCACGGAGGCAGTATGACAGAATTTTAGTTAGGCGTTGGAATTCTGAACCACTGTTTGCCAGTGGTCAGGGTTTGAGGCTCCGGTTTCGGTATGGTGCAGTGTCCGTGGGGAAAGTCCCATAGCTCCGATTTTCCTCACTCCACCCAGGTGTGAATGGGGTATCTGATTTCACTTGGGATTGATTGATTGATATGGATACTTACATAGCGCCTATCCTCAGTCGGAGACCAAGCTCTAAGTGCTTTACACACACGGGGTCATTTACACAGCAGGCTGCCTACCTGGGTAGAGCCGACTGACGGCTGCCATTGGGCGCTCATCATTCGTTTCCAGTGTCATTCAATCAGATTTCAGGCACGCACACATACACACTAATACAAACATGTAACATTTAACACTTTATGTGTGTGACCTTTTTGTTTATTTACCCAGCCATGTAGGCAGCCATACTCCGTTTTCAGGGGTGTGCCTGACATGTTCTTGTTTCCATAACCCACCGAACGCTGACATGGATTACAGGATCTTTAACGTGCATATTTGATCTTCTGCATGTGTATACACATGAAGGGGGTTCAGGCACTAGCAGGTCTGCACATATGTTGACCTGGGAGATTGGAAAAATCTCCACC
Source organism: Babylonia areolata (assembly GCF_041734735.1). Lineage (NCBI taxonomy): Eukaryota > Metazoa > Mollusca > Gastropoda > Neogastropoda > Buccinidae > Babylonia > Babylonia areolata. Next base: position 31,747,115 of record NC_134904.1, on the reverse strand, counting down.
CTTTACCCACCAGGCGCCGTTACCGAGATTCGAACCCGGAACCCTCAGGTTGAAAGTCCAACGCTTTAACCATCCAGATACTGCAAAAGGTTAACACATGCACAAGGACAGGGCTGGGCATCGCCTTCCTACGCCAAACCCCAAACACAATGAGTATTATCAGTCCACTGCCCTGATGGCCATAAAGGCTGTGGGACCTTTGACTAATGTGACCTTTTATGCGTGCAGGGACGGCAGAAGCTGGCACGTTTTAACGCCCGTGAGTTTGCTACCTTGGTCATGGACATTTTGAACGACGCTCGACTTCGCCAAACTGGGATCATACAGACACCTAAAGAACCCGGTGAGAATGGTGAAGCCGGCGTCAGTGCGTGTGCATTTGTGCTCTTGACTTTGGTTGGGGAAGCATCGATTCAATTGTTGACCTAGTCATCGGCCCCAAGGATATGTATGTGTAATGGGTAGCATATGCAAGTGACCACATGTGTTGATATGCTCTGTGTGTGTATGTGTGCGTGTGCATGCATGAGTGTATGTGAGTGTATGCACGTACAAGCACTTTTATGTGCGTGCGTATGTGTCAAAAATCTTACTGTATTTGTGTTAGAAAAACTATGATTTCCGATTTATGTTTGTACCTGTCCTGCCCAATATTCCTTGTGACCCCAGTACACTTGGTTATTAAAAACATTCTGTTCTGTTCTGTTCTGTTATCACTGTCATTATTGTTATTACTGTTACTTGGTGAAGTCGTTATCCTTTGTAGCTCAGACAAGCTCAGTGGACTCAAACTGCTGAAATGCCCTCAGTCGTCTTTATGAACATGATTTATTATTTATTATTATCATTACTACTTTTACGGTGAAGTCATTATTCTCTGTTCCTCAGACAAGTTCAGTAGCCTCAGTCTTGATTTTTGAAACCCCCAGTCGCCTATGTGAAATGATTTGTTGTTGTTATAATTTACCCCTTCAGTGTCAGGGAAGGAAAAAAAAAATCCCCGTAGAAAGTGAGGTTTCAAGTCCTGAATCAATATCCAGAAAATGGTCTGGAGATAGACCACTCCACATCAAATGCGCGAACTCTCAGCCTTCCAGAGTGATTTCCCTTCTTTTGATGATGTCAGCGGCGATGTCACAATGGCACTGAAAGGGTTAATATTATTATTATTGTTATTATTATCATCATCATCACTATTAATATAACTGTTACCCGTGAAGTCATTAGTTGGGCCAACAGCAAAGTGAGAGCTGTATGATCAGTGGTTTCTCCATGCAGTGGGAAGTCATTTACAGCTTAGTTTTTGCGAAGGACTATGACTCTGAAATTAGGAGGCAAGATTGCACTGGCTCTTAGTTCTGCAGCCTTGGGGACCAGTTGGCCTTTGGGAACTATCCCAGCACCAACCAAACCCTTGGCTGAGAGAGTGGGGATGTAACTTGGGCAAGGCATTCTCCACAATAATCGAATTGTAGCTCAGATAATCAGGACAGCATTGCCTCCTCTGCTGTTCTGATGGTCATAGTTGGACACGACTGACGATCATACATTATCCTCTCTGCTTTGGACAAGTTCGGCGGCCTCAAGCTAGTAAAACATCCCAAGTCATTTTAATGAAAACGACTAAGCATTGTTATTTCATATTTTGATGACCTGTTTTTACTTGATATTTTGATTACCTGTGAAGTCGTTGCCCTCTCTTACTTCAGACAAGTTCGGCGGCCTCAAGCTAGTAAAACATCCCAAGTCATTTTAATGAAAACGACTAAGCATTGTTATTTCATATTTTGATGACCTTTGACTGTGCTTTCATATCTGTGAAACTGCGTGTTTGGTGCATATCTGTTATGCATGTGTGGGTGTATGTGTGAATGTGTGTCTTCATGTTTTACATTTATTTGCTTATTTATCATCATTGTTGTCTTATTTATTTATTTATTTATTATTATTATTATTATTATTATTTTATTATTATTTTCATTACTACTACCTTTTTTTTATATCATAATTATTATTTATTTATTTATATAAGCTTATCTATAATTTATTCACCTTTTTTTTTTCTCAAGGTCTGACTAAGCGCGTTGGGTTACGCTGCTGGTCAGGCATCTGCTTGGCAGATGTGGTGTAGCGTATACGGATTTGTCCGAACGCAGTGACGCCTCCTTGAGCTACTGAAACTGAAACTGAACTTACCTATGAAGTCGTTGCCCTCTCTTACTTCAGACAAGTTCGGCGGCCTCAAGCTGCTGAAGCGCCCCCAGTCGAAGACGATCAGCGCGCTGAGCGACGAGGAGCCTCTGTATGACAGTGTGGCGTCGGACGAAGACTACAGCAGCATCGACTCCCAGAGCATCCGCAGCATGCAGATAGAGCTGAAGGAAGACCTGGTCACCGAGGTCAGTGCTCACCGGCTGCTGTTCCTCCTTGCAGGGTTGTTGTGGGGGTGGAGGAGGTGTGGTGTGTGTGTGTGTGTGGGTTATGGTGTGGTGTGTGTGTGTGTGTTGGGGGGGGGGGGGGGTGGCATGGTGTGGTGTGGGGGGAGCGGGTGTGTGTGTGTGTGTGTGTGTGTGAACTACAGCAGCATCAACTCCTAGAACATCCGAGGCGTTCACCGAGGTCAGTGGTCACCGGCTGCTGTTCCTCCTTGCAGCGTTGTTGTGGGGGTGGAGGAGGTGTGGTGTGTGTGTGTGTGTGTGTGGGGGGGGTGGTATGGTGTGGTGTGGGGGGAGCGTGTGTGTGTGTGTGTGTGAACTACAGCAGCATCAACTCCAGAGCATTGTGGTGTGTGTGTATGGGGGGGTGGGGATGTGTGCGTGGGGGGAGGGTGTGTGTGTGTGTGGGGGGGGTGAGGGGGTGTGGGGGTGGTTATGGTGTGGTGTGTGGGGAGGGGGTGTGTGGGGGGGGTTATGGTGTGGTGTGTGTGGGGGATTGGTTGGGGGGGTATGGTGTGGTGTGGGGGGTGGGTGTGGGGGGTGGTATGGTGTGGTGTGGGGGGAGGGTGTGTGTGTGTGGGGGGGGGGTGGGGGTGGCATGGTGTGGTGTGGGGGGAGCGGGGGTGTGTGTGTGTGTGTGTGAACTACAGCAGCATCGACTCCCAGAGCATCCGCAGCATGCAGATAGAGCTGAAGGAAGACCTGGTCACCGAGGTCAGTGCTCACCGGCTGCTGTTCCTCCTTGCAGGGTTGTTGTGGGGGTGGAGGAGGTGTGGTGTGTGTGTGTGTGTGGGTTATGGTGTGGTGTGTGTGTGTGTTGGGGGGGGGGGGGGGGTGGCATGGTGTGGTGTGGGGGGAGCGGGTGTGTGTGTGTGTGTGTGAACTACAGCAGCATCAACTCCCAGAACATCCGAGGCGTTCACCGAGGTCAGTGCTCACCGGCTGCTGTTCCTCTTTGCAGGGTTGTTGTGGGGGTGGAGGAGGTGTGGTGTGTGTGTGTGTGTGGGGGGGGGATGTGTGTGTGTGGGTGGCGTGGGGAGAAGAGGTGTGTGTGTGTGTGTGGGGGGTGGGGAGCGGGTGCGTGTGTGTGTGTGTGTGTGAACTACAGCAGCATCAACTCCCAGAACATCCGAGGTGTTCAGATAGACCTGAAAGAAATCCTGGTTGCTGAAGTCAGTGTTGACCAACTGCTGTTCCTCGCAGTTTGTTGGGGGTGATAGAGGGGGTGTGGTGAGCGGAGGTGACAGGGGGTGGTGGTGGAGATGGTGGTAGGGATGGTGGTGTGGGGTTGGGTTTGAATCTAATTGTGAATGTGTGAGAGGGGGGTGAGTGTGTGTGTGTGTGTTTTGTATAACGATGTGTGTGTGGGTGTAGGTGTTTATTGTGTGTGTGTGTGTATTGTGTGTATGTGTGTCTCTGTGTGTGCGTGTGTGTATGTGTGTGTCTGGAATGAAACATTGAAGGACATATAAAAGTGAAGATGAGGAATGTAATTGTTTCGTTTTGGCATTGCCATGACCTGATTACGGCGCTTGTGATTGGTTAGGCCATGCTGTCAGCTGAACGTCCCAACACACCCACCTCTGTTATTTCCTTCGCTGAGGTGAGCTTGAAGGCGGCCTTCTCTGTCTCACGGCTGCTCCTGGTTCTGGTCTGACTGACCACTAACTGATCTAACTGACCACTGTACATCCTTTAGTTCTTACCACAGTGCATCCTTTAGTTCTTACCACTGTGCTTCCTTTAGTTAACTAAATGCATCCTTTAGTTCTAACTGACCACGGTGCATCCTTTAGTTCTAACTGACCATGGTGCATCGTTTAGTTCTTACCACTGTGCATCCTTTAGTTAACTGACCACAGTGCATCCTTTAGTTCTAACTGACCACGGTGCATCATTTAGTTAACTAACTACAGTGCATCCCTTAGTTCTTACCAATGTGCATCCTTTAGTTAACTAATTGCGTCCTTTAGTTCTAACTGACCACTGTGCATCCTTTAGTTAACTAACCACAGTGCATCCTTTAGTCAACTAATCACAGTGCATCGTTTAGTTCTAACTGACCACGGTGCATCGTTTAGTTCTAACTGACCACGGTGCATCGTTTAGTTCTAACTGACCACGGTGCATCCTTTAGTTCTAACTGACCACGGTGCATCGTTTAGTTCTGACCACGGTGCATCGTTTAGTTCTAACTGACCACGGTGCATCCTTTAGTTCTAACTGACCATGGTGCATCCTTTAGTTCTTACCACTGTGCATCCTTTAGTTAATTAAATTCATCCTTTAGTTCTAATTGACCACGGTGCATCCTTTAGTTAACTAACCACAGTGCATACTTTAGTTAACTAATCACAGTGCATCCTTTAATTAACTAACCACAGTGCATCCTTTAGTCCTTAACACTGTGCATCGTTTAGTTCTAACTGACCACGGTGCATCGTTTAGTTCTAACTGACCACGGTGCATCGTTTAGTTCTAACTGACCATGGTGCATCGTTTAGTTCTTACCACTGTGCATCGTTTAGTTAACTAACCACAGTGCATCCTTTAGTTAACTAACCACAGTGCATCCTTTAGTTCTAACTGACCACGGTGCATCCTTTAGTTCTAACTGACCACGGTGCATCCTTTAGTTCTAACTGACCACGGTGCATCCTTTAGTTCTAACTGACCACGGTGCATCCTTTAGTTCTAACTGACCATGGTGCATCGTTTAGTTCTTACCACTGTGCATCGTTTAGTTAACTAACCACAGTGTATCGTTTAGTTCTTACCACTGTGCATCCTTTAGTTAACTAAATGCATCCTTTAGTTCTAACTGACCACGGTGCATCCTTTAGTTAACTAACCACAGTGCATCCTTTAGTTAACTAATCACAGTGCATCCTTTACTTCTAACTGACCATGGTGCATCGTTTAGTTCTAACTGACCATGGTGCATCGTTTAGTTCTAACTGAACATGGTGCATCCTTTAGTTAACTAAATGCGTCCTTTAGTTCTAACTGACCACGGTGCATCCTTTAGTTAACTAACCACAGTGCATCCTTTAGTTCTAACTGACCACGGTGCATCCTTTAGTTCTAACTGACCACGGTGCATCCTTTAGTTCTTACCACTGTGCATCCTTTAGTTAACTAACCACAGTGCACCCTTTAGTTCTTACCACCGTGCATCCTTTAGTTAACTGACCACGGTACATCCTTTAGTTAACTAATCACAGTGCATCGTTTAGTTCTAACTGACCATGGTGCATCGTTGAGTTCTAACTGACCACGGTGCATCCTTTAGTTAACTAAATGCGTCCTTTAGTTCTAATTGACCACGGTGCATCCTTTAGTTAACTAATCACAGTGCATCCTTTAGTTCTAACTGACCACGGTGCATCCTTTAGTTCTAACTGACCACGGTCCATCGTTTAGTTCTTACCACTGTGCATCCTTTAGTTAACTGACCACGGTACATCCTTTAGTTAACTAACCACTGTGGATCCTTTAGTTAACTGACCATGGTGCATCCTTTAGTTAACTGACCACTGTGCATCCTTTAGTTAACTCACCACTGTGCATCCTTTAGTTAACTGACCACGGTACATCCTTTAGTTAACTGACCACGGTACATCCTTTAGTTAACTAACCACTGTGCATCCTTTAGTTAACTGACCATGGTGCATCCTTTAGTTAACTGACCACGGTACATCCTTTAGTTAACTGACCACTGTGCATCCTTTAGTTAACTGACCATGGTGCATCCTTTAGTTAACTGACCACGGTACATCCTTTAGTTAACTGACCACTGTGCATCCTTTAGTTAACTCACCACTGTGCATCCTTTAGTTAACTGACCACGGTACATCCTTTAGTTAACTGACCATGGTACATCCTTTAGTTAACTGACCACTGTGCATCCTTTAGTTAACTGACCATGGTGCATCCTTTAGTTAACTGACCATGGTACATCCTTTAGTTCTAACTGACCACGATGCATCCTTTAGTTAACTAATCACAGTGCATCATTTAGTTCTAACTGACCACGGTGCATCCTTTAGTTAACTGACCACTGTGCATCCTTTAGAGTGTGTGTGTGTGTGTGTGTGTGTGTGTGTGTGTGTGTGTTCTTAAGTTTTACGTCTATCCACAGAATATGATTTTACTTTTTTAGATGGCTGTGTGTGTGTGTGTGTGTGTGTGTGTGTGTGTGTGTGTGTGTGTGTGTGTTCTCTTCAGTTTAACATCTATCCACATAATGTGATTTTAGACGTTTGTGTGTGTGTGTGCGTGTGTGTGTGTGTGTGTGTGTGTGTTTTCTTCAGTTTTACGTCTATCCACATAATGAGATTTTAGATGGCTGTGTGTGTGTGTGTGTGTGTGTGTGTGTGTGTGTGTGTGTGTGTGTGCGACATTGTTGTGTATTTGGAAATGTTTGTTCTGGGCATGAAAAGATTATTTTGCAGTAATCCTCCATACTCCAATAATAGTGAAAGGATAATTAAAACTTGAACTTGTGTGTGTGTGTGTGTGTGTGTGTGTGTGTGTGTGTGTGTGTGTGTGTGTTTGTGTGTGTGTGTATATGTGTGTGTGTTTGTGTGTGTGTGTGTATGTGTGTGTGTATGTGCATGTGTATGTGTGTGCGGGTGTGTGTGTGTTTGTGTGTGTGTATGTGTGTTTGTGTATGTGTGTATGTGTGTGTGTGTGTGTGTGTGTTTGTATGTATGTGTGTGCGTGTGTGTGTGTGTGTGTGTGTATGTGTGTGTGTTTGTGCGTGCGGCACAGGGCGTGTGTGTGGGGGACGTGGAGGGGCCCGTGACAGCGGAGGAGTTCCTGCACATCCGACGGGCGCTGGCCGAGTCCCAGGCCAGGATCCAGCACCTGGTGCAGGTGAACACCGACCTGGAGAAACACCTGTCGGACATGCAGAGCAAGGTGGGTGGGGGTCACACCTGTTGTTGAAATAGTCCTTTTGGGGTTGTTTTTTGTTGTTGTTGTTGTGGTTTTTTACTTTGTGTGTGTTCGTTCGTTCTTTAGGTTAGCGTCTTTTCACTATGAGTGATATTAGATGATTTTTTTTTTCTTGTGTCTGTGTGTGTTTGTGTGAAACACCTGTCGGAAAATCAAATAACAGAACAAGGTGAGTGAGGGTGACCTGTTGTTGCATCAGTCTTTGGGGATTTTTTTTTTTTCTTTCTTCTGTGTGTGTGTGTGTGTGTGTGTGTTGTCCGCTTTGCAGGTCCAATTTGATCATGAAGGGTAATAATCATTATAAAAAAAAAAAGAAATAGGTATAGCATGCAAACGGCTGAAAGAAAGCAAAAATAATCTATACTTTTCTGATAGGAAAATGTATACACTATCCAGTACAACACAGCACAGCACATCCCAACCCAAATCCAACCCACCACACAACACAACACAACACACCCAACACAACACACCCAACACAACCCAACCCAACCCAACCCAACACAACACAACACAACACAACACAACACAACCACACAACCCAATACAACACAACACATCACAGCACAACACAACACAACCTAACCGAACAACCCAAGACAACACATCACAACACAACACACAACCCAACCCAACCCAACCCACCCAAACACACAACCCAACCCAACACAACACACCCCAACACAACACACACAACCCAACAAAACCCAACCCAATCCAACCCAACCCAACCCAACACAACCCAACCCAACACACCCAACCCCAGCACACAAGCCAACACCACACAACACATCACAACAGAACCCAACACACAACCCAACACATCACAACACAACATCACATCACAACACAGCACACATCCCAACCCAACCCAACACAACACGACACAAAGCACAACACAGCACAACACACCACATGCACAACACGACCCGACCCGACACGACACGACACAGCACACTGTGTGGGAACGGTGCAGATGGAGTCCCTGATGATGGAGAACCAGACGCTGCGCATTCACCGCGACAGCATGATGGCGGACCACGTGACCAGCGGCCTCAACAACGGCCAGGCCCTGCACTCGGAGACACCGGAGCACGCGCGACCCCAGATGCGACCCCAGGCGCGACCCACATCCATGATCGAGATGCGTGACGCCAGCCGACAGCTGGCACAGTCGGTGAGTACGGCGCAGGTCAGGGGGACGCCGGGTTTGTCTGCTACAAATGACGGGCGCAATAGCCAAGTGGTTAAAGCATTGGACTTTCAATCTGAGGGTCCGGGGTTCGAATCACGGTGACGGTGCCTGGTGGGTAAAGGGTGGAGATTTTTACGATCTCCCAGGCCAACATATGTGCAGACCTGCTAGTGCCTGAACCCCCTTTGTGTGTAAACGCATGCAGAAGATTAAATACGCACGTTAAAGATCCTGTAATCCATGTCAGCGTTCGTTCGGTGGGTTATGGAAACAAAAACATACCCAGCATGCACACCCCCGAAAACGGACATGGCTGCCTACATGGTGGGGTAAAAACGGTCATACACGTAAAAGCCCACTCATGTACATGCGAGTGTACGTGGGAGTTGCAGCCCATGAAAGCAGAAGAAGAAGAAGTCTGCTACAAAGGCAGAGACCTTTTCCTTCACCACCACTTCTTGGCCTGGAAGTTTGAATGATTGTGTCTACGAACGTATAGGAGGAAGATGGTAGAATGGTTGAAACGCTCATCTGCCAGAGAGTAATAATAATAATTATAATAATATTTTATTTTTATATAGCGCTATAATACAAGCATAAGCAAGCTCTAAGCACTTCGCAGTCCAGTACCTAAAGTGAAAGAAGTGAAAAAAGTAGCAGAAACATAAAACAGAATCATTAATATTATGAAAACACAATGTATAAAGCTCACAAAGTAACATACTCAATACTACAATTGTTACACTCCAACACTCACACAAACACACACACACACAGACACACACATGATTAAGTGGCTGAGATAACAGCAATTTTCACTTAAAATGCCTACATGTAAAAAGGAGTCGGTGAGGTTCTGAGTTGGAAATCCACTCTCACATACTTTCGCTCAAGTTTGACTGGAAAATCAAAGTGAGCGTCTAGTCATTCGGATGAGACGATAAACCAAGGTTCCGTGTGCAGCACGCTCTTGGCGCACTGAAAGGGAACCCTCGGCAATGAGAGTGTTGTCCTCTGGCAAAATTGTGTTACAGAAATCCACTCTGATAGGTACACAAATTTATATGCATGCACCAGAGGCCTGACTAAGCGCGTTGGGTAATGCTGCTGGTCAGGCATCTGCCTAGGAGATGTGGTGTGGCGTGTATGGGTTTGTCTGAATGCAGTGACGCCTTCTTGAGAAATTGAAACCGCAGACTGAAAACTGCAAGAAACAGTGCAGGTTTTGATCGGAACGTGTAGCTTTAGAGTGACCCGCTGAAGATAGTCTGGATCCCTCCCAGTCCCCCTCCCCTCCTAGAATTACCCGTAAAGTTCGGTCTGTAAGCCGCGACTTTTTACTCCAGCTTCAACCTCTGCGGCTTATACAATGATGCAGCTTATTTGAGGATTTTAACGATCCCGGGAGTGTCACATTCTCGTCTATTCTTAGCTGCCCTTCAACTCACCAAAATCATGATTTCTGTCCATGTTTTATAAATCAAATCTGCACATGTTAAAGCCTTCAGATCAGCATTCAGTTCTACTCTGCTCAAGCGTACACCCTCATCATGCCGAAAACGCGACGTTATGCCTATGATGCAGCCTTCAAATTGAAAGCGATCGACCTAGCAGACGACAGTGCAAGCGACGAACCAGCAGCGACCTCCACCTTCATGTTCATGAAGTGAAAGCGAGGCTGAAGTCAGTTTGAAGATGGCAGAGGAAGCTGTGCTGGTTCTCAACTCGGACACTGAAGACGAAGATTTCAGTGGATTCAGTCAGCAGGATGACGTTGAATAAATGTGACTATCCCTAAATTATGGATCTTATTTTCGTTGTGTTTATTTATTATTTTTTTGTGGCACTAGCAGTATTTTTGCTTGCTTTTCTTTGTGTTGTTCCCACTTGTGTTTATTTCATAACCTACAGTATTGACAGCTTTTCTGTAGTATCAGTATGTGTTCTGGTACCAGAAATAAGTGCGGCTTATAAGCCAGTGCGGCTTATGTATGTATAAAGTTCAATTTTTTCCAAAATTTAGCGGGTGCGGCTTATATACCAGTGCACTCAATAGACCGAACTTTACGGTAGGATAAAAGAGACCTGGGGATCCACAAGATTTTTTTAAAAACTGACCAGAAGCCCTGATGTATAGATCGGAACAAGGCAACTTCTTCTGCGTTCACTCACATGCACACAAGTGGGCTTTTTACGTGTATGACCGTTTTTACCCCGCCATGTAGGCAGCCATACTCCGTTTTCGGGGGTGCGCATGCTGGGTATGTTCTTGCTTCCATAACCCACCGAACGCTGACATGGATTACAGGATCTTTAACGTGCGTATTTGATCTTCTGCTTGCCGTATACACACGAAGGGGGTTCAGGCACTAGCAGGTCTGCACATATGTTGACCTGGGAGATCGTAAAAATCTCCACCCTTTACCCACCAGGCGCCGTCACCGTGATTCGAACCCGGGACCCTCAGATTGACAGTCCAACGCTTGAACCACTCGGCTATTGCGCCCGTCGGAACAAGGCAACAAGCTGGGATATGTGACACCAGTGGACAAGTTTGATCAGGAAAGGTACAGAGGGATAACTAGTTTAATGTGAATAATTATTTTTATGTAATGATGTTGATATGGATACTTAAATTCAGATACCAAGCTCTTAAATGTGTTTTTTTTTAATTATTATTATTATTTTTTAAATACAAAAACCGGGTCATTTACACAACAGGCTGCCTTCCTGGGTAATGCCAACTGACAGCTGACGGTGCTCATCGTTCATTTCCTATGTCATCAGTCATGCTTCAGTCTCACACACACACACACAGGCATGTGGAGTGATCGCCTAGAGGTAACGCGTCTGCCTAGGAAGCGAGAGAATCTGAGCGCGCTGGTTCGAATCACGGTTCAGCCGCCGATATTTCCTCCCCCTCCACTAGACCTTGAGTGGTGGTCTGGACGCTAGTCATTCGGATGAGACGATAAACCGAGGTCCCGTGTGCAGCATGCACTTAGCGCATGTAAAAGAACCCACGGCAACAAAAGGGTTGTTTCTGGCAAAATTCTGTAGAAAAATCCACATCGATAGGAAAAACAAATAAAACTGCATGCAGGAAAAAATACAAAAAAAGTGGGTGGCGCTGTAGTGTAGCGACGCACTCTCCCTGGTGAGAGCAGCCCGAATTTCACAGTTGTGATAAAAAGAAATACAAATACAAATACCATGCATGTGACCTTATATACATGTGTCTGGCAGTTTCTTTGTTTTTTTTAACCCCACCATATAGGCAGCCATACTCCCATTTTTTGGAATATACTGAGTATGTCCTTGTTTCCATAAACCACCGATTACTGACATGGTTTACAGAATCTTTAACGTGGTTATACACATGAAGGGGGGGCTTCAGGCACCAGCAGGTGTGCTGCACATGCGTTGCCGTGGGAGATTGGCATTCACTCGACAGGTGTTAGAGTGACTGATCAGTATCAGTGTCAGTAGCTCAAGGAGGCGTCACTGCGTTCGGTCAGGTCCATATACGCTACACCACATCTGCCAAGCAGATGCCTGACCAGCAGCGTAACCCAACGTGCTTAGTCAGGCCTTGAGAAAAAATTTTTAAAAAAAAGAAAAAAAGTACAAAATAACAACCAAAAATTTATATATATATATATATATATAAAGAGTACAAAATAACAACCAAAAAATTATTTTAAAAAAAGTACAAAATAACAACCAAAAAAATATAAAATAAAATAAAATAAATAAAGTACAAAATAACAACCAAAAAGTAAAATAAAGATTAAAAAAAAAAAGAAAAAAAAGTACAAAATAACAACAACAAAAAAAGTACAAAATAACAACCCCCCCCCCCCCAAAAAAAAAGTACAAAAATAAAACAAAACAAACAAACAAACAAAAAAACCAACATAAAAATACTACTACTACTACTACAACTACTATTTAGAGTGACTGAAAGGTGTGGATGTGACAAGAGACAGGTACGCTGTGTTGTGTTGTGTGTACAGAGCCCAGGGTCAAGCGGTCAGTTGTCCGGGGCGTCGTCAGTGTCCAACATCTCCATGACAGCCACAGGCCAGGTGGGTGGTGCTGGTGGGGGTGTGGCAGGCCACTGCTGCACTGGTTTAGGTCGTTGACAGACCGAGTCTGTTCCGTATGATTTTATTTATTACTGTAAAGAAAACAACAACAAGAGAGGCAAGGCCTTCAAGACTCACTTGTGACTGAGAGTAAAACACACAAGCTTTTTATGTATCGAGTATAATTTCAAAATGTTATGTTTAAGATGAGAAAGATCAGTTTAAAGCAAATTAAGTCCCCTTAGCATTAATTACAGAGTAATTTCCCTTTTTTACTATCTGCACCAAAACGTTTGCAAAATAAATAAAACTTCCATGCTTAGCAAAAGAAGTTCCTGTTTGAACAAAAAATGATAATAATAACTGCTCTTGTTGTTGGGTCAGAATATCAGATCAAAGTGCCAAGTTTAGAGAATACATAGATAGAAAATATAAATATAACAGTAAATGCAATTTGCATATAATTAGGCTTCATTATTTATTTTTTTGTGCCCATCCCAGAGGTGCAATATTGTTTTAAACAAGATGACAGGAAAGAACTGAATTTTTCCTATTTTTATGCCTAATTTGGTGTCAACTGACAAAGTATTTGCAGAGAAAATGTCAATGTTAAAGTTTACCACGGACACACAGATACACACACACACACAGAGACACACACACAGACAACCGATCACTGGGTTAAAACATACTCACTTTGTTTACACAAGTGAGTCAAAATCCATGCTTTTTGGTTCTTAAAGTTATTTGATTTCAGTTGAAGGATTCATAAAACGATTGATTTATGATTGGTTTGGTTTGGTTTGTAATTTTTATTGAAAGAATGATTTATGTATTGCAGTGTTTTTACAGTGATGCACTTCATTTAAAGAGGTATATGGTTTGGTTTATAGTTTTTATTCAGATAATTGTTTATGTATGCAGTGATTTTTTTGCAACGATATGATTGTTCATGTATGCAGTGATTTTTTGCAACGATACACATTATTTTTGAGAGGTATTGTAATGATTGTTTGTGTGTTCACTGGGTTTTTTGTGTTTATTTTAAATGATGCACTACATTTTTAGAGGTATTCTAATGAATGTGTATTTATGAAGTTGTTTCTTTTTTTGCAATAATACGCCGCATTCTCAGAGGTATTGTAATGATTGTTTAATTTATGTGTGCAGTGTTTTTTGTTATTGTTTTTTTACTATGGTACACCACATTTTCAGAGGTATTGTCAGACTCTGTGGCGCTCTTCATAATCTAGTTGCTCAATTTCAGGAGCAGGTATCGTCCGATCTGGAAGACCAGCTGAATGCCAACGTATTGGAAGTGATTGACGACCTGCCGGACGCCATTCTCTCCGAAGCCTACGACCCGCCCAAATCTGTGGCCTCCCAAGTGTACGAGCCTCCCAAAGCTGTCGTTTCCCAAGGCTTCCACCCTATTAGGGCAGCCGCCTACGAACCACCCAAGGCGGCGGCGCCTCTAGGGTACGACCCTCCCAAATCTGTGGCCCCCCACGGGTATGACCCTGCATCTCACCAGGCGTACAATCCTCCCAGGGGAATCGTTCCCCAAGGCCCAGAACTGGACCCATCCAAAGCTGTTTCTCAAGGCTATGAACTACCCATGTCAGTCATTCCACCAGGCTATGAACCACCCAAATCGGTCATCCCACCAGGGTATGAACCACCCAAATCGGTCATTCCGCCAGGTTATGAACCACCCAAATCGGTCATTCCACCAGGGTATGAACCACCCAAATCGGTCATCCCCCCTGGGTATGAGCCGGTAAAAGCGGCCGTGTCCCAAGCCTATAATCCACCCAGAGGGACACTGCCCCAGGGCTATGAACCACCAAAGCCTGTGTCCCAAGCTTATGAACCCCCCATGTCCGTTGTTCCTCCAGGTTACGACCCAGCAAAAGCCAGCATGTCATCCCTGGGCTACAACCCATCCATGGCAATCAGTACTCAAGGTCACGGCCCAGCCAAGGCACTGTACTCTCAGTGTTATGACCCGTCAGGGGTCATCCTTTCCCATGGCTACGACCCGCCAAAGACGGTCACTTCTCAGGGTTATGACCCGGCTAGAGGGTTGGCTCCTCAGGGCTACGATCCACAGAGAATGCCAGTTTCTCATGGCTATGAGCCGCCCAAAGCTCCCGCCAACCAGGCAGTGTCCCAGACATACGACCCGCTGAGGGTGCCTGTTTCCCAAGGTTACGACGGCCAGAGGGCAACTGTCCCCCCAGGATATGACCCACAGAATGGGATCATGGCCCAAGGTCAAGACCCCCAAAGGCCAGTTGTGTGTCAAGGCTACAGTCTGCCAAAGGCCGGCATCCCCCCACCAGGTTTCGAACAGTCCCAGCCTGCCGTTTCTCAGGGTCACGACCCTGCCGGTGCTGCTGTTTCCCAAGGATACGACACATCAAAGGCTCCGATCTCACAAGGCCATGACCCGGCAAAGGTGGTTTCCCAGGGTAACGACCTGTCGCAGACGGTTGTTTCCTCGAGT
>NC_134904.1:31706929-31726929 GCF_041734735.1 Babylonia areolata | reverse complement strand
GGGAACATAGAATGTTGGGGTTTGTGTATTGTTTGGGTCAGCGTGGAAGAGGAAAAATGAACATCGGGGGTTGTGTCAGTGGGGAAGAGAGAAGATGAACGTTGGGAATTGTGCAGCATTTGGGTCAGTGGGGAAGATGAACATTTGGGGTTGTGTATCGTTTGGGTCAGTGGGGAAGATGAACATTTGGGATTGTGTATCGTTTGGGTCAGTGGGGAAGATGAACATTTGGGATTGTGTATCGTTTGGGTCAGTGGGGAAGATGAACATTTGGGATTGTGTATCGTTTGGGTCAGCATGGAAGTGGGAGGAAGAACAGACTGGATGACGTGTGATTTGGGCAGCAACGGAAATGCCTGTGCCTGTGTCGGGCTGATGCTGTCGTGCACAACAAGGGCCGGTTCAAACCGTGCTTATGTCATAGAACTCGTTCTGTCCAGGTCAGAGTTGTGGACACATAAGCTGGGGTGGGGGTGGCACAGTGCAGGAAACTGTGGACACTGCACAACAGATCTGTGACTACTTCTTCTTCTTCTGCGCTCGTGGGCTGCAACTCCCACGTTCACTCGTATGCACACGAGTGGGCTTTTACATGTATGACCGTTTTTACCCCGCCATGTAGGCAGCCATACTCCGTTTTCGGGGGTGTGCATGCTGGGTATGTTCTTGTTTCCATAACCCACCGAACGCTGACATGGATTACGGGATCTTTAACGTGCGTATTTGATCTTCTGCTTGCATATACACACGAAGGGGGTTCAGGCACTAGCAGGTCCGCACATATGTTGACCTGGGAGATCGTAAAAATCTCCACCCTTCACCCACCAGGCGCCGTCACTGTGATTCGAACCCGGGACGCTCAGATTTACAGTCCAACGCTTTAACCACT
Organism: Babylonia areolata; assembly: GCF_041734735.1. Lineage (NCBI taxonomy): Eukaryota > Metazoa > Mollusca > Gastropoda > Neogastropoda > Buccinidae > Babylonia > Babylonia areolata. Next base: position 31,726,040 of record NC_134904.1, on the reverse strand, counting down.
TGGCTATTGCGCCCGTCGAGATCTATGACAACAAGGGGAAGAGGGCTGAGAAGAGGCTCACTCGGAATGTCTTGCAGGAAGAAAGATGAATCAAAATGTGCTGACATTCAAGATGTTTCATAAGAAATGCAAAAAAAAAAAACATAGTTGAAAATCAAAATGTGCTGGCATTCCAGATGTTTCCTAGGAAATGCAGGAATACGGTTGAAAATCAGAATGTGTTGGAATTCAAAATGTTTCGTAGGAAATGCAGGAATACGATTGAAAATCAGAATGTGTTGGAATTCCAGAAGTTTCCTAGGAAATGCAGGAATACGGTTGAAAATCAGAATGTGTTGGAATTCAAAATGTTTCGTAGGAAATGCAGGAATACGATTGAAAATCAGAATGTGTTGGAATGTGCAGGAAGATAGTGAAAAATCAAAACGTGCTGGCATTCCAGTGTTCCATAGGAAACACAGGAAGATATTGAAAATAGAAATGTGCTGGCATTGCAGATGCTTTATAGGAGACGTGTAGGTGGGATGACATATGTTCTTGTCTTCATTAAGAAAAAACAAAAATACTTTGAATATGTTTAGAAAGTGCTTGTATGAAGATCTTCAGTAAACAAAAAAGGTTGGTGTTGAATGTCTTTACATGGCTTGGGTCAGTTTTTTTTTTGTTTTTTTTTTAAATTTAGGAAGCCTGGAAAAAGGTCCGGAGAAGGTGGCTTGAATCAGCATGCGCATGTGACTTGACATAAATGGAGAAGAAAGTATGAATAAAACTGAAGCTTTATATAGGAGGGCAAGGGAAGGAAGGCGTGATCCTGGCCGCACAAAGAATGGTGTGGGTTCGCACTGTGCAAAACGGGGCTATGAATGTTGTGACAGAGCTCTGCTGACAGTGATCTTTTACCTGCGAAAGTATTCTTAGGGGATTGTTACAGCTGCAGTGCTCATGGGAAAAAAGGCATGGTGAAGTTATTTTATGGAAACAGAAAGTTTGTGTGTGTGTGGTGTGGTGTGTGTGCGTGTGCATGGTGTGTGTGCGTGGTATATATGTGTGTGTGGTGTATTGGCGGGCTGGTGTTAAATCCTTCCCTCATAGTTTTTTTTTCTAACAATGGCATTACTTGTGTTGACTTGTGAAGCAACAGTCCTTAGTCTCTTGAGATTGGAGTGATGATAAATTACAGCAGCATTGCTGTCATGGAGACTGGAATGGTGGTAAATGCAGCGTTTCCTTGTCGACACGGACATTGGAGTGATAATGGATGCAACATTGTTGTCATTGGAGATGGAAGTGAGGATAAATACTACATTCCCTTTTTTTTTGTCATGGAGACTGAATGATAGCAAACACAGTGTTCTGTTGTCTGTTGTCATGGAGACTGGAGTGATAGTAAACACAACGTTCCTTTGCCTGTTGTCATGGAGACAGAATTATTGGCTATAGATACAGCATTCCTTTGTTGTCATGGAGACTGGAGTGATAGAAAACACAACGTTCCTTTGTCTGTTGTCATGGAGACAGACTTATTCACTGTAAATACATAAATCCTTTGTTGTCATGGAGACTGGAGTGATAGTAAACACAACATTCCTTTGCCTGTTGTCATGGAGACAGAATTATTGGCTATAAATACAGCATTCCTTTGTTGTCATGGAGACTGGAGTGATAGTAAACACAACATTCCTTTGTATGTTGTCATGGAGACAGAATTGATTGTAAATACAGGATTCGTTTGTTGTCATGGAGACTGGAGTGATTAGTAAGCACAACATTCCTTTGTCTGTTGTCACGGAGACAGGAGTGACGATGATCACAGCATTTCCTTTGTTGTCATGGAGATTGGAGTGATGGTTGGTAAATACCTCACGTGTTGATTACCAGCTGGGTTTTTACTGTGACACTGTTGGTCATGTTCCTCACGCTGTGCATTGGTCCTTTTTAAAAAAATTTTTTTTAAATGAAACGAATGGGATCGCTGGTCGGAATGTGGGGTGGGGGGTCGGGGAAGGGGGTGGGGGAGGGGGGGGGGAGGGTCAGTTGTGGCAGGGAGATTGTGATCCAGTTTTTTGCTCTCTGTTGTGTGCCTGACTATGTACCTCTGATGTGGAAAAAAGGCTCGAACTTGACCCCTTTGCCTGTTGCTGACGAGTACACTCGTTAATCGAAGGGCTGTCTCTTCCTGACTGAGTTAACTCACTCCGGACGACGGACCGCTATAGCGGTTTCGACAATTAAATTTTTTTTTTCCCCACGTTTTCCTCATGGAGTAGCATAAAAATCGCAGCTACACCGGGCATTGCGAACGTGTCAAGGGTCAACTGGAAAGTTTCTTCGTGAGGTTCTGTAACTATACACTCGCTGGTGAGCCATTGATCTCGGCACCCCACATGACAAGCTAATCTGCGTAAGTATCGAAAATGGCGTCGCAGGCGATACAAGTGGAATCTTTGGATCACAGTAGATCACGACAGCAGCTTTTTACTGCTGCTGAAGTGATTGAAATGCTTTCAAACTGAAGGTTTTCGACATTGAAAAGTATGATGAAGACATTGAATAAAGTATCTGCAGTGAAGAAAGCTACCAGCAAGAAGGTACTGACAGTGACTCAGCTTCTGAGGGCTGTGAAGAGAGGGAGGGGTGTGGGCGTACACACAATGTGAGGAGAAGGGTCAGTGGGTCAAGTACAGCGAGTTTCATTCAGTTACTTTGTGGTTTTTTTTATTTTTTGTGACTTTTTTCCTAGCCCTGACAAATGGGTCATCTGCAGGGAAAAGCAAGGGAGAAAACTATTCATCTGGAGCGAGTTAACTCACTCAGTACGGTCAGTCCTCTCTTCTCCTCTACACAGACCCCTCGGATGTCCAGTGGGTGTCTGAATGACCCAACCTATAGCTTCCGTCATCAGAATTGTGGTATTCTTTGTCTACATTCACGTCTTCAGTACAAGAGCCTTCCGCTTGTAATATTTTGATGATGGTAATTGGGGTGAAACGCCGTTAACGTCGTCCCTTCCGCCGTTCGTATGGAGAGAGTTAAGACTGAGCTGACAGATGAGGATGTCAGTCACTGTTCTTCAGTGTCAATGAGATCAGTGTAGCTTTGAAATTTTAAATGCAGTTTACTTTCTTTCTTTTTTTAATTTTTTTTATTTATTTTTTATAACTTACCAATGGTGTTCATGAGTTTGCTGAACGAAAGTAATGGAATCCCAAGAGGAGGAAGTACAGGTAAAGAACGGTGATTAACATCCTGACCTGTAAGCTCTGTGTTTGTCTCAGTGAGGTGACAGCCCTTCACTGACATCCTGACTTGTAAGCTGTGTGTTACGTCAGTGAGGTGACAGCCTTTCACTGACAAGCTTTCTCCTCAGCAGCCGTCAAGGGGTGGAAAAGGAGGAAAGCTGCCCATGCTTTTTGTGAACTGTCAGATTCTGACTCCCAAGTCTTGTGGATTGTTTGGGTCCTCTGAAACAAGAGCATTAGGCTGGACTGTTGTTTTCAAGTCATTCACCTGCACAAGCTCCTTCTCTAGTACCACCGCTGTTTATTATGGAACTAAATGATTCTGTGTTATCAATTGTGTGTGATGCTTTGTTTTATGTGATTTCGTTGTAATGACATGCGATGATATGATTGTGAATGTGTGTGATGTTACTGGTGATGTGATGTTATTTTGTCATGTTACGTTGATATTTTTGGTGTGATGTTGTCATTTGTGATATCATGTTATGTGTGATGTTACAGTGAGTGAGTTCTGTTACGTTTATTCAGATCTTCAGTCTGGGCAATAAGCATTCGCAGTGTGGCGAGGGGCAGTTCCTGTGGAAATGAGGGTGTGGGGGTGGATTTGTAATGCTGTGGTTGTCTCCCTTCAGTCCCTGTGTGTGTGTGTGTGTGTGTGTGTGTGTGTGTGTGTGTGTGTGTGTTCCGTTATTTTACTTCAGTTTCTTGTTGAAAAGGAAACAATATGAGCATGAAGTTGGCATCAGTGGTTGTGGAAGAGTGGTTTGATGACTGATAGGAAATAGGGAGGGAACTTTTTAGTAAGCTTTGCTGTTTGCCAGTGTGATGTGTTGGATTTTTTGGGTTTTTTTTTTCCAGGTTATCACTTATTCAAGTATTGAAAACATGCTGAAAATTTCAGTGTACAGAGCGTGTACTTACAGTTGAGGAACACAAATTTGTCCTGTGCTGCTGGACGAAGAAAAGGTTTCACGGAGAATGGTCAGGCTGTGCACTTGTGTCATGTTTGGTTGGATGGAGTCAACAGCGGGGTGCCTGCTGTGCAGTTTGTTGTTAAGGATGTCAGGCAGGTTGTTTGAACCGATGCTTATGTTCGGACATTCTGTCAGTCACTGCTCCTGTGCTAATGACTGTGTGTGTGTAGCAAGCACTTAAGAGTTTGGTCTCTGATCAAGATGGGCGCTATGTAAGTATCAATAGTAGTAGGACTCCTTCGGTCATGGCAGTCCATGGATAGAGTATATCCGACCTGATGTCTAACTGGGCTGTCTGCTTGGACCAAGTGGCGTCGCCTGTGACTGTAGAGACCGTAGACTGTAGCTGTAACTGTGACTGTATCAATAATGATGACAATACACACCACTCTGTCTTTTCCGTCACTTTCAGTGTGCCGCCATTCACAGCATTCCTGGTTGTAGCATGTTGGAACCGCACACTTGTCAGTCGTTCTTTTCTAGCCTACTGTTATGGTTAGTATTACGGTATCAAGGATTTGTTTTCCATGGTACACACGCTTCACAGTATATGTGCCAAGGTGCTTTTACCATTGACGTGTTGAGTGAGATGGCTATTGTGAAGGTGGGAACTGTTTGTGAGAAAGTATTTTAAAACATGTTGACCACTTTGTGATAGTTGACGGATGTTGCATTTTACACTACTTTGACCTGGGATCAGTTAAGCACTTTGATTAGTATTACACCTGTGATGTCCTCCAGATTTGTTTGTTATTATTTTTAAGGACTGGAATGTGTCTGGCATTCCTTGTTTGATGATGAGGATATTTGTTGTCTTTTGCTACAATCTGATTGCTGAAATGATGGCATCATTTTAGATATTACACACATTTGTACATACAGTCACACTCACTCACACACACACACACACACACACACACACACACACACACATACTTTCCCCCACACCCACACTCTTACACGCATGCATGCACATCTTTTATGGGCTAATGACGATGACACAGGTTGCGTGTATGACCTTACTCCACAGTTTCAGAATGGTTTTGCAGTTGGTGAGATCACGGCTTTGCCAGCACATTCACTTTTATGACACATTGATGAACACTATACGGTATTAGTTTAATGTGTGAGTTGTTGAAAGGAAGTGCTTTTCAATTTTTTGATCATGTGAACCGATTTATATCACAGCAGCGACGCAATTCCATGTTTGTGGTCCTTCAGTGTCTTGTCTTGGAGAGTGAGTGAGGTGGGCCATGAGTTGGACAGGGTGTGAGGGGTTTTCATTGGACTCAGCTGGAACAGAAGTATGCGGGGTGCGTGCAGGCTCTACTGCCATGGTTGCACTGTGATGGGACGTTGTGCATTGCATTGTATTGTATTTCTCTTTGTCACAGCAGATGTGAAATTTGTAGCTGCTGTCCACCAGGAGAGCACGTCGCTACAGTGCAGCACCACCCCCTTTAACTCACTCAGTATGGCCAGTCCTTTCTTCTCCTCTACACAGACCCCTCGGATGTCCAGTGGGTGTCTGAATGACCCAACCTTTTAGCTTCCGTCTTCAGAATTGTGGTATTCTTTGTCAACATTCACGTCTTCAGTATAAGAGCCTTCCGCTTGCAATATTTTGATGATGGTAATTGGGGTGAAACGCTGTTAACGTTGTCTCTTTCGCCGTTCGTACTGAGAGAGTTAAGCCTGGGTGAAACAAGACCAGGGCCGGTCTTTGCAGTGCCAAGTTTGCTTGGAGTTAACAGTGTTCCTTAGCATATGAAATTTTACCATGGAGTTGGGGACATTCTTAGCAATAAGCAAATTTAGCACCGCTGAGATAAGCTTATGCACCCCAGCCCTGGGATGTTGGTCGGTTTGGCGATTTGCGCTGTGTCTCTTTCTGACGCTGGGAATGTTCAGAGGAAGAGTTGTGACTGGAAATGAGTAACAAGTCTTGATAATTGTGTGTGTGTGTGTGTGTGTGTGTGTGTGTGTGTGTCCTTTGTGACAGTATAGCCAGTGTTGTAGTTAGTCAGCTCAAGGATTGTGCTGTCCACCAAAGTTTCAACAGATTTTTTTTTTTTTTTTAGAGTCCTTTTTTCTGTCTGTCAGGCGAGGTAGACAGTGATGTTTTCAGTGCTATGAATGCTTTACACTTAAAAAAAAAAAAAAAAAAAAGCTGTGGCAGGTGCAAAATAAAATGTTGCAAAACTGTGATGATCGAGTCAGCACCTCCACTCTCTCAGTATTTAAAAAAAAATTTTTTATGTCGGGGTTGGTGCGGGGGAGACAGGAGAGGGAGGGAGGGAGAGGAGGGAGTTGAACATGAAAGCCTTAAACGATCGAACATGAAAGCCTTAAACGATGAGCAGTTCCAGCAGCGGTGGGTGGGTCTGTCTCCTCACCATTGTGTGTTTTCAGTGATGAACGTTCTCAGTGTTTTTGTCAGTATCATCGTCGTTCATGTTTCACCTTTCAATCAGCCATTTCTCTTTACTTTTGTGTCATTGGATGTGGGGCTGTGGACTGGACACCAGACACGGTCAGTCGTCCAGGACGTTCTCCGAAAAAATGGACGCGGCACTGTGCTGGGCTGGGTTGTGTTGTGTCGGGGCAATGTACACACTTCAGTGGGTTGGTGACTAGAGTAACTGGGTGGTTGTTGCGGGGGTAGGGGGCGGGGGGGGGGGGGGGGCACCGTGCAGGCTAAAATACAGCAATCCGTTACCCAGCACATTAGTGGTGTGTTACCCTGCACACCAGCAGTGGCACAGCATAGCGTTACCCTACACACCAGCAGGAACACTATCCTGGTACAACTCCAGAGTCACAAGACATGTCTTGTACACTATCCCTATACATCTTACGGTTCACAGAACATGAACACTATCCTTGTACAACTTTTGGTTCACATAGAACATGAACACTATCCTTGTACAACTTATGGTTCAGGTAGAACATGAACACTATCCTTGTGCAACTTATGGTTCACAGAACATGAACACTATCCTTGTACAACTTATGGTTCACATAGAACATGGACACTATCCTTGTACAACTTATGGTTCAGGTAGAACATGAACACTATCCTTGTACAACTTATGGTTTACAGAGCATGAACACTATCCTTGTACAACTTATGGTTCACAGAACATGAACACTATCCTTGTACAACTTATGGTTCACATAGAACATGGACACTATCCTTGTACAACTTATGGTTCAGGTAGAACATGAACACTATCCTTGTACAACTTATGGTTCACATAGAACATGGACGCTATCCTTGTACAACTTATGGTTCAGGTAGAACATGAACACTATCCTTGTGCAACTTATGGTTCACATAGAACATGAACACTGTCCTTGTACAACTTATGGTTCATATAGAGCATGAACACTATCCTTGTACAACTTATGGTTCACAGAATATGAACACTATCCTTGTACAACTTATGGTTCACGCAGAACATGAACATTATCCTTGTACAACTGGTTCACATAGAACATGAACACTATCCTTGTACAACGTATGGTCCACAGAACATGAACACTATCCTTGTACAACTTATGGTTTACGCAGAACATGAACATTATCCTTGTACAACTGGTTCACATAGAACATGAACACTATCCTTGTACAACGTATGGTCCACAGAACATGGACACTATCCTTGTACAACTTACGGTTCAGGTAGAACATGAACACTATCCTTGTACAACTTATGGTTTACAGAGCATGAACACTATCCTTGTACAACTTATGGTTCACAGAACATGAACACTATCCTTGTACAACTTATGGTTCACATAGAACATGGACGCTATCCTTGTACAACTTATGGTTCAGGTAGAACATGAACACTATCCTTGTGCAACTTATGGTTCACATAGAACATGAACACTGTCCTTGTACAACTTATGGTTCATATAGAGCATGAACACTATCCTTGTACAACTTATGGTTCACAGAATATGAACACTATCCTTGTACAACTTATGGTTCACGCAGAACATGAACATTATCCTTGTACAACTGGTTCACATAGAACATGAACACTATCCTTGTACAACGTATGGTCCACAGAACATGAACACTATCCTTGTACAACTTATGGTTTACATAGAACATGAACACTATCCTTGTACAACTTATGGTTTACATAGAACATGAACACTATCCTTGTACAACGTATGGTCCACAGAACATGAACACTATCCTTGTAAACTTATGGTTCACATAGAACATGAACACTATCCTTGTACAACTTATGGTTCATAGAATATGAACACTATCCTTGTACAACTTATGGTTCACGCAGAACATGAACATTATCCTTGTACAACTGGTTCACATAGAACATGAACACTATCCTTGTACAACGTATGGTCCACAGAACATGAACACTATCCTTGTACAGCTTATGGTTCACAGAATATGAACACTATCCTTGTACAACTTATGGTTCACAGAGCATGAACATTATCCTTGTACAACTTACGGTTCTCAGAACATGAACAATATCCCTGAACAATATATGGTTTACAATGCATCAAGTATTACCTCTTTTTCTCACATAGTTGTGACTAGGCATTATTTTTTTTCTTTTCTTTTTTTAATTTGCTGTGAATCTCATGATTGGTTGTGCTTTTAATTTAAAGATTTTTTTGATTTTTTTAATGACTTTTGAATTTGTGTCACAGTTTTATTTGGTTGTGAATCAGATTTTGAATGGTTTTTTTATCCTGATTTCAGTTGTCAAGATTTGTACTTGTTTCTGATTATGTTGTTGTTTAAGTATCATTGCTTTTTGTCTTTTTTGAAATATGTTTTTTTTTCTTTCTTTTTTTTCTTTTTTTTAATTTATTTATTTTTATAATTGTCTTATACCTGACCGTGTTTTATGTTGACTGGATCTGTTTTTCACTTTGTGTCCAATGGTATGTTGTTTTTTATATAAAGATTTCATTTAATTATTGGCCCATAAGATTTTATGACAAATAACTACTAACTTTTGATATGCTCTTTTGTTTTTTAATGGTGGCTATAAAATGTGTTCTGTTTTCTTTTCTTTTCTTTTTTTTTCTTTTTTTCTTTTTAAATGTTATTTTGATTTGATGTAATGCTGCGCAATTTGAAGATGGTGTCTGTCATAGCATAGCACCATGAAATGAAAATGAAATGCATAGATCTGTAAAAATCGTAACAACTTTACCTGAAGAGTACAGGCACCTTACCACGACAAAAAAAAAAAAAAAGACTCCCTGAAATGAATGAGCTGAATGTATTTTGTAATGATCAGTTATGCCTCTGTCAATCATTCAGTATTTTTGGAGGGATGTGGTGTGATTCTCTACCTCCTGTCCCCACATTGCTTTCGTGTTGGGACAGTTTTAATCTCGCGCACACACCATTTTCATTTTTTTTTTAATCTTTATACTATTTCTGCATTCCATGTATTTTGTTGTGACAGATGACAACGGCATATTATGTCAGTCAGCTTAACATTCACACAGACACACACACACACACACACACACACACACACACACACACACACACACACACACACACACACACACAGACTCTCTCACACACACACACACACACAGACTCTCACAAACATACACACACACATGCACACACACGCGTGCGCGCGCACACAAACACACAAACACACACACACACACACACACACACACACACACACACACACACACTCACAAACACACAGACAGCTAACTTGATCCTTTTAACGCCCCCTCCCCCCACTCCCCCCTTTTTTTTTTTTTTTTTTTTTTTTTTGAGGATCAAGGCAGATAGCTGAAGCAGGAAATGTTTTGCAAAAAGACATAAAAGTAGGAAAGGAAAGGAAGGAAACCTAGTAGCCTTTGTGGTTTTTTTGTTTTTTTGTTGTTGTTTTCTCAAGTCTTCATTTTTTTGTTTTCAGCAGTGAAAAAAAAATGCAGGTGTTTGCAGCCAGCTTTTGTAAACACACTCCTCACACACACACACCACCACACACCACACACACACACACACACACACACACACACACTGACGTGGAGGACGTATGGAAGACTTCATTTTCTGCTGAACAGAACCATGTATAAAGTCAAGTCTTGTATTTCATTCTTTTGGACTGCATTTTATCCTTCATCCAAGATAAATCGCATCATCTCCACATACTTTTTTTTTTTTTTTTTCTCACGTGTATCTGTTTGCGGACACCTCTGGCTGGCTGACGGACTGAAGTGTGATGACATGCATGGTGTGTCATGCAGCCATCCGTATGATCACAGGGTGTGTCGTGCATCAGCATCATCGTTGTCATTGGTGTCAAAAGCGATCTTCTTTAATCCAATGTGGTAATCTTGTCAGCTGCTCTCACAGGGCACTGTGAGGGAAATAAACATTCCTGGTCATAACACACCACCACTGGCCTTGACCTGTATTGGCTTGAGAGAGACAGAGAGAGAGAGATTTTGTGTGGTCTGTGCATGTGAAAGGTTTTTTTTTTGGGGGGGGGAGGGGAGGGGGGGGCGCTTGCGGGGGGGGGGGGGGGGGGGGGATATTATATATGAATGTCCAGTATTTCTATCCCTTTTTTTTTTTTTTTGCTGCTTTCTCCTTTTTTTTTTCTTTTTTTTTTGTCCCATCATCTGCATCATTTCAGTGGCATTTCTCCTAAGCTGTTCATTCCGAGCCCCCCTCCCCCTCCCCCTCCACCCCCGTTCTTAGTCACACCTGGGTTCATCTGTCGCAGTCCCAGCATGGGCAGTCAACAAGGAACTAACGAACGATTTTAGGTCGCCTAGAGGCCACACAAACACACCAGAGGAGACCCCGCACTGCTACTGAGTCACTTCAGTGGCGTTGAGTAGTGCTTGATCTGATGGAACATATGCTGGACACCACCTATCGATCGCCCCTACACTGCGTTCGGTCAAATCCATATACGCTACACCACATCTGCCGAGCAGATGCCTGACCAGCAGCGTAACCCAACGCGCTTAGTCAGGCCTTGAGAAAAAAAAAAGAAGAAGAAAAAATTATAAGGTGCAAAATCTTGATGAAGTCAACTCTAAGCGCACAAAAAAAAAAGAAGAAAAAAAGTAATCGCTTAGTCGTGGAGCCGGACCGAGTGAGCGTCCCCTCTAGAGTGGAGACTGCCACCATGTCCCTCCCAAGTTCCAAAGACAGTCCTCCATGAATCTGCTGACACTGAAGACATTGACAGGACTCACTCCATACACGGACGTGGAGGGGGATCGAAAATGAGGTCACCATGAGAGCAGGGCGTGAAAGGTATCACAATTCCAGGCTTTTTGGAGTTTTTATGATGGATCAGGATTATGGAGATGACAATTAATGCTGCTGTGTAAGGTTTGGACCACGTGTGGATGCATTTGAGTGTGTAGTGTGTGTGTGCGTATGTGTGTGTGTTTGTGTGTGTGGGATGGTTAGCGTGCTTAGGACAGCATGCACCCACTAAGCCCTCTATTGACGACAACAATGACTTAGTCGCAGAGCCGGACTGAGTGGAGACCGCCACCACTCCCTCCATCAATCTGCAAATACCGAAGAACTTGAAAAGACTCACCTCCAAGCGCGGAAGTGGAGGGGTATCGAAACTGAGGACACCACGAGAGTAGGGCATGAGAGGCCTCATGATATTTGTGACATTTTTATATTGATGAGGACGATGGAGGAGGAGGATGACGATGAGGAGGATGACGATCCGATGCTGCTATGGAGGCCCATTTAGGTTTGGGACAGCGTGACAAGGCTGTACACCACGCTTCCTGTCATCAATATATTCCGGTGTCAACCAGGCCCGAGAGATTCAGACACTTGCAGTGTTGGTCAGGAAATTAGAACAACACCGCATTCGTGATAGTGGATGATACTCGACTGTATGGCTCCAGTCTTCCCATTAATTGAAGCCCGTCGCACACTTAACCCTGGGTAGAAGCCGGCGGCGGGCCGAAAAGACCCACCTCCGCTGAGATTCGAACCCGCCGCCCTCCCAGCTGTCAGTTAGACAATACTAACCACATCGCCACGGCGGCTGGTTTCTCTGTATGTTTGTTTTCACCTGACCTGAGTGCAAGCTCGTGAGAAGCGCTTTGCGGCCAAGTGGCTGGAGTTGTGTACCTTAAAAAAGAAAAAAAAAAAAAAGAAAGAAAGAGCAGGGGTTAATTTTCTTGCCTATCCACGCACTTGTCATGCAGTGCTGAATGAGAATATTATATGGTATGATGATTTAAAGATTAAAAAATATATATATATATTTAATATTGCTCAGTCCTTTGACAAACTGCACGTCGTTGAGCCACTGAAACACACCCACTTGAAATACGCTGCTACAGAGAAGCGTCATCACACACAGCCGAGTTTCTGCACTCTGTGACATATCTCTGTCAATTGGGGGGGAAATAACAACGACAACAACAACAACAAAAACCCCTGCCGAATGTGACAAGGTCAACAAGCGTTCAGCGAATATAAATTATTAATGTAATTAAACACTGAGGCAGGGTTTTTCAGACGTTGACTGGCCGCACACACACACACACACACACACACACTGGCACACACACACACACACACACACACACACACACACGCATGCACGCACAAGTACACGCACACACTCACGCACACAGACACACACACACAGAGCAGAGAGAGGCAGAGTTTTCTCAGTTCAGTGCAAGCAACCTGACAAATTCTTTAAACATGAACTTTCATACAAAATTTCTTTTTTGTTTTCTTTATTTCAAACGTGACACCTGCTAAAGAGGGATTCTGATTTTTTTTTTTTTTTTTTTTTCGCTTTTACCACTTTTACCACTCGTTAATCTGAAGGTTTGATCCGTGTTCCCTATATTGTCTATCAGTAGTACTTCAGTCTGTACACCATTCCGTTGAAATTTATTTCCAGACATCCAAGATGTAAATCAGAGATGCAAGGTTCCATCACAGAGAGAAGTGGTTTGGTATCAGTGGAGTGAGATGAGTTGTAGAGCTGTATCATCAGCAAATTCAGTGTTATAAACAAAATGTGCTTCAATGACACGAGAGAGTGGCTGGGTGTACCGAATAAACAGGGACCTCAAACGGAACCTTGGGGGACTCCAAACTGCAGGGTTACCGGCTCAGAATAGAAGCCAGAGATAAGTACAGTCTGTGTTCTTTCAGACAGATCGGCAGTGAGAATGAAAAAGATCGTGCATGCAAAACACGTTTCTGAGGTAGTGCAGGAGAATGTCATGATCAATAGTATAAAATGCAGCACTAAGGTCTAGCAGGCTAAGGACAAAAACTTTAGAGTCATCAGGCACAAATTAGATCGTTGAGAAGACGAAGAAGAGTTTCTGTGGAGTGGTGAGAATGATACGTAGACTGAAAGACGGGAAGGAGATTGGAGAAAAACGTAGAGAGAAAGAAAAGTAAGCACAAGGACACAGCATACCCTGCCATAAAAAAGGAGATATGTCAGTCTCCATATCACTTATGGAGAGGTTTCAGATGAACACATTCAGAAACAGCCTGGTCGGGGAAGGGCGTGTGCTTGGGTAAAAACGGAAAAGGACAACAACAAAAAAGTGTCTGGACTGACTCGACTGAGATGATTCAATTGATCCTATGTCTTTCTCACGTGTCTATTGAATCAAAATATCACAGGATATCTGACACGCTCCGTTTGATTTTTGATACTATCGATTCAGTTGATATGTCCATCGATCAGCAGGTACAGTCAGCGTCGATGTGATCGGTTACCTGAGGCACACACAAGCAAAGGGATCTGTATGTCATCAGTGGTAGGTACACGGAAGTCCCGTGTACCTTTTATTTATCGTCAGCGGCATCACACTGCTGTGCCTCGGGGCACGCTTTGTCTTCGGCCATCCCTGAACAACAACAAAGTGACATGTCTCTTCACTATGTATGATAGTCAGTAGTGTCCGACTACAACCATCACAACAACAGAGGAGGTAACTGCTGTCCCGACCAACTGGGCTAGAATTTGATTTCAGTGGAGAGTGTCTTGTCCAAATCAGGACAGTCGGTGTTGGGATGGTTCCCAAAGGCCAACTAGCCCTCAAGGCTGCAGCACTAAGAGCCAGTGCAATCTTCCCTCCTAGTTTGAGGATCACAGTCCTTCACAAAAGACAAGGCTGTTAATGAATTTCTATTGCAGTGGAGAAACCATAATTGCAGTGGAGAAGCTGTCTCTCCAGTGATCCCTTGTGAAACAATGTAACATGGTCATCTGGCTGTCGTTGCGTACCATAGAAGTAGATAAAGAAAGGAAAGAAAGGACAATTCAAAAGGAAGGGGGGAATCGAAGAAAACAGAGAGAAAGAGAGAGAAGGGAGAAACATATTTATCACATTCATCTTCACCTATCCCTTGACGCTGCTATTGTTAGGGTACCAGTGAAGTAAACACCACCACTCTCCTCCACCTGTCTCTGTCCTCCACCGCTCTCTGGAATTCCGCCAGGTACATACCTGTCCATTCTTGCACACCATCGTCCCACCTCTTCCTCTGTCTCCCTCGTCTACGGGCTGCCTCTGACTGTCCCTTGCAAGATGGTCCTTGCAAGTCCTGTTGTGCAGGAAACTTGTCCACACCACTTCTTTTTCCGTTTCCTGACGACTGTGAGGAGGTCATCATGAGAAAATCGCTCGAAGACAGTACTAAATGTCTGTTCTATAGAAGCATCAATCCCAACTTTTGTCAAGAAAACTATATCTCACAACTTCCAGATAGTTACGTATATCCTCTGATAAAGTTTCGTTACAGTAACCATAAACTGCAGATCGAAATAGGAAGAAGAGAAGGCGAAAACAGAGAAAACAGAATTTGCAAGGAATGTGATATGGGTACTGTTGGGGATGAATTTCTTTTTGTTTTAGAATGTCCCCAAAGTACTGTAATTCGAAATAAACTGATACCACATAAATATAAATCACATATGTCAATGTTCGGTTTATGCAATTTATTCAGTGCTGGGAAGACAACAACTTAATCTAGTCAAAGTAAATTCATAAAACTTGGAAAGGTTGTGTAACTTTTGTTACATCTAAAACATACTTGTCAGTATGTTTAAGTTTGATTTGTTTTGTTGCAAATCATCATTAGCGCGTGTGTGGGTGTGCGTTTTTGCGTGTTTCGGAGACATCGTTGGACTGAAGTAGTGATTCAATGAGTATGTATTGTTATTGTATCCTCCACACCCTAAAATGGGCAAAAAGATGAAATTTCTTTGAATCTTTGAGGTCCTATTGCATGTTGGATCTGTCTGCTGTCCTCTTTGTTTGTCAGATCATCTGCGTAATGGATGTCAAAAATCTTCCTGCAGCATCAGTTGCCAGGGTCTTTCTTTGCATATCTGCCTGGATTGTCCATGTTTCGCAGGCATAGATGAAGTGGATTTTACGTAAACCCTATATTCATTTTATACCATGTTCTTGTAATATGTATTGGGTCATAATTACCCCTTTCATTACTGTAAAAAAAAATATATATATATAAACAAAATTATACAACTGCGTTTTACAAACGTTGCATGACGAGACAGAGGTGTGATACAACAACAACAAAAATATATATATCACTCAGCTTCTCTCATTGTGACTAACACTGATTAACTAACTAACAGGGCCATAACATTGTTCAAACTGAATTTGAATCTACATTTCGATGATGGTGAATCAGTGATGATACAGCCAATGAAAATGTTGCTGTGGGGGGCCCCGTTTCCGGTTTGGGACTTGTCGACAAGGCTGTGTTCTTTCAATAGGGTCTACATTCTAGCGTCAACCAGGCTGAGAGATACAGTCACCTGCAGTGCTGCTCAGGGGTTTCAGTTTCAGTATCAGTAGCTCAAGGAGGCGTCACTGCGTTCGGACAAATCCATAGACGGGCGCAATAGCCGAGTGGTTAAAGCGTTGGACTGTCAATCTGAGGGTCCCGGGTTCGAATCACGGTGACGGCGCCTGGTGGGTAAAGGGTGGAGATTTTTACGATCTCCCAGGTCAACATATGTGCAGACCTGCCAGTGCCTGAACCCCATTCGTGTGTATACGGCAAGCAGAAGATCAAATACGCACGTTAAAAATCCTGTAATCCATGTCAGCGTTCGGCTGGGTTATGGAAACAAGAACACACCCAGCATGCACACCCCCGAAAACGGAGTATGGCTGCCTACATGGCGGGGTAAAAAACGGTCATACACGTAAAAGCCCACTCGTGTGCATACGAGTGAACGCAGAAGAAGAAGGACAAATCCATATACGCTACACCACATCTGCCAAGCAGATGCCTGACCAGCAACGTAACCCAACGCGCTTAGTCCAGGCCTTGAGAAAAAAAAAAAACACAAAAAAACAACCAAACAAACAACAAAAATAAATAAATAAATCAGGAGATTTGAACTAAAAACTCCCGAAGACGCCTCTCAGCTGTGTGTGGTCCAAGTCTTTACAGCACACTCAGCTCCGGGCGGGATGAATGAATACATGAGATGGAAACGTATTTCGCGACTATCCTCGGTCGGAGACCAAGCTCTACGCGCTTTACAAACACGGTATCATTTTCATAACAGGCTGCCTACCTGGGTAGAGCCGACTAACGGCTGCCACTGGGCGCTCATCATTCGTTTCCTGTGTCATTCAATCGGATTTCAGGCACGCACACATACACACTCAGACAGTCGTGTAACAGTGTACGTGTATGACCGTTTTGTTTATTTACCCCACCATGTAGGCAGCCATCGTTTTCGGGGGTGTGCATGTTGGGTACGTTCCTGTTTCCATAACTAACCGAACGCCGTTATGGAGTGCATGATCTTTAATGTGCGTATTTGATCTTCTGCTTGCGTATACACACGAAAGGGGTTCGGGCACAAGCAGGTCTGAACATATGTTGACCTGTGAGACCGGAGTAAACCTCCACCCTTTCCCAACCAAGTGCCGTTACCGAGATTCGAACCCGGGACCCTCAGATTGAAAGTCCAACACTTTAATCACTCGGCTATTGCCGACCACGGTCCGAAAACTCCCAAACCTGTAATGGGGATCGAACCTTCGTCCCCCCAGTCGTCAGTCCGCGACGACCTTTTAACTCACTCAGTACGGCCAGTCCTCTCTTCTCCTCTACACAGACCCCTCGGATGTCCAGTGGGTGTCTGAATGACCCAACCTTTAGCTTCCGTCGCCAGAATTGTGGTATTCTTTGTCAACATTCACCTCTTCAGTATAAGAGCCTTCCGCTTGCAATATTTTGATGATGGTAACTGGGGTGAAACGCTGTTAACGTCGTCTCTTTCGCCGTTCGTATGGAGAGAGTTAACCACTTCGCCAATGCGGCTGTGGCTGGTAACAATGTGAAGAGGACTTCGCTGCTTGCTGTGGAGATGTGTGACATGGCAGGGAGGAGTGTAATGGATAGCATGTAGGGTCTTTGTTGGAGAAACCTCAGTGTGTTACGCTTCAAAGAGCAGTGCAGTGCAGTCAGGTAGGCGTGAGTCATCCGGTTTGTACGGAATGCTGACGGAAGGGTTGTGCATAAATTTTGTGCAGGGTTAGTTAGACACACGACAGAGACACACCGTCCTTCTCGTAATGAAACTGAACTGAAATACAGGGATTCAAAAAAGGATTGAAAAAAACAACAACAACAAAAACACCCTCACTTAATCATTTCTCTCTCTCTCTCTCTCTCTCTCTCTCTCTCTCTCTCTCTCTCACGACACACACACAGGAAGAGACAGACAGACAGACAAATAGACAGACAGACAGACACACACACACACACACACACACACACACACACACACACACACACACACACACACACACACACACACACACACACACACACACGAACACACACACACACACACACACACACACACACACACACACACACACACACACACACACACACACACACACACACACACACACACACACAGACACACACACACACACACACACACAATGAGACCGCTGTATCAGAAGGAACTGAAGAATTACAAAGGTAAGCAGCGAAGCAGTGACAGAGAGGAAGCAGGTTACCTCCCCTACTACCAGTGGCTCCCCCCTTCTACTCCGCTGGTGGGGGGTGGGGGGGCGTGGGGGGGGGGGAAGGAAGGGTGCGGATGTGGTCGTTTGGGGGATGGGGGTGGGGATGGGGGTGGGGGGGTGTGGCCTGTTGTGTCGTGTTGAATGATAGGTATCATGTTCCCCTCCACTATTACCACACAGGCAGTCACACACGCACACGCACACACACACACACACACACATGCACGCACGCACACACACACATTCCATATACCACACATATACACCTACACACACACGTGCGCATCACTCTCACACACACAGAGGTACACACACAGAGATACACACACAAACACACACACACACACAGGCGCGCGCGCGCAAGCACACACACACACACACACACACACACACACACACACACACACACACACACACACAACAATGGGAAAGGAGTTGAGATGGGCCTGGAATGGAAGGGCGAGTTTTTAGTGAAACAATAACTGAAGACAGAACTCGTACCTTTCTGGACCCCCCCTTTTAGCCAGGGACGGCCAACTTCACTGTCTCCAGTCACCGACTGACAGGTCGATCACGTCGGTCCGGTCTGGTCTGGGGATTCTCCACGCCTGAGTACACATGCGGAATGAGCGACTTGAGCACTTTCTGAGCTTTGTTGGATACTCTAGCGAAGTTACTGAGCATGTCATTTTTTGACTGCTTTTGAGTAGTTTGATGGAGCCTTTCCTGTGAGGATGTACGAATGTCACCATGAAGTTCTTATTTATTCTTTTTTTTTTTTTTTTTCACAGTCGTTATCCGTTG
>NC_134904.1:31694429-31701929 GCF_041734735.1 Babylonia areolata | reverse complement strand
TTCCTGTGTCCCTGTATTTTGTGTGTGTGTGTGTGTGTGTGTGTGTGCGCGCGCGCGCGTGTGTGTATGTATGCATTTTAATTTTCTTCATTTTCATTTTATCACAACAGATTTCTCTGTGTGAAATTCGGGCTGCTCTCCCCAGGGAGAGCGCGTCGCTACACTACAGCGCCACCCATATTTTTGTATTTTTTCCTGCGTGCAGTTTTTTTTTTTTTTTTCCTATCGAAGTGGATTTTTCTACAGATTTTCGCCAGGAACAACCCTTTTGTTAGCGTGGGTTATTTTACGTGCGCTGAGTGCATGCTGCACACGGGACCTCGGTTTATCGTCTCATCCGAATGACTAGCGTCCAGACCACCACTCA
This sequence comes from Babylonia areolata, assembly GCF_041734735.1. Taxonomy (NCBI): domain Eukaryota; kingdom Metazoa; phylum Mollusca; class Gastropoda; order Neogastropoda; family Buccinidae; genus Babylonia; species Babylonia areolata. The sequence continues at coordinate 31,701,562 of NC_134904.1, read as the reverse complement.
AGGTCTAGTGGAGGGGGAGAAAATATCGGCGGCTGAGCCGTGGTTCGAACCAGCGCGCTCAGATTCTCTCGCTTCCTATGCGGACGCCTTGTCTCTAGGCCATCACTCCACTGTGTGTGTGTGTGTGTGTGGCTTTACGGGTGTTTGTCAAAGTCCTCTTTTGTCGAGGTCCGAGCCGCTTTGCACTCTGTGACACTAAGATTATGCTCTCCTTAATTAAGCGACTCTCTCTCTCTCTCTCTCTCTCCTGTACCAAGTCACAGAGCCAGACTAAGCGAGCGACCCATTCAGAATGAGGACTGTACCCACGTGCCTTCCACGTGACATGAATCTGCCAATACAAACAGAAGACCTTGGACAGGACTCACCCCGACCAAGGTAGTGGAAAGGGATCGTAAATGGGGTCACCATGAGAGCAGGGCATGCATGAAAGACCACTGAATCTTGGACATTTTTTTGTATTCTGTATCGATGATGAAATGAGGAGGAGGAGGAAGATGCTGAGGAGGCTCGTTTAGTTTTAGGTCTATGTGACAAGGATGTACTCTGCTCTTACTTTTCACAGTATGTTCCAGCGTCAACCAGGACCGATATATACAGACACCTGCAGTTGTTGGTGAGAAAATTTTATTCTGTATCGATGATGAAATGATGATGATGAGGAGGAGGAGGAGGAAGATGCTAAAGAGGATCGTTTAGTTTTAGGTCTATGTGACAAGGCTGTCCTCTGCTCTTCTTTTCACAGTTATGTTCCAGCGTCAACCAGGACCGATATATACAGACACCTGCAGTTGTTGGTGAGAAATTTTTAGAAACATACCCAGAGGAGGCATCCTTCTTCAAGTGGAAGATTTTCGACTCAGTGTGTGGTCCCATTCTTCCTGTTCAAGCCAATGCAAAGACCCACATCTGGGTAGGTGCCAGTTACTGGGGAAGAAAACTCTGCTGGAACTTGAATGGCAGTGTTATTTGCAAACGTATCACATGATGGTTATTAAATCACTCAGTACGGCCAGCCCTCTTTTTCTCCTCTACACAGAACCGTCGGATGTCCAGTGGGTGTCTGAATGACCCAACCTTTAGCTTCCGTCGTCAGAATTGTGGTATTCTTTGTCAACATTCACGTCTTCAGTATAAGAGCCTCCCACTTGCAATATTTTGATGATGGTAATTGGGGTGAAACGCTGTTAACGTCGTCTCTTTTGAAGTTCGTATGGAGAGAGTTAAACACAAAGGTACAAAATGCAAAATAAGAATATCCCAGAACAGAACCTTGAGGAACACCATAATTATGTGACACTGAGCTGATAATGAAGGCTTATATAAGATATGTCAGCTGATACTGTTTGTTTTCTTTTGGAGAGAAATGATGGCAGGAGCTCGGAGGTTATGGTTATTAATGTTTAAGAGAGAGAGACACAGACACAGACACAGACAGAGAGAAAGAGAGACAGAAAGACAGAGACAGGATGATGATGACGATGATAGAGACAGAGACAGACAGAGACAGAGAAACAGAGAGAGACAGAGACAAGATGATGATGACGATGACAGAGACAGAGACAGAGAAACAGAGAGAGACAGAGACAGAGATAGAGACAGAGACAGACAGAGACAGAGAAACAGAGAGAGACAGAGACAAGATGATGATGACGATGATAGAGACAGAGACAGACAGAGACAGAGAAACAGAGAGAGACAGAGACAAGATGATGATGACGATGATAGAGACAGAGACAGAGAAACAGAGAGAGACAGAGACAGATGATGATGACGATGATAGAGACAGAGACAGAGAAACAGAGAGAGACAGAGACAAGATGATGATGACGATGATAGAGACAGAGACAGAGAAACAGAGAGAGACAGAGACAGATGATGATGACGATGATAGAGACAGAGACAGACAGAGACAGAGAAACAGAGAGAGACAGAGACAAGATGATGATGACGATGATAGAGACAGAGACAGACAGAGACAGAGAAACAGAGAGAGACAGAGACAAGATGATGATGACGATGATAGAGACAGAGACAGAGAAACAGAGAGAGACAGAGACAGATGATGATGACGATGACAGAGACAGAGACAGAGAAACAGAGAGAGACAGAGACAAGATGATGATGACGATGACAGAGACAGAGACAGACAGAGACAGAGAAACAGAGAGAGACAGAGACAAGATGATGATGACGATGATAGAGACAGAGACAGACAGAGACAGAGAAACAGAGAGAGACAGAGACAAGATGATGATGACGATGATAGAGACAGAGACAGACAGAGACAGAGAAACAGAGAGAGAGACAGAGACAAGATGATGATGACGATGACAGAGACAGAGACAGACAGAGACAGGGAAACAGAGAGAGAGACAGAGACAAGATGATGATGACGATGATAGAGACAGAGACAGACAGAGACAGAGAAACAGAGAGAGAGACAGAGACAAGATGATGATGACGATGACAGAGACAGAGACAGAGAAACAGAGAGAGACAGAGACAAGATGATGATGACGATGTGATAATGATGATGATGATCAACAACAACAACAACAACAATGTACAAACACGTGTGAGCGCGTGCATATGCGCGAGTCTTTTGCACATAATTATAGACACCAAACATAAACACACACACAGTGTGTGCACGCCCTTGCTAAACCTGCGTTCAGGCGCGCCGCGCTGTTTGACTGCGTCGTTCCCTTTCACTTCAATTTATTTCAGACACCACTCGCTCTACTCGAGGGATTGCTTCGGGAGCCTGCCACTGCTCACGTGGGCAGTGCGTCGTGTGACATTTTACCAAGGATTACCCCCCACCCCCCACCCCTTTTCCCCCTTCTTTTCCTCTGTTTGCTCTCCCCTTGTTTGTCCAGAGAGCAGCGCACAGAGGAAGGGAGGAAGGGTGGTGGTGGTGGGGGTGAGGGTGGGGTGGGGGATGGAGGTAGAGGTTTTAGACACCATGGACACAGCCAGGGCACTTTTTTTTGTGTTTTCTGTTTAGTCTCCCAGAACTTGGGATATGTTGATTTTATTTTATAATTATTTCCACGATGAGGCAAATATGTACGTTAAAGATACCTGGTTATCCATGTCAACGTTCAGTGGGTTATAGAAACAAGACCATTCCCATCATGCACACCCCCCCGGAAACCGGAGCATGGCGTGGTAAATAAACGAAAATCGGTCATACACGTAAAAATGTTACATGCCTGTCTCAGTGTGTATGTGTGCGTGCCTGAAATCTGATTGAATGACACGGGAAACGAATGATGAGCGCCCAAATGACAGCCGTTATTCGGCTCTACCCGGGTCAGGCAGCCTGTTAACTGTGCAAACGAACCCGTGTTTGTAAAGCGCTTAGAGCTTGGTCTCCGAGCAAGAATTTGCGCTATAATGTAAAGCACTTAGAGCTTGGTCTCCGAGCAAGAATCTGCGCTATAATTATGAATATCCGTATCATTCAATCAATAATCATGATGGCAAGGATGTGCTCTCACGAGTGAGTCACTAACCAGGATACAGAGAGATACAGACACCTGTAGTGTTGGTCAGCCGGAAAGTTGTGAGCCGACAAAACACTCCCAGTGACGCATCCGTGAAGGCATTGGCACAATGTGTGGTTACCCAGTCTTCCCATTTTGACCCCATCCATGGCACGCTGAGGTCTGAGTAGGAGCCGGTGTAGCGTCTGTTAATTTCTGCACCATATGAGTGCAATGGCTTACCCAATACTCTCTCTTCCACCGAGTCTTGTATAACAAGGGAAAACTTCGCGATAGAACTCAGAACTCAGAACTCAGAACTCATTTAATTGTCGTAAAACCATCATAGGAATTATGGACACTAAAACTAAACACAACAAGCAAACAAAAAGTAAAAGCAATAAGTTGTGAGCACATGCAGGATATTCCATAAGACATAGCTATGGACTGCGAACTTTAAAGCATTCATATATGTATTTTGCCAGTTCTGGTTGGAAATAATTTTGTGGCAACAGAGAACTCGGCCTTTGGATTATTGTGTTGCCAGTGCCATCTGGCCAATGATTCGAAGACTGGGAATTGACTGTCACAAGTAGGCGAGACCTCAAGTCAGAGTACACACTACACTTGTCCAGAAAATGCAGTTCATCCTCTATAACTCCACATGATTTACATAGCCGGTCTTTCCTAGTTACGTTGTAGTGACGTCCACGCTCAATTTCAAGTTCATGTGCACTTATTCGCAATCGACATAGTGCTCCTCTGTGTTTAGTATTTTTGCAGCTGATCAGGTAAGGTTGTAATGTATAAGTATTTGCAATTTTGCAATAAAAGGAGAGCCTTGAAATGGTCTCGTTCTTTCTGCTGTTCCAATATTGAACATATTTATCCTGTAGTTTATTCAAGACTGAATATTTTAGTCGCTTAAAGCTGAGTGTGCCTTGGTTCTCCCATACGTGGGAGAATCCAATTGAAACCAGGCTGCCCGCGAGCGAGGATCGCCGCCCGCGCAGTGCTGTAGGTCAAGAGACCAACGTCCAGCCTACGTCGTCAAGTGACCAACGTCCAGCCTACGTCGTCAAGTGACCAACGTCCAGCCTACGTCGTCAAGAGACCAACGTCCAGCCTACGTCGTCAAGAGACCAACGTCCAGCCTACGTCGTCAAGAGACCAACGTCCAGCCTACGTCGTCAAGAGACCAACGTCCAGCCTACGTCGTCAAGAGACCAACGTCCAGCCTACGTCGTCAAGTGACCAACGTCCAGCCTACGTCGTTGGGCGCGCGACCTCCCAGCATGCACCGCAGCCCTGTGCAAAAATAGAGCCTACATTGTAGGTTTCGGCGACCCTGAAACACTCTCCCTTTGTAGTTACATCAGGACAGGTCGTACGATTTACTCTATCCTCCTGCCCCCAGTTTAACTACAGCCCCTTCTTCCACTGGAAAATCTGGATATTGCAAAGAGATGCGCGTTTTGAAAATCGTGTGTCATGGCACTTGGGACGCAAAATTGTCAGGTTACATTTTGGGGAGAAAGTATTTCTACATCAGCTGAAACTGTCTCTGTGATTTCTACCTGTTGTTTAAACCCCACACACCCATCCACCCTTCCCTCAACACACCCTCCCACCCTCCTCACAACAACCGTTCCACCCTCCTCTCAACACATCCTTCCACCCTTCCCTCAACGCACACTCCACCCTCCTTTCAACACACCCTCCCCTCAACACACCCTCCCCTCAACACACCCTTCCACTCTCCTTTCAACACACCCCTCCACCCTCCCCTCAACACACCCTCCCCTCAACACACCCTTCCACCGTCCCCTCAACACACCCTTCCACCGTCCCCTCAACACACCCTCCCACCCTCCTCTCAACGCCCACAACCCTCCCCTCAACCCCTCCACCCTCCCCTCAACACCTCCACCCTCCCCTGAACACCCACAACCCTCCACCCTCCCCTGAACACCCACAACCCTCCACCCTCCCCAACCCTCCACCCTCCCCTCAACACCTCCACCCTCCCCTGAACACCCACAACCCTCCACCCTCCCCAACCCTCCACCCTCCCCTCAACACCTCCACCCTCCCCTGAACACCCACAACTCTCCACCCTCCCCTCAACCCCTCCACACCCACAACCCTCCACCCTCCACTCAACACCTCCACCCTCCCCTGAACACCCACAACCCTCCACCCTCCCCTCAACCCCTCCACACCCACAACCCTCCACCCTCCACTCAACACCTCCACCCTCCCCTGAACACCCACAACCCTCCACCCTCCCCTGAACACCCACAACCCTCCACCCTCCCCTCAACCCCTCAACCCTCCTCTCAACACACTCCTCCACCCTCCCCTCAACACCCACAACCCTCCACCCTCCCCTCAACACCCACAACCCTCCACCCTCCCCTCAACCCTCCCCTCAACCCCTCCACCCTCCCCTGAACACATCCCTCAACCCCCAAACAACCATCCCCTCTCCATACCGCCCTCCAAGCCCCCCCACCCCACCCCCACCCCATCTTCCCTCAACATGTTGTCAGCGAAGATCTTGTCCACTGGAATGTTACGTGTAGCGGGCCACCATGATGGATTGGGGGAGTAAGAGTAGGAGGTGGTGGGGAGGTGGTGTGTGTGTGTGTGGGGGGGGGGGGAAGTTTGGGCTGTAAACAGGGAGGAGAGGGAGGTGGAAGAAGGCGGGAGGGGGAGGGGGAGGGTGGGACTACTTGTGAAGACAAGAATCTCTTTCTTTCAACAAGCTGTTTTCCCTCCGTTCCGTTCCCTTCACAACACCACTACTGGGTTAGGTGTGTGAGGAGGAAAGGGGCCGTCACTCACATACGTTCCTTCTGGCCGCCATGTTGACAAGCACGGTACGGGGGTGGTTGGGGGGGAGCGTGGTGTGTGTGGTGGTGGTGGTGGTGGTGGTGGTGTTCTGCTGTTCTCTTATATCTGGCGTTGTCTGTCAGTTTTTTGTTTTGTTTTTTGTTTTGTTTTGCTTTTCTCAAAGCAGAAAGTGCGCAATACAGTGTATTCCTGTACTTGCTCTTCTACGATAACTTGGTATGTGTAAACGGGACAATTAAACAAAAATTTCTCCTCCTATATTGACCCCATGTTTTACGGCCTCAAAGAAAACATTTTCTGTATGTTTATACATTTTTTTTTTTTTTTTGAAACGCTGGTTCTCAGTGAAAAAGAAATTTCAACTGAGTTCTTACACTTTAAAAAGAAATGTTTGTTACTGGTGGTGATGTGGTGATGATGTTGTATTGGTGGGGTTTTTTGTTGTTGTTGTTTTATTTCAACTTTAGTCTCACCCGCTTTTGCACTTACGACAACAACAACAACGACGACGACGACGAAGAAGAAGAAGAAGAATGGGGCTGTAATGAAACTATCAACTATTCTAAACAGAAGCTTCTTCTTCTTCTTCTTCTGCGTTCACTCGTATGCACACGAGTGGGCTTTTACGTGTATGACCGTTTTTACCCCGCCATGTAGGCAGCCATACTCCGTTTTCGGTGGTGTGCATGCTGGGTATGTTCTTGTTTCCATAACCCACCGAACGCTGACATGGATTACAGGATCTTTAACGTGCGTATTTGATCTTCTGCTTGCATATACACACGA
>NC_134904.1:31654429-31674429 GCF_041734735.1 Babylonia areolata | reverse complement strand
CAACCACCAACCAACGGCAAACAACAACAACAACAATACTACTACTACTACTACTACTACTACTGATGATGATAATAATAATAATGATAATAAAAATAATAGCACTTTATAGACAGAATTACCCCTGTACCACTAACCTGATGCAGATAACAATAACCTGCCTTGTAGGCAAACCCTAATGGTTTTATATATGATACTTCAGTAAATGACTAAGTGAACACACTGGACTTGATGGAGACAGGCCACTGGAGATGATTATAAAGCTCCAAGAATATGCGCTCTAGCAAGATGTCTTAATTAATTAATAAAAAAAAGAATTAGGTATTATAATTATGGAAGCAGAAAACAGACGTGAGACTTCTTCTTCTTCTTCTGCGTTCGTGGGCTGCAACTCCCACGTTCACTCGTATGCACACGAATGGGCTTTTACGTGTATGACCGTTTTTACCCCGCCATGTAGGCAGCCATACTCCGTTTTCGGGGGTGTGCGTGCTGGGTATGTTCTTGTTTCCATAACCCACCGAACGCTGACATGGATTATAGGATCTTTAACGTGTGTATTTGATCTTCTGCTTGCATATACACACGAAGGGGGTTCAGGCACTAGCAGGTCTGCACATATGTTGACCTGGGAGATCGTAAAAATCTCCACCCTTCACCCACCAGGCGCCGTCACCGTGATTCGAACCCGGGACCCTCAGATTGACAGTCCAACGCTTTAACCACTCGGCTATTGCGCCCGTCAGTCGTGAGACAGTTCCTACAGCTGAGACAGCATACAAATGTACAAAATGTGGGCAACTTTCTTGACGACAAAACTACGACCAAAACACACACACACACACACACACACACACACACACAGAACTATCTGACCAAGGGATTTATGCGGATGGGTTGCTGCACGGAAGAGGCCATGAGTGATGTTGAGCAGGTGGCCCAGTGGTAACACGCCCGACTAGGAGGCCAGTGTACGCGGGTTCGATCCCCAAGTACACGGGCGGACCGGATTTTTTAATTTTTTAATTATTTATTTATTTATTTATTTATTTATTATTTTCATCCATGCACTTTATATATATATATATATTATTTATTTATATATTTATTTATATATATTTTTTTTAATCAAGGGAATCAAGCAAAACTCGCCTCGAACTTTCAAAATAGCTGATTTGACTGGATATGTGAATAAAAAATATTGTGCATTACCAGTGCTGGGAGAATTTAAGGAAGCATGTTGGTGAAAGATAGAACGTCAGTTTTGACAGGAATCTCAAAAAAATAGTGTCGTTTCACAATCAGACCATTGGGTATTTTGACGTGAGTGTATTTGCGAACGATGCTGCACAGTATACTGTGTGCTCTCAAAAAGGTGTGTTGGTGTGCGGTTTGTGTGTGTTTAAGTGTGTGTTTGTGTGAGTGAGTGCATGTGTGATCAAAAGCAGCAATACAAACAGTCTGGTGCGATGTTCCAATAACATGCTATGTCTAATCTTCTGTTTTAATTGTCCACGTGTACCCAAACCCATCGTTCGCAATTAGACTTGCCCATCAGATACCCCTGCTATTTTAACCGTTGGGGAAAAAAAAAAACAACAAAAAAAAAAAACAAAAAAAAAAACACCCCAAACTTTTAAAGAATGAGCAGACCTGTCATCCGTATAATCCACACTTTGAGCTGGTCGCTTTGAATTAGGTCAACGTACCCTACATAGTCAGAAGAATGTGGGACGAGCACTGAGGTGTGGGGGAGGGGGAGGGGGAATGAGGGCGGTGGTGGTGGTGGGCAGTTTCCAGCCATGTCAGTTCCGTGCAGACCTGACCCCCTTTATTTTCCTGACATCGCAACAGCAGACCTCTTTTCCTCCACCACCACCCCCCTCTTCCTCCCCCCAGCACCCTCCACAGACCCCCCCTACCCCCTCACCCCGACCCCCCCCTCTCAACCCCAACCTCTCTCTTTCTCCCCACCCCGCCCCCTTCCCTCCTTCCTCCCGTACCGTCCCCTAGGTCCCCCCCTCAAGTGTACGACTGTCTCTTCTGTCCCGTCTGCAACAAAGGGAGCCATTGTGACTGTCTGTCAGCTCTCAACACGGCAACAGTTGGACAGTCTGTGTTGATGGAAGACACACACACACACACACACACACACACACACACAGAGATAGAGAGAGAACCATAAGAGGCGTGTGGTTCAGTGATGAAAAGGAGAAGAAGAAAAAAACAAAAACAAAAACAAAAAACCAACACATTCCGTTCATACCTGAACTCACACAGAAAGATACATTCAAATTTCACGCGAGTCACATGTAAAATACCTCCACTAGTGATGCGTTATATAAGATTATATACCCACCATGATTATATCACAACCCTCTACGCCCACCACAGCACAGAAAAAGATCAATGCAGTGATATCCAAAAATACAATTTATTTATTTATTTTATTTGTATTTCTTTTTATCACAACAGATTTCTCTGTGTGAAATTCGGGCTGCTCTCCCCACGGAGAGCGCGTCGCTACACCTTGTTTGTATTTTTTTTCCTGCGTGCAGTTTTTTTTGTTTTTCCTATCGAAGTGGAAACTTTTGCCAGGAACAAACCTTTTGTTGCCGTGGGTTCTTTTACGTGCGAAAAGTGCATGCTGCACACGGGACCTCGGTTTATCGTCTCATCCGAATGACTAGCGTCCAGACCACCACTCAAGGTCTAGTGGAGGGGGAGAAAATATCAGCGGCTGAGCAGTGATTCGAACCAGCGCGCTCAGATTCTCTCGCTTCCTATGCGGACGCGTTACCTCTAGGCCATCACTCCACATACAATACAATTCAATTCAATTCAATGCAATACAATACATGCGGTTTCTCCAAGACCATCTTCCAGGAAACAGTTCAGGGGAAGAGAGGGGGAAGGCAAAGAAAGAGGTGGACAGACAATACCAGTGAGTGGATCGGAAGTAGCTTTGCTTTGTCTGTCTACGTGTGTACGTATGCGTGCGTGCCTGAAATCGGATTGGATGACACAGGAAACGAACAATGAGCGCCCAGTGGCAGCTGTACCCGTCAGTCGGCTCTACCCAGGTAGGCAGCCTGTTGTGCGAATGACCCCGTATTTTGTAAAGCACTTGGAGCTTGGAAAGTTTACATTTGGGCCAACAGCAAAGTGAGAGCTGTATTATCAGTGGTTTCTCCAGTCAATGGGAAACCATTTACAGCTTAGTCTTTTGTGAAGGATTATGACTCTCAAACTAGGAGGCAAAACTGCACTGGCTCTTAGTGCTGCAGACTTGTGGGCTGGTTGGCCTTTGGGAACCATCCTAACGCCGACTGTCCTAAAACCCTCTTGGCCGAGAGAGTGGGGATGTAACTTGGGCAAGACACTCTCCACTATAATCAAATTCTGGCCCAGATAGTCGGAACAGCAGTTGCCTCCTCTGCTGTTCTGATGGTCATAGTCGGACACGACTGACTATCATAATTATATATATGACTCTAAAATTAGGAGACAAGATTCCACTGGCTCTTAGTGCTGCAGCCTTGGGGGCTAGCTGGCCTTTGGGAACCATCCCAACGCCGACTGTCCTAAAACCCTCTTGGCTGAGAGAGTGGGGATGTAACTTGGGCAAGACACTCTCCACTATAATCAAATTCTGGCCCAAATAGTCAGGACAGCAGTTGCCTCCTCTGCTGTTCTGATGGTCATAGTCGGACACGACTGACTATCATAATTATATATATGACTCTAAAATTAGGAGACAAGATTCCACTGGCTCTTAGTGCTGCAGCCTTGGGGGCTAGCTGGCCTTTGGGAACCACCACAACTCCAACTGTTCCAAAGCCCTCATAGCCGAGAGAGTGGGGATGTAACCTGGGCGAGACACTCTCCACTATAATCAAATTCTGGCCCAGATAGTCAGGACAGCAGTTGCCTCCTCTGCTGTTCTGATGGTCATAGTCGGACACGACTGACTGTCATATAAGAGCTTGGTCTCCGACCGAGGATAGGCGCTATATAAGTATCCATAATCAATCAATCAAAAAAGACCCAGTACAAGCACCAGGCACACAACCGTGAGAGATGATGGCTCGTGATGCGGTGTTGCACTGTTCAGTGGTCCCATTACCACTGTGACAGAGGGTTATGGCAGGAGTGAATATGTAGTTAGTACAGTACAGTACATTACAGTACAATACAAAAGAGTACATTACAGTACAGTACAGTACAGTACAGAATACAGTACAACACAACACAATACAGTGTTGGATCGGTTCTTGTATGCTTGGATAATTTTGCAATCATTCAAAAAAAAAAAAAAAAAAACAACAACAAAAAACCCTATCCAAATTTGTGTGTATTATTTCTTTTTCCAATGCAAAAATTAATCAACTGCTTGCATAGATCAGGTTGAAGATTAAATAAACAGACAGACAGATAGACAGATAGATAGATAAATAGATAGATACCCCCCCACCCCTGCCAAAATTGACATGAAACCATCCAAACTGACATGAAACGTTGTTTTTTTTCAGTACAAAAAGGTTGTTTTATTGCTGATAATCTTTTGTACACTTATAGACATACACAAAACAGTCTTATTCGTTCTAGTTATGAGAGAGACAGACAGACAGACAGAGAGAGAGAGAAAGAGAGAGAGAGATAGATACAAATTAACATGTGAATATATGGGTCTGGATACTCCCCGCCCATGTGTTGGCCAACAGACACCATAATGGTTGGTTTGGGTGTAGTGCTGTGTGCTATCTTCATGTGCCAATGTGTCCATGAGAGAGAGACAGACAGAGACATAGACAGAGAGAGACAGAGAGAGAGAGACAAACAGACAGACAGAGATACAGAGAGAGAGAGAGGTGGGGAAAGAAGACACAATTCAGAAATAAAGCCACTAGAATGTTCATTACTGTTTCATTAGAATGTCTTGACATTCCATATATATATATATATATATATATATATATATATATATATATATATATATATATATATATACAGAGAGAGAGAGAGAGGTAGAGAGAGAGAGAGAGAAGTTTCTTTCAAATCAGCGCACAGAAGAACACTCCCATAATACACATGTGATCCAGACGGAAGTGCTATCGATTCCAGTGGTACAACAAAAAGCAAAGCGACACGAACAATGTCAAACCATGAAGAAAAATGATACTACTATCATCCCACGAAAACTTTCTGAAGTATATGGAAGTTTAAAACAGAGCAGGGCTGGGCTATTCGGGGCGACTGTTCTCGAAGAACAGTTGGGCAAATTTGTGGCCAGCCGTTGGGCAAATTTGTGGCCAGCCGTTTTGTGGGTTCCAAAAAATCACCACCCTTTGCTCAAAATAGGTAATTAATGCAATTAGCAAGTACATCTTCATCCTCTAATGATTTTCTTTTCTTTTTTTTTTTTTTTTTTCTTTTTTGTTGATAAATCGAAAAGAGCCTTTTTAGTTTTTCTTCGGATACATCATCAATGAAAACCAAACGCGAAAAATTTATTATGGCTTGTGTAAAGTATTTCATACAAAACGAATTTTAACACATTTTATACACATTCTTTTTTCTCAGTTACCCAGTTTGAATATAATTATATGGATCCATTAGCTGTAAAGAGTGACCAATACAAAGTAATCAAAATAAAGAGTATATGTGGCATACATAATTATGTTCCATAAGCAAGTACGGTATCAAATATTACCCAGTTTAATCATACGACCAATGTTACATTTTAATCAAAAGATTATTGGAACAAGACCAAATGAAATATAAAGCTTCAAGTAAGTTTTGCTTCCAACAAGTACAAGGTTTGTAGGTTTTGTTTTAATGACAAGGGAAAGGGGATGCCAGAATCCAAATATATCTCAGTGGCCTCGGAACATCACCCACGTGGGACATAAACATAACTGCCTCGACAGCACTCGCCACGTGATAAGAATAAAAAAAAAATATAAAAAAAAAGGACTAAAATAGCCACTTCAGTCAACTGTCTTGACACTTGAAAGTATTCACAGCAACGTGTCCGCCCCACCTTGTATTGCTCAGACTGAAACAATCTGAGGGCATATGTTAATCAGAAGTGGTGGTGGGCCTTTTTTTTTACCCCCCCCCGCCCCGGAGTTTTATACAACGATCATTTATGATATATTTAAGTTTCGTGCAGTCACAATTTCAACATGTCTCGTACAGTCAAGCTTGTCCGCCACACAAGGTATATCCAGATGTCAGACTCTTGTTAATGCACACACACACACACACACCCCTCGCACCCCTCCCACCCCCCATTCCCCCTCTTTTTGCCCCATTTTCCCAAAGCTTTCAGATTCCACATAGTTTGTGTCCATTCCAGAACCACTACATCCACAGCGTGTGTGTCTCGTCAGTGCACTGGTGGAATCCAAGTCCAAGCCTTTCACAGGTCTCCTCTAACCAACGTCGCCCAGATTATGACACATTCCCACAGTAGCACACAGGCTATGGAAGGACCGGTTCCTCAGTACAGAGGGGGAATGCCCATGGAAGGCCGGAGTTTGAGTACAGGTAGCAGGCCTGTGGTCTCCTCAGTACAACCTGATCAAGTTCTGATGGAGGCCTCCCTGTTCCTCAGTACAGAGTGAAGCACCAATGGAAGGCCAGAGGCTTCAGCATAGATGAAAGGCTCGGTGCCTCAGTACAGATGGGAATGCCGACTAAAGGCTAAAGGCTTCAGCACAGATGGAAGGCCTGGTACCTCAGCACAAAGGGCAAGTCCAGGTGGAGGCCCCACAGCCTCCTCAGTACAGATGGGAACGCCAATGGTAGGCCTGAGGCTTCAGCACGAACAGCAAGTCCAGACGGAAGTCCCACAGCCTCAGTACACATGGGAACGCCAATGGTAGGCCTGAAGCTTCAGCACGAAAGTCCAGATGGAAGTCCCACAGCCTCAGTACAGATGGGAACGCCAATGAAAGGCCAGCGGATGAACGGTCAGTCCTGATGGAAGACTCAAGAGCCTCGCCTCAGCGCAGATGGAAGGACCACCTCCTCAGTACAGGTGGAAGTCTGGCTCATGGCCGGCCCCGCGCTGCACCATATGCTCGTTGAGGGAGTAAGCGTTGCCGGTACCCTCCCCGGGGCCACCTCGGAACTCCTCTGCCAGGCTCTTGGAGAACGCCCGCTCGTGTTTGAACTGGTTCTCCATGCGCCGGAAATCCCTGGGCATGCGCGGGTACTCCCCTGCCGGCCCCACTTCGGAGGTGTAGCCCACGCTGTCCGTGGAGATGTCGCTGGGCACGCCGTACACGGGCCTGCCGGCCTTCTTCTTCTTCTCCTTCTTCCCCTTGCGGTTCTTCTTGCGCTCCTTGGACTTGTGGCCCCGCTGGGCAGGGGGCGGCACGGACCTGGCTCGCTCCATCATGTAGGGCGGGTAGCCGGCGTACGGGTAGCGGTGCGGGTAGACGTAGAAGTCGTAAGGGTGTGCGGGAGGGGGTGGTGGGGGACCTCCAGGCAGGGTGCTGTAGTGGCCGGGCCCGCCATTCAGGTAGCGCTGTCGCTGCACGAACTGGTCCTTGCGGCTGACCCGTGGACCCCTGTCGTAGTCAGTGGGCGGGGTGCGGGGCCTGGAGCTGACGTCACTGGACCCGTCCCCCCCGTCGCCGTTAAGGACGCCGCGCCTTCCGTTCATGGCCGGCGGGGAGCCCGGGGAGGAGGAGGCGGAGGACCCGCGGGAGGAGGAGTCCGACCCTCCCCGCCTCTGATGACGTCGTCTGTTCCCGCCGCCGTACGGGGCGTCAATGACGTTGGGAGGGGGAGGGTGGAAGACGTAGGGGTCACCCGCCATGACGTGGGGTTGGCCGACCACCAGGGGCCGGGGCCGCAGCATGGGAGGGGGCGGGGAGAAGAAGCGGGGTCGGATCAGCGTGGCGGATGGGGGCATGGACCGCACGGGGAAGACGGACCGGCCGTGGTGGGGGTGAGGCATGGTCATGGAGCCAGGAGGGGGTGGGTGGGGGTGGGGGTGGGGCCTCCTGTCGCTGGGCGGACCCCGGGTGAGGGTGGGGGCCAGGTGGGGGGGCACGGCTCTCAGCCGCTCTGCTTCACCCTCCATCACCCGCTCCACGGTGTAGGTCTTGATCTGGGAGTCCTTGGTCTTGTAGAAGTAGCCGTGCTGCGGGGGAGCCTCGTAGAACTCGGGCGCCACCTGCTGGCCCTGTACCTCCGGGTCTGGCCTGTCCGCCCCAGCCACCAGCCTGACTGCGGGCTCCGCCTCCAGTCCCCCAGCCGGAGGACCCGTGCCCGGACCCCAGGCATGTGTGGTAGATGTCTTCAGGGAGTTGGAAGGGAAGCTTTTCTGGCTTGCAGAAGACGCCATGCGGAAGCTGGTTCCCGCTGGTGGCATGACACCTGTAATGTGGAGACATGTTGTGTGGAAATGCTCACAGCTGGAGAGGGTGGATAAATTCACATCACCATCCTGATATTATGTGTGTGCAAACATACTCCCTTAGGAATTCAAACAGTGCAAAGACTACATAGAAAACCAACCAACAAAGAAGGAGGATATCCGATCCTGATCTGAAACAGGCATCTCATAATCGATTTAGATTTTGCTGCACTTCCTGACTGGAATTCTATTTGACTGCCTCATTGAGATTATTGGTTAGCGGTTCAGACTAAAGGTTAAAATGTTGACTGAAGGTCTTTTGCGGCCATCAGGAAAGTGAATTCATGTGCACTGTGTCTTGGGCTTGGCACAGGAAGGCAGGGCCCAATTATCTCCTTCCGGCATGTTTTACCTTCCCTAACCAAAGTCAGGTACCCCGGCTTTCACACCTGGGTGAAGTGAGGAATATGTGCGGGAGACAGAACACAGCCCTGGCGAACGCCAACCAAAGAACGGAACCCACTCACCTTTGTGAGTACCGCAGTGGTTACTTTGGAGTATGCTTGCTGGATTGTTTTGATAAGCTTTTGCCTAATTTTTTTTTTCTGCCCCATCATCTGCACCGTTTCAGTGGCATTACTCCCACGCCGCTCATTTTAGATTCCCCCATACACGGCCACACCCAGGTTCGTCCGTCGCAGTTCCAGCATCGGCAGTCCACAGGGAACCATCGATGTTAGGTCGCCAGGAGGCCACACACCAGAGGAGACCCTGGATTGCTGCTGAGTCACTTCGGTGGTGTTCAGTGGTGCCTGTTCTGATTTTACGTACTTAGGACACCACCTACTAAGCCACCTACTAACGACAATAATGGCTTAGTCGCGGAGCCAGACTGAGTGAGCGTCCTTCCCAGAGTGGAGACCGCCACCACGTCCCTCAAACAACAGCCCCCCACAAATCCGCCGATACTGACGACATTGACAGGACTCACCCCAAGCACAGAAGTGGAGGGGTATCGAAACTGAGGTCACCATAATCTTTTCTTTTTTTCATTTTTTTTTTTTTCATTGTGGTCCACAATACTTCCTGGCAGCCAGATTCTGTTACATGCCTTCTTGAAGTCTATGAAGTGTGGTAGCATTCCCTCTGCTGTGGAAGGTATTTTTCGCGATGGGTACACGAGTTAAAGATCTGTACGCTGGTACTTCTGCCTTTGAGGAATCCAGCCTATTCTTACGTAATGAGGGTATCTGATTGCAGCTGTAATCTGTTAAGAATGATTTTGAGCATTTCTTTGCATGCACTTGATACACTTGAGTTTAACAACCTATTGGCTGATGCAGCCTGATGGACTTGACTCTAACAACTTATTGGCTGACACAGCCCAGTAGAAGTGAGTTTATCGACCTATTGGCTGACACAGCCCGGTAGACTTGACTCTAACAACTTATTGGCTGACACAGCCCGGTAGACTTGACTCTAACAACTTACTGGCTGACGCAGCCCAGTAGAAGTGAGTTTAACAATCTGTTGGCTGACACAGTCCAGTAGACTCTAAGTTTTACAACCTATTGGCTGACGCAGCCCAGCAGATCTGAGTTTAATGACTTATTGGCTGACACAGACCAGTAGACTGGAGTTTAACGACCTATTGGCCGACGCGGCCCAGTTGACTTGATTTACTGGCTGAAGCAGCCCAGAAGAGACGAGTTTAACGGACAATTGGCTGACACAGACCTGTAGAATTGACTGGCTGATGCAACCCACTGGATTTGAGTTAACAAGCTATTGGCTGACGCAGCACAATAGAGTTTAACAACCTATTGGCGGACGCAGCCCAGTAGAATTTATCGATCTACTGGCTGACACACCCCAGTAGAGCTTAACAAGCTATTGACGGGTGCAACCCAGTAGAGTTCAACAAACTAGTTACTGGTGGACACAGCCCAGTAGAGTTGAGTTTAACTATCCATTCGCTTAAGCCATAATAAAAAAAAAAGATATTTTTTTTGCTTAAAACAACAACAGACAGACAGCAGTTGGGAATGTCTTCAATAGCTTGTTCAGGCCATCAAGTATTTCAGTCAGGCAGTCAAAACAGATTTTAGTCGAATATGAGATGCGTTATTAGATTTTTTCCGGACCAGGTATCCTTCTATGCTGGTCGGTTCTCTTAACAGATTTTGCTCCTGTTTTTTTTTCACGTGCGCATGCACTCTCGAGGAAGTACAGCTGTACTGCCATAGTCACGACAGCAAACGGCCATATACTGATACAGGTATACAGCATGCTTTCATGCTGTGAACCTACACCTCGACAGATGTGTGTGTTTCCATAGTTTAAATCAACAACACGACTCCTTCACAAAACACACACACACACACCACACACACACCACACACACACACACACACACACACACACACATGGCTGAAGAAAACTACAAAATAGTTTTTGCTCTAAACTATAGACATGGTTCTCACACCTCCTCCCCTCCACAAGCACAACCCCTCATTCTGAACACACACAGACATTCAATATATCTATGAAACTATCATATTGTGCAAAACAAAGACCACCATAATTACAATGTGCATGCTGATAATTATAGGAATTGGAAAAACTTTTTCACACATATTTTTCATTCTTTAAAAAAAAAAAAAAAATTCTTCTTCTTCTTCTTGAAATCTAAAGTTATGAATTGTATCTATTTGCAGAATTTATATTTTGTAACTGATAGGCCTATTCACTCTTCTTGTATATGTTCTCATTGGAAGTTTGTTGTTGGTTGGTGTCTTCAGTTTAACGTCTTTCCACTTGAAGTGATATTAGACGGAAAAAAACAAAAAAAAAAAACAAACAAAAAAACAACCGTGGGGGTAGGGTCTGTGAGAGGGGGAGGGGTAAAAGTGTATGTATGTGTGGAGGGTGAATAAGGAAAGACAACGCTAGGAAAAATGGAAACGTTATAAACGCCAACATCAAACAACTATAACATCTATAACAAATGTCCTATAGGACTATGCAGCAAACCTTCTGCAATAACAAATAACATATTGGAATTGTTAATAACACATTCAAAAGAACTTTTAGTGAAGTTGGAAGTTTGTTCTCTCTCTCTGTGTGTGTGTGTGTGTGTGTGTGTGTGTGTGTGTGTGTGTATTTTTGTTGTTGTGTAATGTTTGCTGGAGACAAGGAAGCCAGTTGTCATGAAGGGTGTATTTGATCACAACCTGCATATAATTCAATGGAATTGTAGTTTTGAATTGTGGAAACGTTATGCATTGTTCTGGTTCGGTTCCTTGAAATTTACCTTTAAATATGTTTTTAAGTGTCTATCCTGTTAATGTGTACGTTACATTTATCCTTTATTCCAAATAAGATTACAGTGTGTTCAAAATAAAATCCTGTTCGACGTGTGCAGTTGTCATTCAATGGTCCTTTTAGCTTTCAGGAAATTATATCAGACAGACCTAATTGATCAAAACGCTATGTGAGGTCAATACGGTCAAAACATTACATAAAACAGATCTAAACGACTCAAAAGATATGAGGCAGATCTAAATCACCAAAACGTTTTATATCAGACATATATCTAAAGAATCATTTGTTATACCAGATAGATCTAAATGACCAAAATTTTATAATCATGAAACAGATGTAGGCGAGATGATCACAACATTATATGAGACAGTCTTAAAAGTTCAAAACGTTATATCAGACAGAGTTAAAAGATTACACTTATCAGACAGTTATAAATGATGAAAACGTTATATCAGACATATCTAAATGACAATAAGCTATATCAGCAAGTCTAAAGGACAAAACGTTATATCATACAGATCTAAAGGACAAAATGTCGTATTAGACAGATCAAAATGTCCCAAACGTTGTATCATACACATCTAAAAAGTCCAAAAAGTTATAAAGGTTAAATCTAAGTAATAACATTAAAAAGAGATTATTTCACGTAGATGTAAACGACCAAAACATTAGACATTTCCAGACGATCAAAGCCTTCTATCTCGGACAGATCTAAAAAAATCCAAATGGTATATGAGACATCTAAATCAAAACTTTATATCTGACATATCTGAATAATTGAAACATCATATCAGACATATATAAATAATAATAAAAAACGTTATATCAGATAGCTCTAATTAAACTATCAAAATGTTATATGAACTAGATTCAATGATCAAAACGTTATAAAAGCACTTCTAAATGATCAAAAGATTAGACAGATCTAAATGAAAAATGTTATATCAGACATTTAAAGGACAAGATGTTATACAGATCTAAGGGACAACATCTTAAATCAGACAGATCTAAAGGAGAAACCGTTACTTCAGACAGACTTAATGGGGGTGGGAAACTTGCATCATTCAGCTCAAAATGATCAAAACATAGGTACGGGATTCCCTATCCGAGGCCTTTGAGACGTGCGCAGTTCCCTATCAGTTTGGAAGAAAAGAGTTTTGATTTTGAAGGTAAGTATCACTTTCTTTGTGTTTTTAAAGATGTTTTCTTACATTTGATTATATATTTCAAATCAAAGAAGCGTAAGCAAGTCATGTACCAGTCTACGAAAGACACCACCCATAAACGAATAGCAGCCCTCCAGTGGGCCAGTACGTATCAGCACAGACCAAGAAACGAGATTTGAGCTCCACGCTTCGAATCGATATTAAATGAGCTCAAGTAGTACTTTTAGACGACAAAGCAGTAAAACTGCAAGAGCTATGTTATTTGCGAACTGTTTTTTTTTTATCACCAGGTACTGCAAGACCTATAAAAATATGCATTATGCGTGTTTTATATCTGAAATGAGTCAGAAGAAGATTACGATGAGCGAGAGCGCCTTCTCCAAGAGCTCAGTGACTTGGAGAAGGAGTGGACGACCCGCAAAAGAGCCGCTACCCCGACTCCAACTGCCTCAGAGGTCAGGAAGAAGGCAGCTAAACTGCACGCCATGGGGAAGGCGATGCAGGAGAAATTAGCAACTCCACTGCGACCTCAACTGAACCTCAACTGAACCTCGACGGTGGAGCACAGGAAAAACAAAACCTACAGGAAAAAGAAGCTGGCGAAGACAACCGTGATCAGGGCGCCTTGGAGGATGCAGATGATCAGCGTGAGAGAGAGAGAGAGAGAGAGAGAGAGAGATAGAACAGTGTTTTTGACACAATTTTATCAGTAAATTCAAAGTCAACAAAAGTCAAGATCATATTCGAAATGCATACACGTATTTACATTATAATCCTTTCTCTTTATCTTTCTTTCATACTCTGTAGATTCAGAGTCTCTTTTTGTTAATGCTGTTTCATATCAATGAAAATGACAGCTAGTGTTGGTGCTATTGATGATGATGGAACTTGGCTTGGATGCCTGGCTTCGACCGGGCTTTACAGTGTAGATCTACTTTCGAATACGCACGCATGCAGGCATACGTGTGTGCATGCATTATGCGCATACTCCTGAGCATGTGTACACACACACACACACACACACACAGAGAGAGAGAGAGACTCACCAATACACATGCATATGCACGCGCACACGCGCATGCACACACGCACACACAATAAAAACCGACGTTACAATTCATTGTGATAAACTTTGAAAATTTTTTATTTAGCTTGCCAATTTCTCCTCTTCCTCTTTTCCAGAGATCCAGCAACCACAACCACAACCACAACCAAAAAAAAGCAGTCGGTCCAGCTGCAAGATGGTCTTCAACAATGGACTACATGCGCGAAAAACTTCTGAAAGAAGAAGAAAGCAAAAACCAACAGTTTGACATTCAAAAAGAAGAACTACAGCTGAAGAAAGAAGAACTAGGGGTGAGGAAACTTGAGGCTACAAACGAACGCTTGCGAATAGAAGCAATGCAAAGAGAAAACACGCACAGGGCAGAAATGGAAGAGAGGAGGAGACAGGAAGAGAGAGAAGAGAGGAACATGATGATGGACAGACAGAACAGGCTGATGGATGCAATGTTACAACTGCTGAATGCCAAGAAAGACTAAATGAGCACAACCCGCACTGATATGTGGGATTGGGTGCTTCATTATTGTTCGTTTGCTTGTTTTTTAAATCACAAAACAGTTGTAGGACTACTGTTTTTTGTTTGTTTGTTTGTGTGTGTGTTTGTTATTTGTTCTGGGTGTTATTTTTGGCTACATAATGAACAAATTGTTTTTATTTATTTCTTCTCCCCACATACAAAAGTATTGATATTTTCGGACATTGGTTTTTCAAACTAAAACAGATATGTTCAGTGATTGTCTTTTTTATGCTGCAAAGCACGTGGTCCTTTAAAACTGTTTCATTTTCACAAAAATTGGGGAATAAAACATTCTCTAACATAAAAAACGCTGTATTTTTATTTCATTTTTTTTTTCTTATTACTTTTTTCCAGTTACAAAAAGCGTGATGTTTTATGTCTTTGTTTTATTCAGAAAAAAATAAGACAAACTGATCATGTGAAGTGATTACTGTCAGCATTTGCAGCTCTCTCTCTCTCTCTCTCTCTCTCTCTCTGTGTCTCTCTCTCTGTCTCTGTCTCTCTCTCTCTCTCTCTTACTGACAAATTTGTTGATGGAATTCTTACAGTTACACAGTACAGTTCATCATCAAGCCTCCTTTAACTATGCCATTCAATGAAAAGATAATTGTACTGTAGATACATCTTGCAAATAGTGAAAGTAATTGTCAGGTCTGCTTAAAATACCAGCACTCATATACTGAACATGGGGTGCTAACATGAATCATCCGAGACTGATTTTGCTCAGACAGATCTATTCACAACAAATAACAACTTAAAAGAGATCGGGATGCAAGAAAATTGCATCAGATCTTTCAACGAAGAGTTTGAGGTTTCCATTACACATGAACCT
The DNA here is from genome assembly GCF_041734735.1 of Babylonia areolata. Classification (NCBI taxonomy): domain Eukaryota; kingdom Metazoa; phylum Mollusca; class Gastropoda; order Neogastropoda; family Buccinidae; genus Babylonia; species Babylonia areolata. The sequence continues at coordinate 31,659,153 of NC_134904.1, read as the reverse complement.
TGTGTATGTTTATGACAGATACTGTTCCAGAGATGGTGGGTCCAGACTGAAATACGTAGATGTCTGAGAGCCATTCAGGCAAGTGTGGCAGTTAGCAAGCAAATGAGCCAAGACGTAGTACTTTCCAATTGGTTGTAGAAACAGTTTCAAGTTCTTTCGGAAGTCAACAAAAGCGAAGAGGGTCGTGACTTTTCCAAAGCCCCATTCAACACACTGCCTAACCGACGACATGTCTTTGTTAAAGAGTTGTTCTTCGGCTGTCAGATGTACTGAACGAAACGGTGCCTGAAGGTGATAGCTCTGTGGATAAGCTGGATCGCCATACAAGCAAAAAGCGTTACCTTGAGCATCGTTCATTCTCTCCTGTAGAAGTGGGAGAAGGCCACTGTCGGCTAACATCCCACTGTCGTGCCTTCTTCCCGCGTATGGACCGGACAAATTGACTACAAGTCCATTTGGTGCCATAATTGACTGGAATTTGAGAACATGTTTTCTTTTGTGCCCACTGAAGACATGTCGTTGGTCCGCTGACGGACGAGTCATCTCGCGTGCTGTACCATCGATGAATCCCCAGCAATTCTTCAGTGGCGCTCCTTTGTCTGCCACAGCTTGCGCAAATCTCTCTGGGTCTATCCACGCTTGGTCCAGAGATGAAAGTTTGTGACCAAAATTGTCGATGATGAGCTTCGACACTTCCTTAAAGATCAAGCTTAGTTGTGATATGGAGCGTCCAAACAAAAGAGTTAGGTCACACCATCTGTTGGGATAAGCCAACCGCCTCAAAGTTAGGCAAAGGGCAAATGAGGCAGAAACTCGAATTCCGGTAGAACAAATCACAGGGTCGGGAATACGGAGAAGATGGCAGAGACGATATATTTCTTCCTTGCAGAAGCGAAATTGCTGAATGCAAACGCTGTCAGGCACATCACGCAAATGAAAATTGACAGTATTTCTGTTGAACATTTCTTTCAGTTCCTCTTCCATATAGCTCAGTGCCAGTTCTTCCTCATCAGCAAGAGTGGGAGAGTGGGGTCCACGGTTTTCTCCATGATCTGTAAACAAAAGGAAGCCATAACACAATCACAGTCGCAACAGAGTGACAAAATATTAGAATTTCATCATTTTTAAATTTTGAAAATCAACTTCACAATAATTCTGAGCTTTCATGGGCATTAAAAGAACAGAAAAGAATTAGGCCTAAATTCTCGTTGTTTTCCTTCCACCAACTGATTATCTTGTGATTAACAAATACAGTTTAAAATGCAACTGAAAAGCTTGCCAAACAGTTCTGTTGTATTTTATAATCAAAGCACACGCCTGTGGTAAAGGAATGGGTCACACACTGACTCAGTTGGAATGTAAGCCGAGCAGAGCATCAAGGTCACTGATGATGCTCTGGTGTAGGAGGCAAGGTTTTTTTTTAGAGAGAGAGAGACAGAGATTTCCACATACCTCAAAAATCGTCGCTGCGGTTGTCACCACGTGCCGGCAATACAACAGGAAGTACTGGAGTTCTTTCCCTTGGTTGAAATACGTGAAACACCTACACGTGAAATCTAAACCCTGCTGTGCTTCACGCATCTAACACGTACGCATCGCGATGCGGATACGTGCCGTGCGATACGTGACGTAAATTCTAAAACTCTCTATTGACACGTAGCGCTATCGGAAGGTTAGATCTAATAATAATAACGCTAGACCTATCCCACCCCCTCCACACACATACCTCCGTTCTGCAGAGTCCCTTTCCGGGAGCGGTCGGCGTAGGAGGTGCACTGCACCAGCTCCAGGGCGTCGGTGGAGGAGGAGCAGATGAAGCCGTGACACTCCAGCACCTTGCGGCCCTCCGTGCGCCGCGTGATGGCGCTGAAGATGGCCGGCCGCTTGCTGTTGGCCCCGCCGGCGGCAGGGGAGCTCAGCGACACGAACTGCGAAGTTCGCTCCCCTGTGGCGGCGTTGACGGTGCTGACGCAGCGCACGGCGGCGCAGAGCGTGAGGGAGGTGATAGGGAAGAAGAGGATGCGGCTGGGGTCGCTGACGTACTGCATGGTCAGCCCGCCAGGCTGCACGGCCAGGAAGCACAGGATGCCCTCGATGTTGCTGTCCTCGTCCACCGGGTAGCGCTCGGCCAAGGGCCGCTGGATCGCTTCCAGGCCCTCCGCCGTCTCCATGGGAACGGCGCTGCCGATGTAGAGCACGCGCTTCCGGATGATCTCCTCCTTGTCCGTCTCCATGGTGACTGCGTGTTGGGTGGTGGGGTGGGGTGGGGTTGTTGGGTGGTTGTGGTGGGTGTGTCCGTCCGTGAGAAGGTACGATGGGTGGAGTGGGTTGGGTTGGGTTGGGTTGGGTGGGTAGGTAGGTAGGGGTATCTGTGAGGAAGGTAAAATTGAGATACAGTGGTGTTATAATTTTATGTTGGGAGAGTGGGGTGGGGGCAGGGGGGTAAGGGGGGGGGGGTACATGTGCACCAACTGATGCGCTGGTTAGTGTGTGTCTGTGTCTGTATGTGTCTGTGTATTTGTCTATGTCTGTGTTTATATGCGAAAGAGTGAGAGAAAGAGGGAGAGAGAGAGAGAGAGAGAGAGAGAGAGAGATCGACTGAGAGACAGACAGACAGACAAAGAGGAAACATTAACTAAGTTTCAGTTATCGACGGAGAAACAGACAGACAGAGAGCAAACATTAATTAAATTTCAGTTAATTTATTACGATTCTTATGCTGATTCTTCTTCTTCTTCTTCTTCTTATTATTATTATTATTATTGTATCATTCTTATTAACACATTATCATTATTTCATTTGTTAAAAGAGGGAGGCTGATGGAAGTGGAGTCAGTTGAACGATGAATGAATCTTCCTCTCAAGGGAAGTCTGTAAAGACCCCGGCGAACTAACCCGTTGGGTTCAAAACGTAGGTCGGACGTCAGCTTTTAAAATATCTATTCATATATTCTTCTTTTTTTTTATTTTCCCCCCCTTTTTTTTTAACGTAGATATGGCCAATGTTGAGGATACGGATCAATCCGTACGCTTTGACAACCCCTGAAACTAGAGCTGACAGCCCCTGTCTGACGTTCACTGACCTGACCATACTGACTCATTGTGTCAGTGTGGGCGGACCACACCCATACGACGCGCAGCTAGCTTACCACGCCTCCACACACACACTCTCTCTCTCTCTCTCTCTCTCTCTCTCTCTCTCACACACACACACAGAAACACTCGCACACACTCACAAACGTATAAACCCGCGCGCATGAGCACAGACGCATACACATACACGCACACACACATACACAAGCACATATATATATATATACAGACAGAGAAGTACACACACACACACACACGCGCTCGCGCGCGCGTCCACGCCACTCCCACACCGCCCATACACACTCAAACAAAAGACAGGACATACGCGCACACACATGCACACCGACACCCCCCCCCCCCTCCTCCCCACCCCCCCCCCCCCCCCCGATCCCCCCACACACCGTTGTACAGAGTTGATTAAAATGTCCGTGAATGAATGTCCATGGTGAGAAAGCAAATCTTTATGATTCTCACACCTGTATTGCCCCGGCAGAATGAATCACAAGGTGGGCGTGTCGATTCAAGATCTCCTATCTTTTCTGTTTGCGTTGTCCTGTTTGCGTATCCATGTGATTTAAGAACTCCGCGACCATTTGTTTGTCTGTCTGTCTATCTATCTATCTATCTATCTATCTTATCTATCTGTCTGTCTATCAATCTATGCATCTGTCTGTCTAATGCCTACCAATGTATATGATTATGTTATGTGTATGTTTGTAATATTTCGTATATTTTGCTGTCACTGATCAAGAATTTGCTTTAACTTCTTTTTTTTAATGCATTTTATGTCTTCCTTTCAATTTATGCCCAGAGGAGGACATACATACACACACATATGCATATATATTTTCTCCTTTATAAGGCCCATTGTGCTATTCCTTTACACTCTTAAAATACAATTTTGTTTCATTTGGTTGGCTTTGAATACATGTTTATTCAGAAAAGATATTATACGTGTACGCATAATGGCTGATAACGGATACCCGTGTGCACTCTCAAGCCAGGGGCCGACAAACGATGACTATCCAATTCTGTGTGAAGAAACGGAGAGCGCAATAAGATCACTGATTAATGGGGAAAGCAGCAGGCATCGACAACATACCAGGTGAACTGATAAAACAAGGAGGAGAGGCAGTGACAGATGTCCTTTAACAGAATCTGCAACAAAATCTGGCAGACTAAAGAATGACCGACAACATGGACGAGTCTCTAACTATCACCCTGCCAAGAAAGGCAACTTACAACTATGCCAGAATTACAGAACTGTCAGTCTGATTAGTCATACAAGCAAAGTGATGCTCAGAGTAATTCTGAACAGTCTCATGCCACAGGCAGAAGAAGTCGTTGCAGAAGTCCAAGCTGGGTTCCACAGAGGGAGAAGTACCACAGAACAGATTTTCAACCTTCGTGTTCTGTGCGAGAAAAATAACCAACACTAACAAAACATCTACCATGTCTTCCATCGACTTTAATAAGGCATCGAACTGAGTGTGGAATTATGCATTGTGGGCAACCATGAAGAAATACAACATGGACCAACAGCTGTTCAACACCATCAAGCAACTGTACACAAATGCCAACAGCGCAGTCCTCGTTCAAGGAACTGTTGGCGACTGATTCCGCACGTCAGAT
>NC_134904.1:31641929-31644429 GCF_041734735.1 Babylonia areolata | reverse complement strand
ACGTTTTATTACATCCACGAGCAGATCGTTGGCCCCTTGTATCGTGGGATTAAACTGGTGATTTTTTCATGTCGCTGCCATTTTGACTATCATCTAGTACCCTCCTGCCTCCTAATAGGGGCGCGGCTTTTATTTCTTCACGAGGCGAGCCGAGTGAAAAAGAGTTCAACTCAAAGAGCATATTCCGTATCGGTAAGAAATCCGCTTGATGGTAAGAAGCTGGGAAGAGAAAAAACACAGTAGGCGAGGATCGGTGGTAGGGGTAGAAGGGGAGATGAGGGGCGTCTGGTGACTTGTGCGACTCTTTCCTGAAAAGGGCTGTAAGATCAAATTCCCAGCCATGATTGTCACAGAATGAGTTCCTATTTTGTGCTTTAAGAGCATGTGAAACTGAAGGTTTTCTAATCTGACTAGTAACTCTCTGCAGCTGTCCATAATGTCTGGCAAAAGCAAAGTGGGGCATAAGACGGATTGTATATATTCAAGGATTCGCTGAGTGATATTGAATAAGAGACAAGCGATGAATGAAATCATAAGTAGATAAAGTCGAACGTAATGTGGTTATCGCAATTTACTAAGCATTCAATTGCTGAAAATCCCAAGGTAGAACGTTTATATAGGTTTACATGGTATTCTGGCACTGACAAACAAGAACATAATAATCCACAAACACTAGCACGTAATGGCCCATGTTCGTCTTGTCAAAACGTTTGATTGAAATTTATCAGTTTTAAATCCAGTTTCCTAAATTCTGCATTCGTCTTAACAAACGAGTTAACGCGATCGCCAATTCCATTCATCGAAATATTGCAAGACACTGAAGGCTCTTTACGTGAAGAGTGAATGTTGACAAAGAATACCACAATTTGACGACGGAAGCAAAGGTTGGTCATGAGACAGTAGGGGCTATCAGAACCTCATCGTAGTACATCCACAAGTTGAGGTAAGCGGTTGATAAGATAAAGAGGAGCAAAACCGTTAACAATCTTATGGTACAGAATGATCTTGTGACGTCGACGTCTTTCCTTCAAAGGTGTAAATCCAGACTCACCATAAAGCCTTTGATGACTTGCACCGCGAATCGTTCCAACGATTGTTCTAAGAGCATGTAAATGAAGGTTTTCTAAGTCCTGAGCTAGTTTATCTGTGCAGTTGTCCCAAATAATGTCTGCAAAATCAAAGTGGGGCATAATGAACGATTTGTATATAGTTTCAAGGGATCTACGACTGAGTCGATATTTGAATGAACGGAGACAAGCGATAAGAACTCTACATTTAGATACAACCGACTTAATGTGGTTATCCCATTTACAGTCATTCTGGCTGAAAACTCCTAGGTGTTTATTGGTTACTGTTTCCTGTAAGACTGTTTCTCCAAATAGCATTGGCAGTGTATCTGCAACAGTTCGATTAGAAATTGTCATCAGTTCAGTTTTTAACTCTCTCCATACGAACGGCGAAAGAGACGACGTTAACAGCGTTTCAGCCCAATTACCATCATCAAAATATTGCAAGCAGAAGGCTCTTATACTGAAGAGGTGAATGTTGACAAAGAATACCACAATTCTGACGACGGAAGCTAAAGGTTGGGTCATTCAGACACCCACTGGACATCCGAGGGGTCTGTGTAGAGGAGAAGAGAGGACTGGCCGTACTGAGTGAGTTAACTGATTAAATTTAACTTTCCATTTCACGGCCCATTCTGTAATTTTATAAAGACTGGAGTTCAAAGTTTCTGATCTAATATGAGTATCTTCTAGTCCCAGATACATGCTCGTGTCATCTGCAAATAGTTTGACAGTTGATTCGATATCGTTCACGATATCGTTTTTATATACGAGAAACAGTATGGGTCCAAAGGCATGTGACATATTTGGCATTTGAGAGAATTTGGTTGAATTTGCTTCTGAACCAGTCTTAGTCACTATCTCTTTCTTTTTCGTTGATGTTTGTACCCGGTACATCCGTTTGTATGTCTGCCTCTGTGTGTGTGTGTGTGTGTGTGTGTGTGTGTGTGTGTGTGTGTGTGTGTGTGTGTGTGTGTGTGTGTGTGTGCGTGTGTGTGTGTGTGTGCATGTGTGTGTGTGTGTGTGTGTGCGTGCACGAGAAAGAGAGAGACAGACAGACAGACAGAGAAGAGAAGGGTGAACACTTAGCCATCATATTGCGAAACACCATCCAGTTCGTGTGCATTGTCCACGCACTGTGAAGCGATGGCCCCTTGTATTGTGGAATATAACGCCTGGAGATTTCCTGTCACTGTCTCACCATCACCCTTCTTTCCTGACGGCGATGTACAGTCCCCCACCTGTACTACTATTTAATACGCGGGTGCAGCGATCTGGTTGTTTGTCTAGCGACGAGACAATCAAAAACAAAAAAAAAGAAGGTAAAAGAACCAACGCCTTCAAGTAACCTGTAGCAAAATCCACTTGAATGAGTAAACAAGCGGACAGAAAAAAGGGGAGTGGGGTGAGGGGGTATAGGGTGGCCATGTATT
>NC_134904.1:31606929-31621929 GCF_041734735.1 Babylonia areolata | reverse complement strand
GAACGTCAGTTAAGGCGCCACGATAGTTTAATGGATAAGACAGTTTCTTCACATCCGAACACGCGGGGTTTGAATCTGCCGTTAGGACTTTTTTTCTTTCTTTTTTCTTTTCTTTTTCGTTTTCTTTTAACCCGAAATACAAGTACAGAATACATTTTAACGATTACATTTTTTTTTTTTAAGTGTATCACAAGTGAATCCTGAAGGCCTTGCCTCTCTTGTTTTCTTTTTTTTTAAACTCTAACAACAGGCGACAAGATGTGCTGTCGGTCTCGGCACAAAATTATGTGAATTGCGACAATAATTATATGCAGTGAATATGTGCACATCTTATTGCCGGCGACACACAGGCAGACAGGCACACTTACATGGAAAGAGCAGAGAAGGGGGAGGGAGGGGGGGGTGGGGGAGGGAAACGGAGACGAAAACCAGAGAGAGAGAGACAGACAGACAGAGACAGACAGACAGACAGACAGAGACAGAGAGAGAGAGAGAGAGATCCGGACAAAAATATTTCCAAGTGCGTTTCCCTCGTCAAAACAATGAGCCAAGCTGATAGCGTGGTAAGTCCGTGTAACAATGGCAGCGAACATCGGGCCCACACAACACACGCCGCGCACTGCTTAATTTAACTCTCTCCATACGAACGGCGAAAGAGACGACGTTAACTGCGTTTCATCCCAATTACCATCATCAAAATAATGCAAGAGGAAGGCTCTTATACTGAAGAGGTGAATGTTGACAAAGAATACCACAATTCTGACGACGGAAGCTAAAGGTTGGGTCATTCAGACACCCACTGGACATCCGAGGGGTCTGTGTAGAGGAGAAGAGGGGACTGGCCGTACTGAGTGAGTTAATTAACTGCAGCATGTTTTCACCACCACAACTCTGAAGGCGGACGGCTGGTCAGGAAAAAAACCCAAAAAACAAACCACATTCATCATTCCATTACACATCTTTGAATCAGGTTTAGAATACAAGAAAGCTGAGAGCATTATCAGTCAGTAATAACACAAAGTTCGTTTGTCAAAACAAAAGTGCCAATACAGCTAGTTTTTGTTGTTGTTGTTTGTTTTTTTAATTTTTTATTCACTTGTGTAAACAAAGTGAGTCTATGTTTTAACCCGGTGTTCGGTTGTCTGTGTGTGTGTATGTGTGTGTGTGTGTGTGTGTGTGTGTGTGTGTGTGTGTGTGTCCGTGTGTCTGTGTGTCCGTGATAAACTTTAACATTGCCATTTTCTCTGCAAATACTTTGTCAGTTGACACCAAATTTGGCATAAAAATAGGAAAAATTCAGTTCTTTCCAGTCATCTTGTTTAAAACAATATTGCACCTCTTGGATGGGCACAAAAAAAAAGAAAAAAGAATGAAGCCTAATTATATACAAACTGCATTTACTGTTATATTTATATTTTTTTGTATTCTCTAAACTTGGCACTTTGATCTGATATTCTGACCCAACAACAAGAGCAGTCATTATTATCATTTTCTGTTCAAACAGGAACTTCTTTTGCTCAGCATGGAAGTTTTATTTATTTTGAAAACGTTTTGGTGCAGATAGTAAAAAAGGGAAATTACTCTGTAATTAATGCTAGGGGACGTAATTTATCACAAGTGAGTCTTGAAGGCCTTGCCTCTCTTGTTATTTTTATACTGTTTTTTGGATTTTTATGAGAGGGACGAATGAGCCGGGGGACTATCGACACGGGGGACTATCTATCGAGCTGACTCCAACTCCATACTACTTGACGTTCATACGACGTCATTAGAAACACAAAATGACGCAAATGATAGCTGTATCTGACAACAGACACTGGTGGCAATTATTCGTGAAAAAAAAATGTTTGTCTTGAAGTGGACAACATTACTATTTTTCTTCATCTGTTTCCATGGCACTGGAGTTTTATCAATGACTTCAAGATCAGTGCGCTCCAGTCACACGACAGAAAAAAGTGATGGAAGTGATGATTCTAACCAGACAAGAGGCTGGAACATTGGCAACAATCAACACGCAATTCCGACGGCGATGTTTAGTCTCCGGAACAATCGTTCTTTCAATCAGTTTCCATGGCGAAGGAAAGCCCTTCGACAACGTGCTGCATCACGATTAAAAGCGAGCTTCCACAATGGTCCTGTTCGATCTTTACTGCAAACAACATCGATTTTCACTGGGAAACAAGGAAGAGAAACGGGACCCCGCGATATAATGGAAATTGCTCATGAACTTAGCAAGCGTAGACCCGTCTATTTCAAGTTACCCAGATCAAATGCATCTGCAGACCTCTTTCCACGCTTCTGGAAACTACCTTTGTTTGCAGTCAGGGATAGCAGGCAAGCACACCTCAGGAACCCTGTCCAGATAGAAAATAACATTTTGTCAGAATCCGTGCAGTTTTTATCGCAGAAAAACAGGAAACGCGAGAATACAGCAGCATTTAGTCCAGTGGAGACAGAACTGACTTCAGATTTCAGGATGCCCAACAGGAGGGGCGCGGCTAACCTTTCCACTGACCCACAGATGGCAGTTCCTGAAACAAAGTCGCCCCTTCGTGGAAGAACAAAGTATTGGTTCAGTAACTTCAGCCTGGGAAAAAGTGGTTCAGATTTGCCAGTAAGAAAGGAGGCCAATCACTCAGTCCTGGCAGAAACATACAATCCAATGACTGTGACTGGTTTTAGCAGTAAACAAGACATCGTTAACAAATCATCCCATACATACAGACTGCGAAGTATTCGGAAGCAAAGCAAGTTCCCAGGGTTGTTGCTTCAACACAGCCCAGAGTACAGCGTGGACATGACAGAACGTGGTAAACTCACCCAGGGCGTGAATAATTCTGGATCTAGATCTAGTCTTATTACAACAATCCCACGGAATGTCGAACAAGAGCCCAGGTACCACCACCACCACCACCACCCTGACTCGATTTCCCTTGACGGTTTCTCACAAAAGACAGACACTGAGGTGACCACACACTCCGGTCGACAGGTAAGGACACGTTTGACGGGCAACGACACCCAGTCAGGACACACGGTTGTCAAACGATTTTTTCAGTCCGTGTGGAAACAAGTCTACCGTAAAGCCTTAGCAGCTGCGCTCAGCTCAGAGAATAAACTCAAATGTCTGGCCCTGTTTCTAGCGGGTCACAAGTACTTTGGCTTTGATCCCAGGAAGGGGAACGAAATCACATGGAGGTACCGCGAGAAGGTGAGGGAGATGGGGTGTAATGTATGGTGGAGAGCCTATGACAGATTGTACGAATTCTTGTTATGTTGTTGTTGTTGTTGTTTTTCTTGATCAGGGCAGTTTGTTTGGGTCCCCCCCCCCCCCCCTCTTTGTGCCGTGTCAGGGTATTGTTGCATCTTTGGCGTGAGTGTGATACAGATTTGTTTACCCCCATCGACCGCAGTCCACCCCTTCCCCCATCACTCACCCACACCTGCTCTCGGTGCTTCTTCACCGTCTCCCCCCTCTCCCCCCCCCTCCCCCTCTGTTTCTTTCTCTTTACGTATGTGTGTATATGTGTGTGCATGTATGCATGGATGCACGAATTTTTAAATATACAGACAGACAGACAGAGAGAGATGACGGCCAATGTGCTAATATCTCCACCGTTTAGAAATAAAGATTCATTCATTCATTCATTCATTTATTCATGCGCTCATTCTTTGGGGAGGAACGTGCCAGAATAAATAAGAAGCTCGTCTGCCAATACAATGTCCGTGAGGATGTGGCTTCGATTTCCGCGCTGGCCTTTTCTCCCAAGTTTGTCTGGAAAATCAAACTGAGCGTGTGGTCACGGATGAGACAATGCTAACCCGAGTTGTCGCGTGCAGCTCGCTACTTAACTCACTCAGTACGGCCAGTCCTCTCTTCTCCTCTACACAGACCCCTCGGATGTCCAGTGCGTGTCTGAATGACCCAACCTTTAGCTTCCGTCGTCAGAATTGTGGTATTCTTTGTCAACATTCACGTCTTCAGTATAAGAGCCTTCTGCTTGCAATATTTTGATGATGGTAATTGGGGTGAAACGCTGTTAACGTCGTCTCTTTCGCCGTTCGTATGGAGAGAGTTAATGCACTGAAAAAGAAACAACGACAGCAAAAGTGTTGCCCTCTGGCAAAATTTTGTAGAAGAAATCCACTCTGATAGGTACACAAATATACATGCATGCACTCAAGGCATTAGTATGTCAGGCATCCGCCTGGCATATGTGGTGTAGCGTAGATGGATTTGTCCGAACGCAGTGACGCCTCCTTGATAAACTGAAAAAAGGAAAAAGTTATTGATTTATTCATTCGTTTATTCATTCTTGCATTCATACCTGTTCCAAACGTGAAACGAGTTCGAGACAAAATGGCATCCAGACGTGATGGAACACTGTAATTAATTAACGTGGTCGATGTTTCTAGGTGATACCACCAAAGTTTGTTGTCATTGATATCAGTACAACGGATGATTTAAATATCAACGTGGTCGTTGTTTCTAGGTGATACCAAAGTTTGTTGTCACTGATATCAGTACTGGGGATGATTTAAATAGTCAACGTGGTCGTTGTTTCTAGGTGATACCAAAGTTTGTTGTCACTGATATCAGTACTGGGGATGATTTAAAATTGTTAACGTGGTCGTTGTTTCTAGGTGATAACAAAGTTTGTTGTCATTGATATCAGTACAACGGATGATTTAAATATCAACGTGGTCGTTGTTTCTAGGTAATACCAAAGTTTGTTGTCACTGATATCAGTACAACGGATGATTTAAATTGTTAACGTGGTCGTTGTTTCTAGGTACTGGGGATGATTTAAATATCAACGTGGTCGTTGTTTCTAGGTGATACCAAAGTTTGTTGTCATTGATATCAGTACTGGGGATGATTTAAATTGCTAACGTGGTCGTTGTTTCTAGGTACTGGGGATGATTTAAATATCAACGTGGTCGTTGTTTCTAGGTAATACCAGAGTTTGTTGTCACTGATATCAGTACTGGGGATGATTTAAATATCAACGTGGTCGTTGTTTCTAGGTGATACCAAAGTTTGTTGTCACTGATATCAGTACAACGGATGATTTAAATTGTTAACGTGGTCGTTGTTTCTAGGTACTGGGGATGATTTAAATATCAACGTGGTCGTTGTTTCTAGGTGATAACAAAGTTTGTTGTCATTGATATCAGTACTGGGGATGATTTAAATATCAACGTGGTCGTTGTTTCTAGGTGATACCAGAGTTTGTTGTCACTGATATCAGTACTGGGGATGATTTAAAATTGTTAACTTGGTCGTTGTTTCTTGGTGATACCAAAGTTTGTTGTCATTGATATCAGTACTGGGGATGATTTAAATTGCTAACGTGGTCGTTGTTTCTAGGTACTGGGGATGATTTAAATATCAACGTGGTCGTTGTTTCAAGGTGATACCAGAGTTTGTTGTCACTGATATCAGTACTGGGGATGATTTAAATTGCTAACGTGGTCGTTGTTTCTAGGTACTGGGGATGATTTAAATATCAACGTGGTCGTTGTTTCTAGGTGATACCAGAGTTTGTTGTCACTGATATCAGTACTGGGGATGATTTAAATATCAACGTGGTCGTTGTTTCTAGGTCATAACAAAGTTTGTTGTCACTGATATCAGTACAACGGATGATTTAAATTGTTAACGTGGTCGTTGTTTCTAGGTACTGGGGATGATTTAAATATCAACGTGGTCGTTGTTTCTAGGTGATACCAAAGTTTGTTGTCATTGATATCAGTACTGGGGATGATTTAAATATCAACGTGGTCGTTGTTTCTAGGTGATACCAGAGTTTGTTGTCACTGATATCAGTACTGGGGATGATTTAAATTGTTAACGTGGTCGTTGTTTCTTGGTGATACCAAAGTTTGTTGTCATTGATATCAGTACTTGGGATGATTTAAATTGCTAATGTGGTCGTTGTTTCTAGGTACTGGTGATGATTTAAATATCAACGTGGTCGTTGTTTCTAGGTGATACCAGAGTTTGTTGTCACTGATATCAGTACTGGGGATGATTTAAATTGCTAACGTGGTCGTTGTTTCTAGGTACTGGGGATGATTTAAATATCAACGTGGTCGTTGTTTCTAGATACTGGGGATGATTTAAATTGTTAACGTGGTCGTTGTTTCTAGGTGATACCAGAGTTTGTTGTCACTGATATCAGTACTGGGGATGATTTAAATATCAACGTGGTCGTTGTTTCTAGGTGATACCAAAGTTTGTTGTCACTGATATCAGTACTGGGGATGATTTAAATATCAACGTGGTCGTTGTTTCTAGGTACTGGGGATGATTTAAATATCAACGTGGTCGTTGTTTCTAGATACTGGGGATGATTTAAATTGTTAACGTGGTCGTTGTTTCTAGGTGATACCAAAGTTTGTTGTCACTGATATCAGTACTGGGGATGATTTAAATATCAGTTTGTTGTCACTGATATCAGTACTGGGGATGATTTAAATATCAACGTGGTCGTTGTTTCTAGGTGATACCAAAGTTTGTTGTCATTGATATCAGTACTGGGGATGATTTAAATTGCTAACGTGGTCGTTGTTTCTAGGTACTGGGGATGATTTAAATATCAACGTGGTCGTTGTTTCTAGGTGATACCAAAGTTTGTTGTCACTGATATCAGTACTGGGGATGATTTAAATATCAACGTGGTCGTTGTTTCTAGGTGATACCAGAGTTTGTTGTCACTGATATCAGTACTGGGGATGATTCAAATTGTTAACGTGGACCTTGTTTTTAGTTTTCGTTTCGTTTCTTTATTTATAGTCTGTTCATCTAAGATGATGATATTAGACTGATTGTTTCTAGTTGATACCAACGAGTGGTGTCACTGATATCAGTTCCGGGGATGATTAAAATTGTTAAAGCGGTCGTTGTTTGTACTTGATAATCAACGTTTGTTATCACTGCTATCAATACTGAGGATTATGTCGTTACTGAACGAACTGTTGCACCGGTATACCACATATCCGACAGGGTTTCTACGCTTCCTTTCCAAGGCCCCGGCTGAAGAAGCTTCACTCTGGAGTGGTGGAGCACTGCTCCAAAGGGGTAGTGCAGTGTGTTCAGCACCTGGCCACCAAAGCCATGCAGTCTACCGTGCTGAACGGAACGTCATGTGCCCCCAAGATCATGCGACTGCCCGCTAATGCCACTGCCTATCATCCCTTCAAGTCAGCGATCGATTTTTTCCGTTTTAGGGTCAGTATGCTTGTTTGTTGTTTTATGGTTTTTACTTTTTTTTTCTTGTGTGTGTGTGTGTGTGTGTGTGTGTGTGTGTGTGTTTTAACAACGACTAGTGCTTCTTTCTCTGTCACCTGTTTTAATCAGTTATCGGCTTTTTGACTCACTTGTGTAAACAAATTGAGTCTATGTTTTAACCCGGTGTTCGGTTGTCTGTGTGTGTGTGTGTGTGTGTCTGTGTGTCTGTGTGTCCGTGGTAAACTTTAACATTGACATTTTCTCTGCAACTACTTTGTCAGTTGACACCAAATTTGGCATAAAAATAGGAAAAATCCAGTTCTTTCCAGTCATCTTGTTTAAAACAATATTGCGCTTCTGGGATTGGCACAAAAAAAATAAAGAATGAAGCCTAATTATATGCAAACTGCATTTACTGTTATATTTATATTTTTTGTATTCTCTAAACTTGGCACTTTGATCTGATATTCGACCCAACAGCTAGAGCAGTCATTATTATCATTTTTTGTTCAAACAGGAACTTCTTTTGCTAAGCATGGAATTTTTATTTATTTTGCAAACGTTTTGCTGCAGATAGTAAAAAGGGGAAATTACTCTGTAATGCTAGTGGAGTTAATTTGCTTTAAACTGATCTTTCTCATCGTAAACATTATATTTTGAAACATGAGAGGCAAGGCCTTCAAGACTCACTTGTGATGCACTTTTTAAAAAAAAATCCAAGCTTTTTATGTATTGAGTATAATTTCAAAATGTAATGTTTAAGATGAGAAAGATCAGTTTAAAGCAAAGTAAGTTCCTCAGCAGAGTAATTTCCCTTGTTCTGCTATCTAAACCAAAACGTTTGCAATAAATAAAACTTCCATGCTTAGCAAAAGAAGTTCCTGTTTGAACAAAAAAATGATAATAATGACAGATCCTTTGTTGAGTCGAATATCAGATCAAAGTGCCAAGTTTAGAGAATACAAAAAATATAAATATAACAGTAAATGCATTATACTCAATACCTAAAAACTTGGATTTTTTTTAAAGTGTATCACAAGTGAGTCTTGAAGGCCTTGCCTTTCTTGTTTTTTTTCGTTTCGTTTTGGGATCAGTTTGCTCTGTTAACTTGAGAACGAATGGCGCTTTTCCCTATTACCTGTTTTAATCAGCCATTGGACTTAAAAAAACAAAAACAAACAAACAAAAAAAACCTTTTAATTTTTATTTCATAGGATCATTATGCTTTGTCATTTTGAGAAGGACTAGCGTCTTTCCCCTATCACCCGTTTAATTCAGTCTTTGATTTCTTTTCTTTTTTTTTTTTCGTTTTGGGGTAAGCGTATACTTTGTGATATTTGCAGTGACAAATGTCCAACCTTCCTCGTTTCAAATCAACCATTGACATTTTTTCGTTTTAGGTTCAGTATGCTTTGTCATATTGGGAATGACAAGCACAAGTCTTTATCATCCTTTGGAATAGGCCATCGTCTTAATATATTTTTTTTCTTCTTCTGCTAACTTAGCTTTGTAACTTTAGAATGATATCGGTGACGACTAAAGCCATTTCCTGTTATATCACTCTGTGAAATTAACCGTCGACTACCTTCGTTTTTGCTGTGAGCGTATACATTGTGATGTTGGGAATGTACTAATGCCGGACCATAATTGTTATCCTTTCAGATCAAACATCCAATATTTGGTTTCAAAGTGGGTATAATTTTTGTTTGTATATTGGGAATGAATAATGCCAGACAATGTTGTCTTTTCAAATCAGCCATCCAGTTCTTGGTTTCCCTTCTATCGTTCTTTTCATTCTTCATCCCTTCCATCCCTCCCTCCATCCATCCGTCTCTCTGTCACTGTGTCCAGACGACGACCTCCTACTACATGTGCTGGCACAGCCTGAACCACCGGGACACGCTGAAGGATCTGCACTTCCTTTCTTCTTTCCTTCCATCTTTCATCCATCCAACCATCCCTCCTCCAATCCATCCACCCACACTCCCTCCTTTCCTTCCTGCCATCACTCCCTTCCCTCCGTTCTTCCTTCCTTCCCTCCTTCCATCATTCCTTCCATCCATCCTCCATCTTTTCCATCCAACCATCCACCCATCCTCCATCTCTTCCATCCATCCGTCCACCCATCCTCCATCTCTTCCATCCATCCATCCATCCATCCTCCATCTCTTCCATCCATCCATCCATCCATCCTCCATCTCTTCCATCCATCCGTCCACCCATCCTCCATCTCTTCCATCCATCCATCCTCCGTCTCTTCCATCCTTCCATCCATCCATC
Source organism: Babylonia areolata (assembly GCF_041734735.1). Taxonomy (NCBI): domain Eukaryota; kingdom Metazoa; phylum Mollusca; class Gastropoda; order Neogastropoda; family Buccinidae; genus Babylonia; species Babylonia areolata. The sequence continues at coordinate 31,612,418 of NC_134904.1, read as the reverse complement.
CTTCCTCCCATCCATCCATCCATCCGTCTCTCTGTCACTGTGTCCAGACGACGGCCTCCTACTACATGTGCTGGCACAGCCTGAACCAGCGGGACACCCTGAAGCGGGTGCGCGGGGGGAAGCGAAGCGCGAAGTGTCTGCAGGGACTGAAGGACATCCACGAGCCGCTCAACAGCCAGAAACGTGTCCTGGACTTCAGGACCGACCACGTGCCCTTCCAGTGCGCCATCCTGTCCTTCTGCCCGGGTGGGTTGGATGGGATGGGATGGAGGGAAAGTGGGGGAGGGGGGGTAGGGGGGTGGTGGTAGTCGTGGGGGGGGGAGGGGGGGAAGGTGTAGGGGAGGGGGGTGTCTCTGTGTGTGTGTGTGTGTGGTGTGTGTGTGTGTGTGTGTGTGTGTGTGTGTGTGAGGGGGGTGAGGTGTGTGTGTGTGGGTGTGTGTGTGTGTGTGTGTGTGAGGGGAGTGAGGTGTGTGGGAGGGGAGGTGGGGTGTGGGCGAGTGTGTGTGTGTGTGTGTGAGGGGAGGTGGGGTGAGGTGTGTGTGTGTGTGTGTGTGAGGGGGTGGGGATGTGTGTGAATGTGTGTTGTGAGTATATGTGTGTGTGTGTGTGGAGGGGGTGGGATGGGGGAGTGGGTGTAGTCTGGATGATAGCAGGCTGCCACTGAAACGGCGCAAACGATGGGGCAGCAAAACAACAACAACAACATCAGTCATGTCATCCACCCCTTCCCACAGTGTGCTCAGCATCCTCTGACGGGCCGAAGACGTAGAGCATGGCGTCTTACAACAACAACAACAACAACAACAACAAAAACAATAGCAACTCCGTCGAAATCAACAACATCATCATCAACATCAAGAACATCATCATCCACATGAACAACAACAAAATTAGCAACACCAGCAACAGTATCAACAACATCAGTACAACGGCATCATTAACTGACAATTGGTTATAATGAATGTGCAATATGTAGGAAGAATAATGTGCAATATGCAGGATGAATGTACAATGGAATATGTCTAATGCTAACGTCCATATTCTAAATATATTTCTGTTTAATGATTACGATGTAATAATTAATTGCAATGTTTTTAAAAGCGAATATGTGAAATGCTTTTATTTGAGAACATATGTTTATTACTCTTGTTTAATCAAGTTATCCGCGCGTGTGGGGTCGGGGGGGAGGAGGGGGGGGGGCGGGGGGGGGGGTGCGGGTGTGTGCTGGTTATCTGGTTGTGGTTTTCCGCAATTCACCTTTATTCTTATCTTATCTGTCTATTATAATCAATGTGCAGTATAGTAGGCTATGCTTATAATAATATTCAAATAATGTTTCTTAATTCTTTCTGTTTTTACATTAAGAATACTAGTTATTACCTGCAGTGTGTGGACATATGTATGAAACGATGTATGTGATATATTTTACATTTGTATCTTCGTAACATTTGTAGGGGCTGTTGTTGGCTTTTACAGTTATGGTCCCCATGTTGTTTACTTGTCTATGTTGTGATAATGCACCTGACCAAATTTCTCCAGTTGGAGATAATAAAGTTATTCCTATCTTATCTTAACGACAACAACAACAACAACAATAAATCAGACACTGTGTGTGCAGGAGTGTGCGTGTCTCTTATGTTTATTTACATTTATTTGCTTTTATCTGTTTATTCATTATCAGCAATGCCTTTTTGTCTTTCTTATGTTTATTTATTTACTTATTTATTTATCCTTTTTTCCGCATTGTCTTTTATTTCTATCTGCACACTTTGTTTTCTTCTCTCTCTCTCTCTCTCTCTCTCTCTCTCTCTCTGTCTCTCTCTCTCTCTCTCAAGGCCTGACAAAGCGCGTTGGGTTACGCTGCTGGTCATGTATCTGCTTGGCAGGTGTGGTGTAGCGTATATGGATTTGCTCGAACACAGTGACACCTCCTTGAGTAACTGAACTGAACTGAACTGATCTGAACTGATCTAATCTACTCACAGTGTGTACAGACCACATTTACGAGTGAAAGTCGAAGGAAATGGTTCGCAACATCAACAACAGCAGCAACACCAACATCAAAGTCATCATCATCATCATCATCATCATCATCATCAACAACATATCTATCACTCATTCTCTGCGGCTGCTTTCACCTCTACACTCCATCTCGCTCACTACGATCGGCTTAGGATCCACTCTGTTTACGCATACCCAGATACAAACACTAGACTGTTGGCCGCCGTTCTTTCTCTGTCTCTGGACCTTGCGATTGGAGTGAACTTCCTCTTTCGCTTCGTCAAGTCTCCACACTCAGCTCTTTCAAGTCTGGCCTTAAAACCCACCTCTTCCCAAAATAGCCTCCCTTCCCTGCCTCTTCCTTGTCTTCAGTTTCTGCAGTTTTAGAGTTATTAAGCATGCGTGTGAATGACTGGCGCGAAAGCGCTTTGATTTGTCTCTGCAGAAGATTCAGCGCTATATAAATACCATTATTATTATTATTATCATTATATATTCTGTCTGCAGATCCTTGCTACGGGCGGAAGACGAAGGGCATGGTGCCCAGCGAACAGTTCCAGAAGCATCATGACCCAGGCAACCCGTGCCGAGGTCTGAAGGACCAGACCTGTGCCTGGCTCTTCAACGGCCCCAACCGGTCCTTCCCGGACCTCCAGAAGAACCGCTTCAACATCAGCTGCCAGTGTCAAAAAGAGCGCAAGGGCTTTGCCTGGGACTCTCACTATCACTTGTGTGTCGGTGAGGAGGACGGGGGGGGGGGTGGCGAGGGGGGGGGGGGGGCTGTCTGTGTCCGTCTGTTTCTTCTCTGTCTCTCTGCATGTCCATCTGTCTGTCTGTCTCTGTGTCTGTCTCTGTTAGTCTTCGTCCTTCTCCTCGCGTACGCGCTAGACAGAGACAAGAGGAAAATAGTGATTATATTATACATATATTTATATACAAGAGACATGTAGTACACTACACAAACTGAATTATTCAAAGTATGTTCTTTTGGAAGAGAAACAACATGTCTAAAATAAACTCACATTCACAGTTCAGTCTGTCTCTGTGTCTGTTTCTCTTTCCTGGTCTGGGAGGAGAGACAGAGAGAGACAAAGAGACTATGTGGAAAAAACAACCCACGTAATAAGTACAAGGAAATCATAACGCATTACGAAGAAACAACCCACGTAATAAGTACAAGGAAATCATAACGCATTACGAAGAAACAACCCACGTAATAAGTACAAGGAAATCATAACGCATTACGAAGAAACAACCCACGTAATAAGTACAAGGAAATCATAAGGCATTACGAAGTACGCTACTTCTCCACACGGAGTAGAATCGAAAATAACTGACTGACAATGGTAAACATGTCACATTTTATGGAATATCGGAGAGCGAGTGTGCCTGTTTCAACAAAACAGATGCTTCGTGATTCATACTGATGATTACAATGTTGCCAGCTTTGCATTTCTTTAATGACGATTCAGAATATTCACACACACACACACAGACATACAGCCTTGTTCCCACTCTCTCGGCCAAGAGGGTTTCAGAAGAGTCAGCACTGGGATAGTTAACGTGTGTAACGTCAGATCTATGCCCCTCGCGACTCTCCTGCTGCAACGATTTTTAATTTATTTCATTTTATGTTATTTTATTTTTTATAGAGTAGCCAAATTTAGGATTGCATTTGGCCTCCACGTCCTCTCTCTCTCTCTACCCAATAAGTCTCCCTGCCCCTACCCCCCACCCCTTACCACTCTTCTCTCCCGCACCCCCACGCCCCGCCCCCTCCCTCCCCACCACCCTCACATTCCCACTATCTCTCTCTTTTATGCGCTCGCATTGTAGATACAAAGGATGAGACACCAATGGAAAGGAATTTGCATCAGCCGGGACGCACAAGGACAAAAAAAAAAAGAAAAAAAAGAAAGCCTGTAGACGGGCGCAATAGCCGAGTGGTTAAAGCGTTGGACTGTCAATCTGAGGGTCCCGGGTTCGAATCACGGTGACGGCGCCTGGTGGGTAAAGGGTGGAGATTTATTTTTACGATCTCCCAGGTCAACATATGTGCAGACCTGCTATAGTGCCTGAACCCCCTTCGTGTGTATACTCAAGCAGAAGATCAAATACGCACGTTAAAGATCCTGTAATCCATGTCAGCTTTCGGTGGGTTATGGAAACAAGAACATACCCAGCATGCACACCCCCGAAAACGGAGTATGGCTGCCTACATGGCGGGGTAAAAACGGTCATACACGTAAAAGCCCACTCGTGTGCATACGAGTGAACGCAGAAGAAGAAAGCCTGTAAAACCCAGAAAGAGGGCCTACCGTATAACCAGTGTTCGTTGTGCATGGCCTTGGACATAAAAAATAAGGATTGTCAACACGAAATTATCAAACAATGAGGCCAGGATATGAAATGATTAACAAATAGTAAAGAGTGGCTTGTTCAGGAATAAAGAGGCTATGCCAGTCTTGACCTAAAAGCTAATTTGTGTTTGCATATTTTCTTCTGTCTTTGCTGCTGTGTGCACATGTCAAATGATCGGTATGAGGACAGGCCCGGCGCTTCCTTTTTTGAGGAAGTGTCTGGGTTTGTTCTAATGTACCTTTTATTTACCTGTGTGCTAGCTGAATCGGTAGCGTAAGCAGCACTGACTTGAAGTTGTGTACCTTGTGAATGGAGAGAGTTACCACTCTTTAGCTATTTGTGAATGACAACACGTTTTGGAAGACTACAACCTGGTGGTTTGTCTGCGAATCTAGATGTGTGTGTGGACAAAAAGACACGTCACAAGTGACAACTGATGTGTCACAACATTAAATTTGTCCACAGATGTAGATGAGTGTGCAGACAATATGACACGTCACAAGTGACAACTGATGTGTCACAACATTTGTCTACAGATGTAGATGAGTGTGTTGACAATCAAAAAGACACGTCATAAGATGTCAACTTGTGTGTCATAACATTTGTCCACAGATGTAGATGAGAGTGCAGGCAATATGACACGTCACAAGTGACAACTGATGTGTCACAACATTTGTCTACAGATGTAGATGAGTATGTCGTCAATGAAAATCACACGTCACAAGTGTCAACATGTGTTGTGTCATTCACAACACGATCGTCTCTACACAGATACCTAGATGAGGATCTCGACAATTCAAAAGACACGTCACAAGTACCAACAGGTGTGTCACAAGACGATGGGTATACGTTGTTTGTCCACAGATGTGGATGGGTATGCGGACAAAAAAGACGTGTCACAAGTGTCAAGTGAGGTGTCACAACACGATAGGCATACTGACGTTTTTTGTCCACAGATATTGATAAGTGTGCGGACAAAAAAAGACGTGACAAGTGTCAACTGATGTGTGACAACACGATATTGGTTGTTTGTCCACAGATGTGGTGGATGAGAGTGCGGACAAAAAGACATGTCACAAGTGTCAACTGATGTGTCACAAAACGATAGATATACATTGTTTGTCCAC
>NC_134904.1:31594429-31601929 GCF_041734735.1 Babylonia areolata | reverse complement strand
CGTGAACCACTGATGACCTCAGTATAAATAACCATGGCAGAGATGCGGATGTTGGAGGCTCATCACCATGACCTATAAATAACTAGAGATGTGACGGATGTTGCTGTGGCTCATTACCAACCACTGAGTGACATGATTTGGGTGTTGTGTCACAGACTCTCTCCGGATCGTTATCTTCTCACTCTTTTGGTGATTCACCACAGTAATTGAAAAACTGAAAACTTATATATAAAGATCCGTACTCTGTGTGTGTGCGTGTGTGTGTGTGTGCGCGCGCGCGCGCCGTGTGCGTGTGTGTGTGTGTGTGTGTCCGCTCCCGGCGACACACACACACACACACACACACACACACACACACACACACACACACTGTCGAGTGGCGGAGCCTGTTCGGATGAACGAAGGAACACACAACGGCGGAATCAGCTGGGGACTTTTGTTGATACATGTCAATAATAACAATAACAACAAAAACGTATTTGCCTGAAAGTACAGGTGAATGGTAGGCCGTAGGTATGGGTAATTGCGAACTATCCAGTCGAAGCGACCACTGAGTTCAACGTGTGTACTGAAAAGATAACATGTTGTATCGTCAAACGAAGTTCTCAGTTTTGTTTTTGAAGGCTTTCTCCGACTGGTTGCACCGGGAAAAGTTCGTCTGCTCATTCTTTTCAACGTTTTGTCGAGCCGGTTTGAAATAGCATGGGTGCCTGAGGGTAAATGCGAACGGGCAAGTCAAATTGCGAACGATGGCTTTGGGTACATGTAGACAATTAAAACATGAGCAGGTCTTTAACTCATTAGACATAACAAATCATTGGAATAACGCACCAGACATGTGTATTGTTGGTTTTGATCATGCATGCACACACTGAACTGACACAAAAACAGACATTTAAACACGCACACCCCACACCGCACACAAACACACCCTTTGGAGATTGCTCGCATCGTTCGCAAATAGACTCACGTCAAAATATCCGGCCTATGGTCTAATTGTAAACGACACTATAATTCAGATTCCTCAGTGTCAAAACTGACGTTCTGATGTGTCACCAATATGCGTTCTTAAATTCTCCCAGCACTGGTAATGCGCATTCAACATATCCGTTCAAATCAACTATTTTAAACTCAGTGTGCCAAAGTTCAAGTCCTACAACTTGCTTCCCTTGATTTTACAATTTTAAGAGTACGTTTGTACCTTGGTCGGCAGTGGTACGCGCAGAGAAGAAATAGCGCGGAAATAGCCAGAAATTGCTGACTTGACTGGTTCTTCTTTGAAATGGGTATTCATTAAATTGTGAAATGCAACCGTTAAGAACGCTTCAAAGTGGGGCGGTATACGAATCGTTCGCAATTACACGCTGTTCTGTAATTACCCATACCCACCCTATATGCGACAGACAGAATTTATTTTGTTGAAAAGAAGTGAGCGGAAATGATTTTGCATTCTTCTGAGATAGTGGACTCTGGCCTTGTATGTGTCGGTGTTGCAGAGTAAACTCCCTTGGAAGTTGTTGCTGACCGCGTTTCTTAAAAATTTAATGTGAAAACCCGTTTCTTCTGTTAGACCTCAACACTGAAGAACTTGACAACGTTTGTTCAAAAGGTCTTCAGACGCAGCTCTGAAGTGTAGTGTCTCTTCTTCATCAGGTCTGTAGTGGTCATGGTATTCGGTTCGATCGGTATTCAGGTGGGTTGCGAAAAAGAAATGTCCAGAAAGTTCGGTTGTTGTGTTCAAAAATTATTATCATTATTATTATTTTATTTATTATTTTTTTAGACTGGTGGGGAAAGGGTCAGTTATTCAAGGGAGGGGTAGTTTTCCATGTGCTCAGGCTAAAGTTTCTTTGAGGGAAAAAAATTAAATACAGTACCAGTAATAGTCTCCTGCCTAGTCAAAACAAAGAACTTTGGTTGTTAACTATTACTGTTGGTATACTATTATAAACAGAAAAGACACTCACAATTTTTTTTCTCCACTTTTTTTTTCTCCCCATTTTAACAATTTGGGAGCTGTGCACATAGTATAAATTTTTTGAAAAATATAATTTACTGTACAGTGTATGTGTAATGTGAGCAGCAGATTTGGATGATCAACATAACTTTACAACAGTCAGTGAGGGCTAGGGTGATGTATGTTTTGCAGAACTTTGCATGCCCAGAACACAGTCACAATCACAGTCATGTGACAGTGTTACAGACCAGTTCTGTTTAGTACTCACAAACATTCACCTTGTACTTGTGACTGTGTCAAACAGTGGGTTTTGAAATAAGACTGCGCAGGAGTTGATCGATACTTAGATTTATAAAATGACTTTGTTGTGCCAGATTTGGTTATGTCTTATGACTTTGACCTGTACTTGGCATTTACCAGACATAGACATTTATACACATACACACAACACACACACATACACTGACCCCCTGGCCACCCCCAATCACCACCACCTTCTGCATACAAAAACCAACTGATCACACACACTGACCCCCATTCCTCCAAACACACTGACTAATACCCTCCCCCACCCACACATGCACACCCAGATGCACACACACACACACACACATGTTAAGACAGTTGTCAGAGCAGCAGTGTCAACTGAAATATTGACAGGGAAATTCAGTTCATATTAACTGTTGATTATCATTGCCATCAACCTTGACAATTCTTTTTGTTGTTTTTTCAGGTGAGAGCCAGCCAGAAGGTCCCCAGAGCTGCAGGGAGAAAGAGCTGTGACGGAGGCTGAGGGCGCAGTGAGGAGAGGGACATGATGGGCGGTGCCAGAGACAAGGACACCACCAGCACCAGGGACCCCTGTCTCCCAGACTCTCACACGTCGCCCGCCGCTCAGGAAGGGAGAAAGAGCGGTGAGCCACCATGGACGTCTGCTGCACTTGGCACGTCAGCGCTGGTCCATCCCTCGCTCATACATCACTATTCTTCTCTTGTGAGTCAGTTGAAAACTAGGCAAGGAGCATGTGGGGTAAGAAGTGTCCCACGCTTGAGCGCAATAGCCTCTGTTTGTAATGATGCCAATATCCAGCACTCACCACATGCGACAACAATGGCTGCTGTTTGTGAAGATGCACAGATTGAGCTCTCATACCATGAGACAACAGTGGTGACTGTATGTAACGATGCAAAGTTCCAGCACTCATCAACTGAGACAGACACTCAGCTCCAAGATTCCTCCAATTCCTCCAACAGACAACTTTTAAGTAAAGTCCAGGTTAGTGCTGGAGCATCCAAAATCTCTGAAGAGAAAGAAAATCAGGGCAGAATTTGTTTGAACAGAGCAACACTTCGAAGCAGTAAGCAGAAGGACATGGGTAGAATCTGTCACTCAGACTCTGTCCAGCCCAAGGGGAAAACTGAAGCTGGCAGTGCACAATTCTTTAGCTGTGAACTTTGCCTGGAAACATTCAGAAGATTGTGTGACCTGAAAGTTCACAGGAAATGTCATGTGGACAGAGAACCACAGAAAAGTTTGTTGTGTGCCGTGTGCGGCAAAAGGTTTGGGTGCTCTTCAGCTTTTGCCTTGCACATGAGAGTGCACAGTGGAGAGAAACCGTACAGCTGCGGTGTTTGTGGTGTTGCGTTTGCCAGGAAAAGTGACTTGACCATACACACACGCAGACGCCACACAGGAGAGAGACCGTTTCCCTGTTCAGAATGTGATTTACGTTTTTCCAGTCGCAGTGCATTCGCCAAACACCAGAAGGTTCACACAAAGGAGCACAGTTCATCCAGTGAATGGTTGTTGACCTGTCACATATGTGGAATTCGATTCACAACAAAATACGCCCTGAAAGAGCATGTTGAGGTGCATTCAGGGACTACTTATGAGTGTGACTTGTGTAGAAAAGTCTTCAAAAGACAGAGAGACCTAACTTGGCACAAGAAGCAGCATGCTGCAACGAACGCTTCAGTTGAGGAGTCAGGTGATGATCAGTCTGCTTCTGGTCCTGCTCGTTTCAAGTGTGGTCAGTGTGAAGCGTCTTACGTGTACCAGAACAGCTTGAAGTATCATGTTCGTTTGAAGCACAGCGGCTTGAGCCTGAAAGAGAGAAAGCTGCACAAGTGCAGTGACTGTTCCTCCGTGTTCTCTTCTTCCTCAGATCTGAGGGTTCACATGCGTGTCCACAACAGGGAACGACCATATGTGTGCAAAGTGTGCCAGTCAACATTTCGCTATGCCCATGCCTTGAAACTTCATGGCAAAAAGCATCAGTAGAAGTCTAGAGCTAGTGGAAGAAAAGGAAGATATAACTACGGGCAGTAATCGCCTAAAACATTAGGAATGGAACATAACTGATAACTGCAGGAAATCTTTTAAAGCTGTAGTGTCATACATACTTAAGATGATTTTTTTTTGTGTAAGATGTACTAACTACTACATTGTGGGTAAAATCAAAGGCAAATGCTATGAATAATTCAGAGCAATTCTTTGGTGATTTTTCCCCCCATGAATTGAAGATGAACTGTGATCACAGTATTCTTCATAACTTTTAGTTTTAGTTTTAGATTTGCACATTGTCAGTGAACTGTAGCCAAGTATGACTTTGACATATTTTAGACAGTATCACTGCACTATAAAGCAAAGAATTTTCCAAGTTATATAATGGGTTAATCAATGGGTGGGTCATTTATTTTCCCCATTATAAATAAAACAGATCTGGACATAAATGAAATATGGCATAACAAGTTCATAACTTCACTATATTTTCCCTTTTCTCCATTTTCCAGTTTTAACTAGCTTAACTGAGAAAGAGGAAAGGAAATTTATTATTAAAAAAAACAAAAAAAACCATACTCATTTAAAATGAGAAAACGTGAATTTATCATTTTCAAATTTATTGATTTTATCGATAAACAAATTCATTTAAAATGAGAAAACTTTTTTTTTTTAATTTAGAAAATTGAATTGATTGATGACCTGTCTTTCAAAATTGATGTTTGATTTAAAGTTCTTTAACTGGAGACAAGATTTAAAAAAAAAAAATCATACTTCGAAAAAGGTATGTTTGTTTGGCTTCAATTGAGAAAACTAGTATTAAAATGCTTGAACATTCTAAAGGGGGAAAAATATCAGCATAATGATACCTTTTCAAATAATTTGTTCATGGATGCTGAAACAGGAGGTCTTTCAGTATCCTCACCTTCTTGAAGAAATTCTGCAGCCTGAGATTTCTTCTCATGGAACATATTTTCTGGTACTTCTCTTTTTTTTTTTTTTCTTCTAGTTTTTGTTTCAACTACTTTCTTTTTGTTGTCTCACTCTTTCATGTTGTCATTGTCTGCCTCATAATACTGATCTATCCTGAGTATTCACCTAGTCTTTTTTTTTTTTTTTTTTTTTTTTTTTTTGTTGTCAATTCTCATTTGATTTTGTTTGTGTTTATTTTTTTTTTTCATCGACTGGAATGTCTTCAGTCTTGATATGGCCCTACAGTTTGGTTTCTTTGGGGGTTTAAGTAGGACTAGTTTTGTATTTTGGGTACCAGGTTGCTGCCTATTCTTTGTTTTGGGTTGTGTATCCACCATTCCATGGTGAAGATATATATAATTATATATATATAAAATGTACTTGGTTGGGTTAGATTCTGTTTGTTTTTAATTGTTTGTTGTCTCTGTTTTTCTCTGGCATGAAATTAACAGAATGACTGATCTCAGAGGTGGGTTCAGGTGTTCAACACTTCCGTCTTTGTTCCAGTCTTTCCTTTGTTTTAATGACAAAATACATGTTCTGTTTAGGTTTGATGCAGTTGGTGTGGATGTTACTCACATACATTGTACATTTCTTGCTTGTGTTCTTTTAGAAAGGTATGTTTTGTGTCCCAGTTACCTTGCCTGTATACAGTGGGTAAGAATTGTCCATGACATTATCATGTACAACATTATCTGTAGTTTACTTAAAGTTTCAATATATATATATAAACAAAGAAAATGTTCAGTGTTGAAAGCAAATTAATTAAGACGTTAAAAAATTAGCGGTCAGCGCTGGCCTGATCTTAGTCAGTAGTATTAGATAATGTTTTTGTTTTAACAGTTTTTATTTTATAATAGTAAAATAAAGTTGCTTTTTTTTTTTCTGTTGATGAATTGTGTTTCTGCGTTTTGTTGTAAAGTTATGAACATTTTAAACAAGAAAACTGAGTGACTTGATGGATTTTGTCATTTTCCCTGTGTATTGGGTACTGACAGAAAGAAATGTACACACATGTATATATGAAAAATGATTGTTTGATTTAAATGCAAGCCATACTTTTCTGTTTTAAGTTGAATTTGAAGTTTCAAAACTGATACGAGTTTTACATCTCTTTGAAAATCTTGCAAGATTTAGACAGATGCACTTTATAATATTTATAATATTAATAATATTCACCTTCATGCTAGTTAAAAAAATGTACACACAAACACACACACACACACACACACACACACACACACATATATATAATATATATATATATATATATATATATCACAAGTAGACCTTTGTCAGTTGGTGGTTTGGCATATCATCTACTAGTATTGGTTGAATAAATTCAAAATCTTAAGAAATTAAGTTGCTCATTTATGGACAATATATACCACAGACTGTTGTGTGATTATTGTTTTTCAGTGTCCATGCCAAGGCATTGTTTATGTTTTTTTTATAGTAATTGTATTGCTTTTTGTCACAACATATTTTTCGGTGTAAAATTTGGGTTGCTTTCCGTAAGGAGAGCCTGTTGCCACGGTACAGCACCACCCATATTTATATTTAAAAAAATCTTTTGTGTGTTTGCAAGTGTATTTGTTATACTATCAAAGTGGAATTTCTCTACAAACTTTGCCAGGGACAACACTTTTTTGTTGCCAAGGGTTCTTTTTGCATGCACTAAAGCGCATGCTGCAAGTGGGACCTCGGTTTATCGTCTCAACCAAAAGACTAGCACCCAGTCTGTATGGGACTCAAACCAGTGGACGCTTGTTTCACAGTCCGGCACATTTCCACTAAGCCACCGGTTCACATCACATGGTGAACAGTACACTTAGCACAAGAGGATTAAAACAGAAAGAGTGAGACGGAAACAGTTTCAGTTTCAGTTTCAGTAGCTCAAGGAGGCGTCACTGCGTTCGGACAAATCCATATACGCTACACCACGTCTGCCAAGCAGATGCCTGACCAGCAGCGTAACCCAACGCGCTTAGTCAGGCCTTGAGAGAGAAAAAAAAAAGGTGAATAAATAATAGATAAGCGTACATAAATAAGTAAATAAATAAATAAATAACAATTATAATGTTTAAAAAAAGGGGTAGTAGTAATAATAATAATAATAATAAATAAATAAATAGATAAATAAATAAGACAACAATGATGATAAATAAGCAAATGAATGTAAAACATGAAGACAGAAACATGAGTTGGTATGCTTGTGTGTGTGGGTGTAAGACGTGTGTGTCATTTCTGTACTTCCTTTTTATTATCTGTTGTAAAAAAAATTTTTAAA
>NC_134904.1:31581929-31591929 GCF_041734735.1 Babylonia areolata | reverse complement strand
AAAGAACTATTGGCCTCCCTCACTGACCATCCAACCTCACGCCGCGCTCATAGCGCTGAGCAGCCAGGTCTCTCAAACCGAACGCAAACAGCTCACTGGCTTCCCTCTTGAGGACGGCCGGCGCGGGGTCAGCCCGGAGCAGAGGAACCACCTGCCTCAGTCGCTGCTCCCCTTCCTCCGTGCCCAGCCTCCTGAGCACCTTCACCCTGCCCGTGTCCAGCACCTGGGTGAACCCTGCAGGCAGGAACTCTGTGTCTGTCGTCATCAGCAGGTAGTTGTATTCGGGGTGGGAAATCAGGTGGTGGAGCAAGTACGGTTGGTTCTGGTGATCGAAGTAATTGGACAGGTTTACAGAAGTTGCCAAGGAGACTGCACTGTCGGTCTTGTGGCGGCGGAGTGCGGTGGTGGCGGTGGCGGTGGTGGTGGGATATAGTTTCCGTGGCGTGATGTGTCGTGCTGACATGCCGTATTCGTGGTACCCTGAGAAAGTCAGCGTCAGCAGGGGCACGTTGTGACGTAAAAAGGTGAAGCCGCCCACCAGGTTGAGGTTGACGTTGAGGAACACGCCACGAACGTCCGTCTGTGCCGCGACGTGGTTCACACACCGGGTGACGTCATAGGTGTCCGCGTTGCCCTGATACACCCAGCTCTTCAGCGAGGCAGGGTCCTCCCCTGTAGGCATACTATGCCACTGGGACGCGGCGAAAAGCAGTATGGTTCCCAAGGCGCTCAGTCTGGGAGTTGCTGAGATCGTGAGAGCACCTTGTTCAGACAGGGTCTTGGCTAAAGACCGGACATTTATGGCTGTCAGCGCAAAGTACAAAACGATGACGTGATGGATAAAGCGCAGTTCTTTGTGTTCTTGGACAGAGTAGGTTGCCAGTAGAACCGCTACACTTACCAGTAACCTCATTTTTAACGCCATGCCTTCACCGCCACGGCCGCGTCTGAGTGCTTGCACGATGGACGTCATCACTCCGGCGATATTAATGCCCAGCACCAAGACCATTCCTGGGTTGGCGAAGAACATTTCCCTGATGTACAGCACTGCAGAGTCTGCCCCGAACAGCCTGCCTGCCGCTTTGGACACCACGTTAAACCGGAACCAGTTGACAGGGGAGATAACACCGACACCATAGAAATAAAAGTCCCCGCTTATCCCCACCACCACCCCCAAAATTCCTCCAACGACACACAGCACGATCTGACGGAAATACTCTTTCTCCTTCATCAATAAACGAGAAAGACGTCTTGGAGAGAGAAAAGACATGAAGAGAATGCCTATAAACAAACCACTGTCAGGTCTGATATAGCAGCAAATCGCCAAACAAAAGCCACACGCTATAAACCTACCAAAAACAATCGTTTTCGAAGATAAGGAAACTGCTTTTTTAGGATTCTGTGAGGTCCCGTTCACTGTTTCAGAACTGCCAGCCAATGGTGTGTGGTCATCGTGGTCCGCACTGGTCGCGGTGTCTTCATGAGCAGAAAACAGGGACCTATCCGACACATCATCAACATCATCATCATCATAGTGTTCAGTTTGTGTTATAGACCCACTCCGGGTCTGAAGTCTCGTAGTGGAGTGTTTGTCCTCTGGTCGTACATGTGAACCACAGGACCCGTTCTGCGATGATGCTGTAGAGCCGCTGCGCCGTGTGCCTGTGTTCGAGTCTGTCGTGGCGTGTAGCAGCCGGGGTGGCCGTGGTGCGGTAGTGTCCCACACTGAGCCGTGCAGTCCGGCCAGACACAGGAACAGCGCCGGAGCCAGCAAGCTGTGCACGATGGTGTGAGTGCCCAGGACCGTCAGGTGCACTGAACTGGCCGCCAACGCCGCCGCCATGACACCCACGTCATGTGACCCCGCGGACAGCGTTGAGGTGAAGACATGCGCAGCCAATGGTAGCAGCGAGGCCAGGGTCACGTGCACAATTCGCCATATCTGAATGAAAAAAAAAAAGGAAGAAAAAAAAAAGTATCACTGATTTTACTGGCGAAAGAGTGCAAGGAAATCGGGTCTTTTTGAATGGCACCATGCTTATTTTAATAGAACTTTCTTTAGACAATACATTTCTATGTGAAGCATGTCGGCTGCTCTGCTTGACTCAAGGATATCATCAGTTTTTGCCTGCGGCTATATAGTGCAGTTATTCCGTTCTTGTAACTGTATACATGCCTTTACCTTTCAAATAGGGATTTCCTAGACTCTACCTGTGACAGTCGATTGTTTCGAATGACATGTCGACGGGCGCAATAGCCGAGTGGTTAAAGCGTTGGACTGTCAATCTGAGGGTCCCGGGTTCGAATCGCGGTGACGGCGCCTGGTGGGTAAAGGGTGGAGATTTTTACGATCTCCCAGGTCAACATATGTGCAGACCTGCTAGTGTCTGAACCCCCTTCGTGTGTATACGCAAGCAGAAGATCAAATACGCACGTTAAAGATCCTGTAATCCATGTCAGCGCTCGGTGGGTTATGAAAACAAGAACATACACAGCATGCACACCCCCGAAAACGGAGTATGGCTGCCTACATGGCGGGGTAAAAACGGTCATACACGTAAAAGCCCACTCGTGTGCATACGCGTGAACGCAGAAGAAGAAGAATGACATGTGATGTACACACACACACACACACACACACACACCTGATCCCAGTATCAATCTCTATCTCTCTATAGACCTGTACATTCACATATTGTGTTGCACGCTTGTGTATCTGTGTGTGGTATCAGAGTTGGATGCTCTCAACGAAATAAGATCTGGTAGACTGCCTTCAAAGAAACAGAGGATGAAACTGATGATGTCGTTTACCAAATAGGGCGATGGTGACGTCACTCCCAACATCGCCACCCCCCAGCTGACAACGACATAGAACCACGGCAAGAGAGGGGAGCGAAGCGCGTACATCCCGTGCTCTTGATGCACCTGCTGGTACTGGCTCAAGTTGTCCCCCCTGGCTGGCGGTAAAAATTCGTAGGGCCGGAATCCGTACCCGTAGATTTCGGAGTACGCCACTGGAGACAAAAAAAAAAAAAAAAAAAAAAGAGGATTTTTTTGTTGTTGTTGTTCGATAAATATACTAAGGTCTGTTCCAATTTTTTGCTTGTTAAAAGTTAATCAGTAGGTAAACAAACAGAATTGCAGGCTGTGAAAAGTAAAAGGTAGGCGCTGTCAGTGCAGTGTAGCGACGGCGCTCCTCATGGGCAGAACAGCCCGAATTTTATCCCCAAAAACATCTGCTGTGACAAAAAGAGTATTTTGTATTTTTGTATATTTTGTATTTTGTATTTCTTTTTATCACAACAGATTTCTCTGTGTGAAATTCGGGCTGCTCTCCCCAGGGAGAGCGCGTCGCTATACTACAGCGCCACCCATTTTTTTTTTTGTATTTTTTCCTACGTGCAGTTTTATTTGTTTTTCCTATTGACGTGGATTTTTCTACAGAATTTTGCCAGGAACAACCCTTTTGTTGCCGTGGGTTCTTTTACGTGCGCTAAGTGCGTGCTGCACACGGGACCTCGGTTTATCGTCTCATCCGAATGACTAATACAAATACAACCAACCATGTCACCCAAACATTAAAAAAAATTTCCACAATCATTCGTCAGTCTCTTTTTCCGTCTCTCCATTGCCACTGGTGTCTATGTGTTGACCGAGGAATGGCCCAAACATGGAAAATGCCGATGGGAACACAATGTAAACTCGTGAACTTTAGAATAACGGACAAAAGGAGTAAAAAAAATAACTGGAAAGGAATTCGTTTAACTAATGGTGGCATCAGTATGGTCACTGACATGTAATACGCAGCTTCTGTTCAAACGTGTGTGTGTGTGTGTGTGTGTGTGTGTGTGTGTGTGTGTGTGTGTGTGTCCCGTGTGTGTGTGTGAGAGAGAGAGAGTTTGTGCGTGCATGTGTGTGTGTGTGTGTGTGTGTGTGTGTGTGTGTGTGTGTGTGTGCGCACAAGTTTTTATATTGATATGCACTTGTATGTATCCTAATTTCTACCGTATCTGTGTTTGTCAGTGTATGATTTTCAAATTATGTTCGTACCTTGTTACGTACTATCGCTCTCCGCCCACCCCCACCCCCAAATATTCCTTGTGACCCCGGTACACTTGGTAATAAAGACATATTCTATTCAGTCTATTCTATTCTTTCTATTCTATAAGGACACCGTGACAACACCATGCTGAAACAGTCAGACCTCGAACCCTCATCACTCATCAGTCATTTATGTGGGTGAACGCTGGATCAGAAGATAACGCCTAAAGGAAATTTTCTATCTAAAATTACGTTTAAATAAACATACTTAACCGTGACCCAACTCGTGCAGACTCCGGCAGGGGTCTGACATTCCTGTCCTGTGCGAAACTACTATCCGCCTATGCGGAGAAAACGAAAGTACTACGGCCGATAACCTCCCGGAAGTAGGTAACCTCCCTTTTGTCCCCCTGGCTAGCGCCCTCTTTTGCCTAACCGATTTTGCCACGCCCTCCCCCCCCCCCCCCCCCGCCCCCTCCACCCCCCTACCCTCCCATTCCCACTACTCTCCCCTCTCCCCCTTATATCTTATTTTCTACTGAAAGTTTATTTCGTTCGTTTCACAGACCGACATAAAAAAATAATTAATAAAAAAATAAAAAAATAAAAAAAAAAAAAAAAAATCGTCTCGCTGTGTCCAGCACAGTACACAAGAGAAAGTTAGTCATTCGGATGAGACGATAAACCGAGGTCCCCGCGTGTGCAGCATGCATGCACTTAGCCCACGTAAAAGAACCCACGGCAAAAAAAAAGGGTTGTTCCTGGCAAAATTCTATAGACTGAAAAATCCACTTCGATAAGAAAAACAAATAAAACTGCATGCAGGGGAAAAAAAAGAAAAGAGAGGGGCCCGAATTTCACACAGACAAATCTGTTGTGATAAAAAGAAATACAATACAATAAGAGAACACCCCTTCATTAAGAACAGTCTTTCCACAATCAGTCCGGAAATGAACACTCACCATTTATTTTATCTTTATTTGTCATTATTATCATTATCATGATCTAATATATATATATATATATATATATATATATATATATATATATATATATATATATATATATATATATATTCATTTACTTCTTTATTTGTTTAATCATTTACTCATTATTTTAATGATTTTTTGTTTTGTTTTGTTTTCCTAAAGGCCTGACTAAGCGCGTTGGCTTACGCTGCTGGTAAGGCATCTGCTTAGCAGATGTGGTGTAGCGTACATCGATTTCAGTGTCCGAATGCAGTGACGCCTCCGTCCTTGAGCTACTGATGCTGATACTGATCGTACTGATACTGATACTGATCGTACTGATACTGATACTGATCGTACTGATGCTGATACTGATCGTACTGATGCTGATACTGATCGTACTGATACTGATACTGATACTGATCGTACTGATACTGATACTGACCTTCAAGAGACTGGTAGATTTCATCAGGATGCAACACCCACCCTGACGTCTTCAGCGTGACGTAGTACACACGTAACACAGCCGTCACCAAGGTCACCATCAGAGTCATCAGTACGGCGTGATTCCGTGACAGCATGGACCTGTGACGTCTCGCCGCCTTGGTGGTGTTCAGTGGATCCAGGAGGTGAGTGTCGTCTGTCGTGTGTCTGTGGTCTGTATCGTCTGTGAGGAGACTGCTGCCATTTGTCTGCTTTCCACCGCTGTTCTTCTTACGTTCAGTTTGCGATCGGTTTATTGGGCGTCCTGATGAGATCCTTTTCCGAATGCCGTGACTGGATTTCTGCGTCATGGCTTAAACTTATGTTCTGTTTTTAAGATTGGAAATAAATTCCCCCCCCCCCCCCCCACCCCCACCACTCACCTAATTTCTGCTGGATATTCTCTTTTCTTTCAAAAATGTGTGTGTCTCTCTCTCTCTCTCTGAGGGCTTCCACTTTTATTCATGCTATGCTCTTTATATCATGTTGTTCTGTGATTAATTCAGAAATCATATTTTGTATTTGGAAACGCCTTACAGTTTCACTTAAATCTACGAATTCTTCAGATTGTTGTCTGTCTGATGTTGATGATTTTATACTGAACACTGCGGTGGAGTACGAGCTCTGTATTGTTTTTTTTGTAAAACTTATTCTTTCTTTCTTTCTTCTTTTTTTTTTTTTTTTTTTTTTTTTTTTTTTTACCCCTTGAAAAAGTGTACGTTGCCCGGGTTGCGCTCTATGTAAATTGTTCTGTTTCTTAGAATATGTGATTCAAACTGGTGTATCAAAAGCAAGATCAATTATTAGGGTGGAACCCCCAGCATTGACTTCTTCCTTCTTCTTCTTCTGCGTTCGTGGGCTGCAACTCCCACGTTCACTCGCATGTACACGAGTGGGCTTTTACGTGCATGACCGTTTTTACCCCGCCATGTAGGCAGCCATACTCCGCTACACGAAGGGGGTTCAGGCACTAGCAGGTCTGCACATAATTATGTTGACTTGGGAGATCGTAAAAATCCCCACCCTTTACCCACCAGGCGCCGTCACCGTGATTCGAACCAGGGTCCCTCAGATTGAAAGTCCAACGCTTTAACCACTCGGCTTATTGCGCCCGTCCCCCGGCATTGACAAACACGAAGCCCTTTTGTGTGTCTGAAACAAAACATGAGTGATTTTTGCTGTCAGTTTAGAGATACATAATATATATAGGCTTTCCTAAACATGAACCTGTTTCAGTGTAAAAGACCAGAAGGAAAGGACCGAATAATGTGATCAACAACACGGTAACAGACATACGCACATACAGATTATGCATACCGCAAGTATGAAATAAAGGCTACACATGTGTACGTGGGGAAAAAAAAATGTCGTGAGATAAAAATGGAGATAACAAAACAGAAAAAAACAACAACAACAAACAAACAAACACAGCACGGGATGGCTATCTACATGATTTAGAGCAATTATATAGCTAGTAAACAGACATGGCGAACAAATTTGTCGGGCCCATGTGTGAACAAATAATATGACAGAAAAGAAATATTACGAAATGCTGTGTGTGTGTGTGTGTGTGTGTGTGTGTGTGTGTGTGTGTGTGTGTGTGTGTGTGTGTGTGTGTGTGTGTGTGTGTGTGTGTGTGTGTGTGTGTGTGTGTGTGTGTGTGTGTGTGTGTGTGTGTGTGTGCTTCCCAGTCTCTATCTGTCTGCCTGTCCATCTGCCCCTTTCACCACCACAAGAAACACACACACACACACACACACACACACACACACACACACACACACACACAAACACACACACACACACACACACACACACACACACACACACACACACACACACAAACAGTAAGCGGACTGGCGGAAGGGCGTCCATCGATCTAAACAGTCATCCCGCTCCCTTCTTCTCTCCCCCACCCACCCCCTACACCCACCCCCTACACCCCACCCCCTACACCCCACCCTCTACACCCACCCCTCCCCCAACCCCTACACCCCACCCTCCCTCCATAGGCCTTCCACCACCCACTCCACCCATATCCCACCCCACCCCCTTTTTTATCCGGCCGTACCGTACTTCCATGCGTGATCCTCCCACCCCTTTCTCCCTACAGGCACTCTACTCTGACCCCCCCCCCACCCCCCCACCCCCACCCCCACAATTACCCTCCCACCCGACTTGCTCCTGAATGTACCCCCCCGTAATGTGTGGTGTGCAAACTCGCGGCTGGCGCGGCGGCCGCGGCCAAACCCTCTCAGCTGAAATATCGATCGTCTTGGCAGAATGCTTCAGTACAACATGGTGACACTCTCTATCAGGACAGAATGTTCCAGGACAGCTGTGAGAAATCTCTCTCTATATAATTATATGGAGCTGTGACAATCTCTACAATGGTCAGAATGCTCCAAGAGATGCTGTGACAATCTCTACAATGGGACAGAATGCTCCAAGAGATGCTGTGACAATCTCTACAATGGACAGAATGCTCCAAGAGATGCTGTGACAATCTCTACAAGTGGCAGAATGCTCCAAGAGATGCTGTGACAATCTCTACAAAGGCAGAATGCTCCAAGAGATGCTGTGACAATCTCTACAATGGGCAGAATGCTCCAAGAGATGCTGTGACAATCTCTGCAATGGACAGAATGCTCCAAGAGATGCTGTGACAATCTCTACAATGAACAGAATGCTCCAAGAGATGCTGTGACGATCTCAAGTTAAAAGCAGAATGCTCCAAGAGATGCTGTGACAA
The DNA here is from genome assembly GCF_041734735.1 of Babylonia areolata. NCBI lineage: Eukaryota > Metazoa > Mollusca > Gastropoda > Neogastropoda > Buccinidae > Babylonia > Babylonia areolata. The sequence continues at coordinate 31,583,685 of NC_134904.1, read as the reverse complement.
TCTCTACAATGAACAGAATGCTCCAAGAGATGCTGTGACAATCTCTACAATGGACAGAATGCTCCAAGAGATGCTGTGACAATCTCTGCAATGAACAGAATGCTCCAAGAGATGCTGTGACGATCTCAAGTTAAAGGCAGAATGCTCCAAGAGATGCTGTTACAATCTTTGCAATGGGCAGAATGCTCCAGGAGATGCTGTGACAATCTCTACAATGGGCAGAATGCTCCAAGAGATGCTGTGACAATCTCTACAATGGACAGAATGCTCCAAGAGATGCTGTGACAATCTCTACAATGAACAGAATGCTCCAAGAGATGCTGTGACAATCTCTACAATGAACAGAATGCTCCAAGAGATGCTGTGACAATCTCTACAATGAACAGAATGCTCCAAGAGGAGCTGTGACAATCTCTACAATGGGCAGAATGCTCCAAGAGATGCTGTGACAATCTCTGCAATGGACAGAATGCTCCAAGAGATGCTGTGACAATCTCTACAATGGACAGAATGCTCCAAGAGGAGCTGTGACAATCTCTACAATGGACAGAATGCTCCAAGAGATGCTGTGACAATCTCTACAATGGACAGAATGCTCCAAGAGATGCTGTGACAATCTCTACAATGGTCAGAATGCTCCAAGAGATGCTGTGACAATCTCTACAATGGACAGAATGCTCCAAGAGATGCTGTGACAATCTCTACAATGGACAGAATGCTTCAAGAGATGCTGTGACAATCTTTGCAATGGGCAGAATGCTCCAAGAGATGCTGTGACAATCTCTACAATGAACAGAATGCTCCAAGAGATGCTGTGACAATCTCTACAATGGGCAGAATGCTCCAAGAGATGCTGTTACAATCTCTACAATGAACAGAATGCTCCAAGAGATGCTGTGACAATCTCTACAATGGGCAGAATGCTCCAAGAGATGCTGTGACAATCTCTACAATGGTCAGAATGCTCCAAGAGATGCTGTGACAATCTCTGAAGGGCAGAATTAATGCTCCAACAGAGCTGTGACAATCTCTGAAGGGCAGAATTAATGCTCCAACAGAGCTGTGACAATCTCTGAAGGGCAGAATTAATGCTCCAACAGAGCTGTGACAATCTCTGAAGGGCAGAATTAATGCTCCAACAGAGCTGTGACAATCTCTACAATGGGCAGAATGCTCCAAGAGATGCTGTGACAATCTCTACAATGGACAGAATGGCGACTGTTGGCCGCTGTTCTTTCTCTGTCTCTGGACCTTGCAATTGGAATGAACTTCCTCTTTCGCTTCGTCAAGTCTCCACACTCAGCTCTTTCAAGTCTGGCCTTAAAACCCACCTCTTCCCAAAATCGCCTCCCTTCGCTGCCTCTTCCTTGTCTTTAGTTTCTCCAGTTTTAGAGTTATGCGTGCGTGAGAATGACTGGTGCGAAAGCGCTTAGATTTGTCTATGCACAAGATTCAGCGCTATATAAGTGCCATTATCATTATTATTATTATTATTATTATTATTATTATTATTATTATCTCAAGTTAAGGGCAGAATGCTCCAACAGAGCTGTGACACTGACAACAGAACACTAGGTACGGACTTCATTAAGGGGAGAGAGGAGAGAGGACTGGCCGTACTGAGTGAGTTAAAGGGAGAGAGGAGAGAGGACTGGCCGTACTGAGTGAGTTAAAGGGAGAGAGGAGAGAGGACTGGCCGTACTGAGTGAGTTAACATATTTGCCGAAACAGAATCCAAATCTTACATAAGTGTCAT
>NC_134904.1:31574429-31576929 GCF_041734735.1 Babylonia areolata | reverse complement strand
CAGCAAACACATTTCTGAACATTTTGCAAATCAGCTTATCCTTGAGTTGTCAAGGAATTAGTTCTGTTCGTCATTACCTGTTCTATGAAAGCAACCAAAATATTTAATCTGTGCTTGAACAGAAGCCGCATATTACATGTGGATGGGGCTGATGACTAAACTTTATCTTCAGGTAGATGGTTGTTGATTGCATAATAATTATAATTCTAGTTATCATGCTGGATTTTTTTTTCCTGGTTAGGAAGAGTGTGCCGGTAACAGATTGAAAAGTTTTGGATGACCATCAACAAACCAATCACAGGTAAATGATAGACAGACTGCGTGAAGTCGTGCTGCTTGCTTGCCCCATGAAATCAGTTTTATGAACCACCCACCTGTCTGTCCTTTATTCTCTTCTCTCTTTTTTTTTTCATATTATAATTATTATTTATTTATCTATTTATGTATTTATTTACTTATTATGTACGCTTATCTATTATTTATTCACCTTTTTTTTTTTCTCAAGGCCTGACTAAGCGCGTTGGGCTACGCCGCTGGTCAGGCATCTGTTTGACAGATGTGGTGTAGCGTATATGGATTTGTCTGAACGCAGTGACGCCTCCTTGAGCTACTGAAACTGAAACTGAAACTCTCTTCTGGTTAACATCACTGTCATTCCTGTCTCCCAATCAGTTCCGGAGCCTGCAGCGTGGTCAGTCTTGACCACTGACAGCAAACACATTTCTGAACATTTTGCAAATCAGCTTATCCTTGAGTTGTCAAGGAATTAGTTCTGTTCGTCATTACCTGTTCTATGAAAGCAACCAAAATATTTAATCTGTGCTTGAACAGAAGCCGCATATTACATGTGGATGGGGCTGATGACTAAACTTTATCTTCAGGTAGATGGTTGTTGATTGCATAATAATTATAATTCTAGTTATCATGCTGGATTTATTTTCCTGGTTAGGAAGAGTGTGCCGGTAACAGATTGGAAAGTCTTGGATGACCATCAACAAATCAATCACAGGTAAATGACAGGCAGACTGCAGGAACTGGTGTTGCTTGCTTGCCCCATGAAATCAGTTTTATGAAGCACCCACCTGTCTGTCCTTTATTCTCTTCTCTCTCTTTTTTTTCATGTTATAATTATTATTTATTTATCTATTTATGTATTTATTTACTTATTATGTACGCTTATCTATTATTTATTCACCTTTTTTTTTTTCTCAAGGCCTGACTAAGCGCGTTGGGCTACGCCGCTGGTCAGGCATCTGTTTGACAGATGTGGTGTAGCGTATATGGATTTGTCTGAACGCAGTGACGCCCCCTTGAGCTACTGAAACTGAAACTGAAACTCTCTTCTGGTTAACATCACTGTCATTCCTGTCTCCCAATCAGTTCCGGAGCCTGCAGCGTGGTCAGTCTTGACCACTGACAGCAAACACATTTCTGAACATTTTGCAAATCAGCTTATCCTTGAGTTGTCAAGGAATTAGTTCTGTTCGTCATTACCTGTTCTATGAAAGCAACCAAAATATTTAATCTGTGCTTTCGTTTTGCCCAGGATTGATTACTGTAAATCTTGTTCTTGTCGGCATTTCCAAAAAAAAAATTCACTTGATAAACTTGAAAGAGTTTCAGAACAATGCTGCTTAATTTATTTTCAGATCCTCAAGATTCAAACATCTTACTCCTCTCTTCCGCTCTCTTCACTGGCTACCAGTTAACTCACTCAGTACGGCCAGTCCAGTCCTCTCTTCTCCTCTACACAGACCCCTCGGATGTCCAGTGGGTGTCTGAATGACCCAACCTTTAGCTTCCGTCGTCAGAAATTGTGGTATTCTTTGTCAACATTCACGTCTTCAGTATAAGAGCCTTCCGCTTGCAATATTTTGATGATGGTAATTTATTGGGGTGAAACGCTGTTAACGTCGTCTCTTTCGCCGTTCGTATGGAGAGAGTTAAAACAAAAAAAACAAAAAAAGAATTGAATACAAGCTTTCTGCTCTGACGTTTTCTGCTCCCTGAAGCTCTGGTCCTCGCTTCTTCTCTGATTTCCTTAAGTGTACATTCCAATTCAGGCGTCATCTTTTTCTTTTCTTTTCTTTTTGTGCTTTCATATCTGTAAAAACTGCATGTTCGGTGCATATCTGTTATGCATGTGTGGGTGTATATGTGAATGTGTGTCTTCATGTTTTACATCTATTTGCTTATTTATCTTTTTTTTTTTTTTACATTACAGTTATTGTTTATTTATTTATTTGTGTAAGCTTATCTATCATTTATTCCCCCTTTTTTTCTTTTTTTTTTCCTCAAGGCCTGACTAAGCGCGTTGGGTTACGCTGCTGGTCAGGCATCTGCTTGGCAGATGTGGTGTAGCGTATATGGATTTGTCCGAACGCAGTGACGCCTCCTTGAGCTACTGAAACTGAAACTCTTTTCTTTTTCTGTTGATCTCTTTTATTTGAAACTGTGCATCGTCTGTCCACCCACAGAATAAGGAAAAAAAAATCACCAT
>NC_134904.1:31564429-31566929 GCF_041734735.1 Babylonia areolata | reverse complement strand
CAATCAAAAGAAAGAAGCTTAATTTCGAGTGAGGACTAGGAAGCTGATTTTGAGTTAGGTGTTTAGTGTTATAGACAGGGGGAGCTGCGAAATAATTTAGAGTTGTCATGGTGATTATAAACGCAAGGGGAACTGGAAAAAAGGCTGAGTTTCAGTTTCAGTTTCAGTAGCTCAAGGAGGCGTCACTGCGTTCGGACATTTCCATATACGCTACACCACATCTGCCAAGCAGATGCCTGACCAGCAGTTTTCAGTTTCAGTTTCACTTTCTCAAGGAGGCGTCACTGCGTTCGGACAAATCCATACACGCTACACCACATCTGTTGAGCAGATGCCTGACCAGCAGCATAACCCAACGCGCTTAGTCAGGCCTTGAGTGCATGCTTACATATTTGTGTACCTATGAAAGTGGATTTCATTTTACGTAATTTCGCCAGAGGACAACACTCTCGTTGCCATGGGTTCTTTTTCAGTGCGCCAAGTGCGTGCTGCACACGGGACCTCGGTTTATCGTCTCATCCGAAAGACTAGACGCTCAGTTTGATTTTCCAGTCAAACTTGGGAGAAAGGGCGAGAGCGGGATTCGAACCCAGACCCTCACGGACTCTCTGTATTGGCAGCTGAGCGTCTTAACCATTCTGCCACCTTCCTCAAGCGTAACGTAAACCAACGCGCTTAGTCCTGAGGCCTTGAGAAAAGGCTGACTGTGCTAGATGCATGGTTTGGTCCCCCCTTCTGTTTGTTCAATTTGAGAGAAGGGTGTGATATTGGTAACGTGAGTGTGCGAGTGTATAATAAGCTATGTTATTCATTACTTAGTTAAACTATTATGTACGACTGAATGATCAGTTTGGAGAGTGTGAGCCGAGTCTGCACCGCAGCCGTTGATTAATAGATGTTGTTTTGCGTACACACACACACACGCACACACAAACACACACACACACAAACACACACACACACATACACACACGCACGCACGCACGCACGGACGTACGCACGCACGCACACACACACTCGCAACACACACACATACACACACACACACACACACACATACACACACACACGCACACACACACGCACACACACACACGCACACACACACTATCTCTTTACGGGCAGGAAATGAGAGAGAGAGAGAGAGAGAGAAGCGAAACGAACACACACACACACACACACACGCACACACACACACACACACACACACACACACACACACATACACACACACACACACACACACACACACACACACACACACACACACACGAACACACACACACACACACGAACACACACACACACACACACGCACGCAGACACCACGACTAGCAGTAAAAGTTAAAGGTCCCATAGCTTTTTATGTCCGTTGGGGCAATGCTGCATTTTATAACCCACTGTGTCCAGGACACGGCAAAGGAATAACCCACTGTGTTCAGGACACGGCATAGGAATAACCCACTGTGTCCTGGACACGGCATAGGAATAACCCACTGTGTTCAGGACACGGCATAGGAATAACCCACTGTGTTCAGGACACGGCATAGGAATAGCCCACTGTGTTCAGGACACGGCATAGGAATAGCCCACTGTGTTCAGGACACGGCATAGGAATAGCCCACTGTGTTCAGGACACGGCATAGGAATAGCCCACTGTGTTCAGGACACGGCATAGGAATAACCCACTGTGTCCTGGACACGGCATAGGAATAACCCACTGTGTCCTGGACACGGCATAGGAATAACCCACTGTGTTCAGGACACGGCATAGGAATAACCCACTGTGTTCAGGACACGGCATAGGAATAACCCACTGTGTCCTGGACACGGCATAGGAATAACCCACTGTGTTCAGGACACGGCATAGGAATAACCCACTGTGTTCAGGACATGGCATAGGAATAACCCACTGTGTTCAGGACACGGCATAGGAATAACCCACTGTGTTCAGGACACGGCATAGGAATAACCCACTGTGTTCAGGACACGGCATAGGAATAACCCACTGTGTTCAGGACATGGCATAGGAATAACCCACTGTGTTCAGGACACGGCATAGGAATAACCCACTGTGTTCAGGACACGGCATAGGAATAACCCACTATGTTCAGGACACGGCATAGGAATAACCCACTGTGTTCAGGACACGGCATAGGAATAACCCACTGTGTTCAGGACACGGCATAGGAATAACCCACTGTGTTCAGGACACGGCATAGGAATAACCCACTGTGTTCAGGACACGGCATAGGAATAACCCACTGTGTTCAGGACACGGCATAGGAATAACCCACTGTGTTCAGGACACGGCATAGGAATAACCCACTGTGTTCAGGACACGGCATAGAAATAGCCCACTGTGTTCAGGACACGGCATAGGAATAGCCCACTGTGTTCAGGACACGGCATAGGAATAGCCCACTGTGTTCAGGACACGGCATAGGAATAACCCACTATGTTCAGGACACGGCATAGGAATAACCCACTGTGTTCAGGA
>NC_134904.1:31526929-31531929 GCF_041734735.1 Babylonia areolata | reverse complement strand
GGTTTTGTTCCTAGCCCCTTCCTCTCTCGACAACTTTGAGCAGTGGTCTGGGTGCTAGACATTTAGACAGGAAGATGAACCGCAGTCCCAAATGCAGCACATACTGAGAGCACGAAAAAGAACCCTCTGCAATGAAAAGGGAAAACAAAATTCTGCTGAAGAATCTACATTGTAGAACAAGAATCAAGAATCAAGAATGTTTAATCCTTTGACCCCTTTTGGGGCATGGAGGATATTATATAACAGCAATAGTATTTCACACCAAAATTAAACATAAACAATTAAAAATAACAGAACTATCAAAAACAGAATACAAGCTATATGAAACTCAACATAAATGATGATAGTATTTTTCTGGTATTAAACCTCAGGATATATCAGACTACGTTGCTCATCTTTGCAACATTACTTAAGTTTAACCAAATTGTCTTGGTTGCGTGAACAATCATTGGCCACTACATAGGGATAAAAGGGCGTAGATGCACAGACGGTTTGACGCTTGAGTTGGCTCGTGAATGAACGAAATCTGGATTATATATTTTTCTTTAGATGTAATGGATTCGTCCAAGGAAAAACAAAACAAAACAACGACAAACATGAAGAAAACATAGGCAAATAAATCTAATAAAAAAAAATCAAGAAAAAAAAATCGCCACAACCTTCGCTGCTTTGCGAAAGAGGTCTTTGCATCGTTGAGTTTCCACAGCGTTATTTTCCCCCCTAAGTTATCGAAGATTCTTATCTAGAGTTAGGCGGCTGCTAAGACCATTAACCAGTTATGTTTACATGTTTTGGTCAGTTAGAATAACATTCTCCGTAACATGCTTTGAATGTCTCAGTCAACTAGGAATACAAGAACAACTTCAGCATGCAGCTGCGGTTTGTTGTACAGAGGAAGGCAGGAATGACTAGTAAATAACTCACCGAAATTAAAACAGTGGGTGAAAATTAACATTCAAATATATGTATCACTGCTGCTGGTTTTGCTCATACTGTTCAGGGCTCGATATACACAACCATCTGATTGCCCGGGAGAACTAAATCTGCTAGCAACCAATTTCTGACTGTAAGTGAAAGAGAGAATGATCAGTTACTTTCAGTGCAGACCGGTCGCAATTCCCTCCTTCCCCTTTTCACTGCGACAAAGTGTGTTCTGTGAAAAAAAAGAGAAAAGTTTCAAAGCGGAAACTGTAGGCTATCTCTGACTTGTGGCCTGTTTGCATTATGTCTTCTTACTGCTAGTAAAGAAACTGTCGTGTTTTTCGTGTAAAAAATGTACTCCTTATATAAGTTATAATCATAATGGATCGTGCCTGCTGATTTGTCACTGTTCTTCCGGTAGTTATTTTCAATAACTGTCTCTGGTTTGGGAGGGCAAGTAGGGTAGGTGGGGAGACGGGTTGGGGGTGGGGGTGGACAAGCTGGGTTTTTTTATCCACTTGTCAACAGGAAAACTGAAATATGTCTGGGGATTTCTGGGCTTACTGCTTCAGCAAAACTTACAAAAGTTTGTCCTCGTGGGGGTTGAGAACTGTTTCAATAGCGTCAGTGTCTTTTGCTGAATGCAGTTTTCTTACTTTAACATAACTGATTTTATTATCGAAGGCGGAGGTGGGGACGGGTGGGGGTGAGGGATATTTGTATTTGTATTTCTTTTTATCACAACAGATTTCTCTGTGTGAAATTCGGGCAGCTCTCCACAGGGAGAGCGCGTCGCTACACTACAGCGGGTATGGTGGAGTCATTCGAACGAATGGTGTTGACAAGTGGAAATATCGTCCTGTTAAAACTCTGTCTGTCTGTCTGTCTGTCTGTCTCTTTCTGTCTCTCTTACCCCCTCTTTCTTCCCCCCTTCTCTTTCTGTTTTTGATCTCTCTCTCTTCCTGACATCTCTCTACCTCTCTCTATCTCCCCTTCTCACTCCTCGACTCACACGCCTAAGCTATTAAATATCATACTATTGAATGACCTTTATTTATGATAATATAATGGGGTGTAAGCAACAATACGATTATCTAATCAGTGCCTCCATCTATGATAAAATGATAATACGGTGCGTCAAATATCATATTATTGAATTCAGTTTATAATGAAACAATATGACGTTTGATAACAGCATGGCTATCTCAATTTATAGTACAACAACATAATCGTGGAGTTTACAACATTGTTGTGGATTAGAATGGTATTTTTCCACTTATTAACTCACACACTATGGTTTTCCAACAGTTTTGTGTAAAATTACAATTTTAGGTACGTAACACTACGAACAGCATCCCAGCGAATGGACATATATTTCAACCTTTAGTTGATTTTTTGAAGAAGAAAAAAAATCCCCATAACATGTTTATACATAGCTTCCTTGGCTGTATTTACACATGGCTAACGTTAATCTTGAGTTGTTTTTTTGTTGTTGTTAAGTTTTTCGTTATGGGGAAGGGGAGGTAGGGGACGTAGAACGTGGAGGGTGGGTGGATGTGTTGTTGACAAGACATAAGATTACATTGGAGGAGTGAGTGACACTGCACGTGATACAAGATTTATGTAATATTTGAAACATCATCGTGGCTTTGGGTGGATTCCATTTTGTAATGTCATGTCCAAAATAAACTGAACTACGCAAAAAAAGACAGTATTTGGGTTCAAGTGACACTGATGTTGGAAAAGCAACACGCCAAATTGTATTTAGTTTGTTAAATATTTGAGCAGTTTTCAATTTTTCTTGTTTGTCGGCGAGCACAAAACAAAAATCGATTGGATGTAAGCAGATTAGTGAAAATTGCATGTTTAGATATTGATCCTTTATAATTTTGTTTTGGATCAACATAGTTTGTTGCTTTTCAATTCTGTGGTTAACGGTTTAACATTTTTCTTGCGTCGTTTTTTTGGCGTGCTTCCGCTGGATTTGAAGCTGCAACGCCCCGTGCTGTAGAGGGATTGAAGGGATCGATATCAACTGAAAGTAAACGCTTCTGTGCGTGCACGAGTCAGTGTGTGTGTGTGTGTGTGTGTGTGTGTGTGTGTGTGTGTGTGTGTGTGTGTGTGTGTGTGTTTTGCTTGTGATTGACATAAAGTTCTCTCTCTCTATTTCACTTTCTCTACTTACACACACACACGCACGCACACACACACACACACGCACGCACGCACGCACACACACACACACACACACACACACACACACACACACACACACACACGCACACACACGTCTGCCACGTTCACATCCATATCTACCCGCTATCTATTCATGTGTGTATATTCATGCTGAGGACGGCCCGAACACAGCCAGTTTACAGAAATGCACATCTCTGAGGTCCCGTTTCTGTCTCTGTAGTGTACACTTATCATATTTCTGTATTTCTCTTACAGGCGCCGTTGTAGAATCGGTCAGGCGTTGGCTGTCTGACTAGCGTTCATCAGTGATCAGGGTTGTCCTGGTGCTGTGTCCTTGGGAAAAACATGTCACTTCAATTTCCCACACTCTACCCAGGGTTTGGTGAAGGTCAAAAAAGTGAGTGGAGTGATGGCCTGGAGGTAACGCGTCCGCCTTGGAAGCGAGAGAATCTGAGCGCGCTGGTTCGAATCACGGCTCAACCGCCGATATTTTCTCCCCTTCCACTAGACCTTGAGTGGTGGTCTGGACGCTAGTCATTCGGATGAGACGATAAACCGAGGTCCCGTGTGCAGCACGCACTTAGCGCCCGTAAAAGAACCCACGGCAACAAAAGGGTTGTTCCTGGCAAAATTCTGTAGAAAAATCCACTTCGATAGGAAAAATAAATAAAACTGCACGCAGGAAAAAAACCCCAAACAAACAAACAAAAAAAAAAAGGATGGCGCTGTAGTGTTGCGACGCGCTCTCCCTGGGGAGAGCAGCCCGAATTTCACACATAGAAATCTGTTATAATAAAAAGAAATACAAAATACAAATACAAATAACGGTCCCATATCCTTTTTCGGCCATCAGGGCAGTGACCACGTATTCACAGTCAATGGCTCGACACAGGAAGCGGAACCCAATCCTCTCCTTCAGCCGTTTTTGTATTTTGTATTTGCATTTCTTTTTTTATCACAACAGATTTCTCTGTGTGAAATTCGGGCTGCTCTCCCCAGAGAGAGCGCGTCGCTATACTACAGCGCCACCCATTTTTTTTGTATTTTTCCTGCGTGCGGTTTTATTTGTTTTTCCTATTGACGTGGATTTTTCTACAGAATGTTGCCAGTTACGTGCGCTACGTGCATGCTGCACGCGGGACCTGGGTTTATCGTCTCATCCGAATGACTAGCGTCCAGACCACCACTCAAGGTCTAGTGGAGGGGGAGAAAATATCGGCGGCTGAGCCGTGATTCGAACCAGCGCGCTCAGATTCTCTCGCTTCCTCGGCGGACGCGTTACCTCTAGGCCATCACTTCACATCATAAACATGCGTGCATGCGTGTCTCTCTGTGTGTTTGCGTCCCAACACTGTCTCCAGACCCGTCCTCTCACTCTCTGTTTCTTTCTGTTTGCATTACTCTTGACATATTGTTTATGTATGCCTGTGTGTCCGTCTGAATGTCTGTTTGTTAGCCTTCCACACCAACCAAACGTACGCACTCTCCACCTCTCTTTCTCTCCTTGAGCCAGTTGCATTGCTCGGACGGAAGAGCCGGCAACTAACTGTGAAGTATGGAACTGACCAATGGCGTTGTTCGGTCAACGTAGGCATTTAGATACGTGTAACTGCCAGAAAGTTAGAACCTCGCAATGCAACTGGCACCTTGCGCATTATTTTGTGGGGCGATAAGAGGTTATGGTATGGTATGCACGAATTTTGACTATTTCGGATATTTCTATACCCCATAGTCATGGGGCTGTAGCCCAGCTGACCTCTTTCTCTCTCTGTCTTCTCTGTGTCTCTGTCTCTCAGTGTGTCTGCCTCCCTAATAGCCTAATTGGCCAAGTCTGCTCTGTCTGTCTCTATCTCTCTCTGTCTCTCTTTCTCTGTCTGCCTTTC
>NC_134904.1:31516929-31521929 GCF_041734735.1 Babylonia areolata | reverse complement strand
GTAGAAGATTCACAAAAGTACGCTTTAAAAAGAAAAGAAAAAAACAACAGCAAACAAACACATTCCTTTTAAAACTTAACTCTCTCCATACGAACGGCGAAAGAGACGACGTTAGCAGCGTTTCAGCCCAATTACCATCATCAAAATATTGCAAGCGGAAGGCTCTTATACTGAAGAGGTGAACGTTGACAAAGAATACCACAATTCTGACGACGGAAGCTAAAGGTTGGGTCATTCAGACACCCACTGGACATCCGAGGGGTCTGTGTAGAGGAGAAGAGAGGACTGGCCGTACTGAGTGAGTTAAAACGACATCAGTCGGTCATTTACTACACCAGGATTGAAAAGCTCGTTCGTTGTTTGAATATATAGTTCAGTTATGTACATATGTGTCATCAATGTAAGATTAAAGATAGTAAGCATGACAGGAAAGATCATCAGTGAAGGGCAAATGAATGACTTGAGGGAGGGAGAGAGAGGGAGTGGGACAAAGAGAGAGTAGGGGGGGGGGAGGGAGAGATAGACGGAGAAAGAGAGAGAGAGAGAGAGAGAGAGAGAGAGACAAAGAGAGAGAGGGTGGAGGGAGGGAGATACAGATAGAGAGAGAGAGAGATTAAAATCAGAGAGACAGAATGTAATTTGTATTAACGAGGGCAAAGAGTAGGCATGAATTGCTCTCTTACACGGGGCCCTCCGGCAAAATGAGAAGCACGTGAAGACGGAAATAAAACAAACCCGTCGATCGTCAAGCAAATGAGAACAAAAAAAGTCCTCGAGCAATATATCACGACTAGATTACACGATAGGAAAAAAAATAACACGCATTGCAAGAAGATGATTAGGTGAACATGTAACGCCCCCCCACCTCTCCCTCGAAAAAACAAGAAAGAAAAAGGAAGGGAAAAAAAAGAGAGAAAAGGATAAATGGGAGAGAGACTGAGACGCAGTTTATCCTGACATTGTGGGTAAAAACAGTAGATAGTTTTGTTCAATGATGGAAGAGAAGAATACAGTTGAATGAAAAAGGGTAAGCAGGGGGATAAAGATGGAAGGAGCGGAAGCCGGAGACAGAGAGACAGAGACAGACAGGCAAACAGAGAGAGAGAAAGAGGTATCACAAGATATCATAAAGAAGCGTTTTCCGCTATTGTATAAAATGTTTAGATTAAATTAAGAAGTATCTGCCATCTTTATAAGACTGATTTTCGGTGGGTCATGGAAACAAGAACATACCCAGCATGCTCACCCCCGAAAACGGAGTATGGCTGCCTACACGGCGGGGTAAAAACGGTCATACGCTTAAAAGCCCACTCGTGTATATACGAGTAAACGTGGGAGTTGCAGCCCACGAACGAAGAAGAAGATAAGACGGACAATGAAAAATCCTGCTTAACAGTTTCTACATGTAAACGATCGCTCATTGCCTGTTTTTTTTTTTTTTTTTTTTTTAATTTCGTTATTAGCTAGAAAGAAAAACACACATAAAGGACCAAGGAAAAGAAAAAAGAAAAAAAAGGTATCCAGAAAGACATAGAAAAGGGCTTAAGAAAATGCACAATGCACACACTACTCTCGACCTCTTGCGAAACAGTGCTGACATAATCAGTTATCAGCAGTCCTGGAAGAGAAACAAAATAAACTACAACTGAGCACTTCCGATCAATCACGCTCACTACAAAGATACAGTCGAAGGTCCCAAAGCCTTTTGAAGACCATCAGGGGCAGTGAATTCATATCCACGGTGTCCAGGTGCCAGCTGCATTGCTTGGTTCTAACCTTTTGACAGTTACACGTGACTAAATGCCTACGCTGTGCTCTAGTGGCATAAAGACGTTTGAAAACAAGAGAACTGCTGGCCATGAAGGAAAAGCGTGAGCGAAGGAAGCAGGGCTCAACTTTTGGAGACGTTTTCCCTTGCAACACCTGTAGGAAGTGCTGCGCATCCACAATCGGCCTCTTCTCCCATATGAGGACACACACCGACAGATAAGCCTGCCTGCCTACTCATCCGTCGGACCGACGGGAGACTCCATCAGACTGAACTACGCCATTGGTCAGTTCCATACTACACATAGCAGCGGGTTACGACCATACTAGGCTCTTCCGTCCGAGCAGTGCAACTGGCTCCAGGGCTCGGCGACGGGAAGACGGTGGGGCCCAGTCCTCTCCTTCCGCCGTTTAACTCACTCAGTACGACCAGTCCTCTCTTCTCCTCTACACAGACCCCTCGGATGTCCAGTGGGTGTCTGAATGACCCAACCTTTAGCTTCCGTCGTCAGAATTGTGGTATTCTTTGTCAACATTCACATCTTCAGTATGAGAGCCTTCCGCTTGCAATATTTTGATGATGGTAACTGGGGTGAAACGCTATTAACGTCGACTCTTTCGCCGTTCGTATGGAGAGAGTTAACCTTCTCAGACCGAAGTCAGGAATTCACTCATCTGGTGGCGAGGAATGAGGAAAATTGGAGTCTTGTGCCTTTCCTCAGTGACACTGCCGTTCAGCTGGGTTCATTTCAGTTCAGTTTCTCAAGGAGGCGTCACAGTGTTCGGACAAATCCATATACGCGTCACCACATCTGCTAAGCAGATGCCTGACACCTGACCAGCAGCGTAACCCAACGCGTTTAGTCAGGCCTTGAGGGAGGAAAAACAGGAAAGAGATACAAACAGACTGATGTCATCAAATTGATGAATAGCTTAGAATAGATAAATGAATAAATCGAAAAATGAATGAAAAAAAAGAGAGAAACGAAAAGAATGAATAAATAAATAAATAAATAGATAAGTGATAAAGAAATAAAATGAAATGTAGAAAATAAAATAAATCTAGTACAGTGGTCAGTATCCATGCCTGTCAAGGACAATCCATCATGCTGAAGTGGGGCCTCGAACCCCGACCACCGCTGAACACTGAACCAGAAGACCAACGCCTTACAGTTTCTGCCACGGGTCTCTAAGGTCCACCAAGCAGCGGGGCATAAAATGAAATCATGCACATGTATGCTTCCCACATAAAATTCGGAGTGAACTTAGTGAATTTGCTTTTTTCTGGTGTTTCTTTTTTTTTTTCTTTTTTTCTTTTTTCTCTTTGCTTTGTTTATTTGTTCATTTATTTATCCATTACTTCCTTGGTCCGATAAGCTGTGAGACAGCGTTGAAAAAGAGAATGGGGAGGCAACATCCAGATGTAGAGAGAGAGAGATAGAGACGGAGATAGATAGATAGATAGATACATAGATAGATAGAGAGACAGAGACTGAGATTGATAGATAGATAGATAGATAGAGAGAGAGAGAGAGAGAGAGAGAGAGAGAGAATTAACATTATTTCAATTCATCCTCTCAGGCCAGTGTGTGTGTGTGTGTGTGTGTGTGTTACAACCGAAATGTTTTATTCTTTCTCTCTCTGAATATGATATATATATTTTACCCTTCACTTCTCGTATCCTCCCTCTAGCCCTCTCTCTCTCTCTCTCGCCCTGTCCCTTCTCTTTCTCACCCTCCACACCCCCTCTCTCTCTTTTTGCCTTTCTGTGCCTTCGGTGAACGGGTAAATAGAATGGATGGATGAGACTGACAGAATGATGGATCAACTGGATGAATAATTACGTTCTTCCTGTTGATCTGAACAACGCTCACTTCTTCTTCTTCTTCGTTCGTGGACTGCAACTCCCACGTTCATTCGTATGCACACGAGTGGGCTTTTACGTGTATGACCGTTTTTACCCCGCCATGTAGGCAGCCATACTCCGTTTTCGGGGGTGTGCATGCTGGGTATGTTCTTGTTTCCATAACCCACCGAACGCTGACATGGATTACAGGATCTTTAACGTGCGTATTTGATCTTCTGCTTGCATATACACACGAAGGGGGTTCAGGCACTAGCAGGTCTGCACATATGTTGACCTGGGAGATCGTAAAAATCCTCACCCTTCATCCACCAGGCGCCGTCACCGTGATTCGAACCCGGGACCCTCAGATTGACAGTCCAACGCTTTAACCACTCGGCTGTTGCGCCAACGCTCACAATTACTGCCGTGTTTCATTTTCTTCTTCTCGTGAGTCATCTGACACCTACCCCCACCACCCCTCACCACCTGCTTACCCTCCACCATCCTCCCTCCCTCCCTCGGGGCTCAAATTTTTGCTATTGATTCGTTGGCTGCTTGCTTTTCTTCAGCAATGAAATTTGGTTTATTCATCTAAAAGCAGTTTCACATCATAATCCCAAACACACGATAGTGTACTTCGCACGTCAATCACATCGATAGCTTTAATGTTAATGTTAATTACAGTTGTGCTCGATATCAGTTTGCAGACTTTTGTGATTGGAGTCTGGATGCAGGACAAACGGGTAAATGTCGCTGAAAACTAGCCCTGTCAAGAAGAGAGAGAGAGAGAGAGAGAGAGAGAGAGAGAGAGAGAGAGAGAGAGAGAGAGAGAGAGAATGCGAATGAGAATGAGAATAAGAATGCGAATGTTTTATTCATTATAGGCCATAGCCCCTCATGAAGGGGTGTACATGAACATACAAGCACATCACAGCTATACCAAAATGTTATACATACATATCAACGGCCACATCAAACGAAATGAGAGACACACACAGAGACAGACACACACACACACACACACACACACACACACACTCACACTCACACATACAGAGAGAGACAGAGACAGAGACAGAGAGGGTGACGGCAGTCAGTGAATTATACAGAGACCCTGTGACGGGCCATAAATCAGCTGACATGACAGGATGAGCTATATACTGTATGTCAAACACTCACCTACCTCATTGGGTGTGCACAAACTCGTTCAATGTTATACACGATCTTGGCGCAGACACACAGACGCGCGCGCGCGCACACACACACACACACACACAGACGCACACACACGCGTAAACACACACACACACACATACACGTACATACACACATACGCACACACACAAACACACACACACACACACACACACACACACACATACATACA
>NC_134904.1:31511929-31514429 GCF_041734735.1 Babylonia areolata | reverse complement strand
TATAATCATGTATATATATACTTATATATGTGTGTGTGTGTGTGTATGTGTGTGTGTGCGCGCGCGTACGCGTAGGCACTTGTTTGTATGTGTGTGTGAAACAGTCTCGCTCTCTCTCCACCATTACTTAGGCTTATGACTCGCTCTGTGACAATTTTCATTGCTTACGCCTTAAAAAAGAGAGAAGAAGAAATGGCATGATTATATATCTTTTCAAAAACAAAAACGTTAGTGCAGAAAGCGTCACGAACTAAAAAACTTTGCGAAATGTTGTGTCCATGATGTTGGTCCCTTCCCCCTTTATTTTCGGTATTCTGTGTGTCTCAAATGTATGTATGTATACATGTACCTCCTTTGGAAACAGACCGATGTCCTTGCAGTAAAATGTATCTGAGTTCTGAGTTCTCCATCATTCCCCCGCCTGTCCCCTCTTCGTGGACCCCCCCTCTCTCTCTCTCTCTCTCTCTTTCTCTCCCCTCTTTTTACACAACCCTTACCAAGGAATGTGGCAGATTGGTTTAACTCTCTCCATACGAACGGCGAAAGAGACGACGTTAAGAGCGTTTCATCACAATTACCATCATCAAAATATTGCAAGCAGAAGGCTCTTATACTGAAGAGGTGAATGTTGACAAAGAATACCACAGTTCTGACGACGGAAGCTAAAGGTTGGGTCATTCAGACACCCACTGGACATCCGAGGGGTCTGTGTAGAGGAGAAGAGAGGACTGGCCGTACTGAGTGAGTTAGGGTGCGTATCTGTCAATGCAGTGTCTGTTGTGTTCTTGGTACGATTTCCGTTCTCGCCCTTTCTCCCAAGTTTGACTGGAATTTGTTTCGGATGGACCGATAAACCGATGTCCCGTTTGCAGTACGCACTTGGCGCACTGAAGAAGAACCTATAGCAACAAAGTGTTGTCTTCTGTTAAGACATTATAGAATAAATCCACTCTGATAGGTACACGGTTTATGTATTCATGCACTAAAGACCTGACTAGCCCGGTGGGTTATGCTGCGGTCAGGCATCTTCGTAGCAGATGTGGTATAGCTGACATGGATTTGTCTGAACGGAGCGATGCCTGCTTGAGAAGCTGAATCTGAAACTTTACCTCAAGCTGCCTCTCCCCCCCCCCCGCCCCCCCCTCTCCTCACCGCCCCCTCCCCCCAACCCCATTCCGCTTACGCCTCACTTCCCTCCCACCCCCGCCTGCCTCCCCCCTCCCCCTCCCCCACGCGTCAACGTCCCACTCCTCTCTCGGTCCTGTCAGGTTATTACTTTCGGATCCGACCGTGATCGTCGCCCAATCCCCTGCCCCCTTTACCAGCGAGATCCGCAGGTCAGACGTCATTTGCAAGGTCGTTTCGGGGAGACAGACTGTGTGTGTGTGTGTGTGTGTGTGTGTGTGTGTGTGTGTGTGTGTGTGTGTGTGTGTGTGTGTGTGTGTGTGTGTGTGTGTGCATGTGTGTGTGTGTGTGTGTGTGTATGTGTGCGTGTGTGTGTGTGTGTGCGTGTGTGTGTGTTTGCGTGCGTGCGTGCGTGCGTGCGTGCGTGTGTGTGTGTGTGTGTGTGTGTGTGTGTGTGTGTGTGTGTGTGTGTGTGTGTTGTGTGTGTGTGAATATTCTGAATCGTCATTAAAGAAATGCAAGTCTGGCAACGTTGTAATCATCAGTATGAATCACGAAGCATCTGTTTTGTTGAAACAGGCACACTCGCTCTCCGATATTCCATAAAATGTGACATGTTTACCATTGTCAGTCAGTTATTTTCGATTCTACTCCGTGTGGAGAAGTACTTCGTAATGCGTTATGATTTCCTTGTACTTATTACGTGGGTTGTTTTTCCACATAGTCTCTTTGTCTCTGTCTGTCTCTCCTCCCAGATCAGGAAAGAGAAACAGACACAGAGACAGAAACTGTGAATGTGAGTTTGTTTTAGATATGGTGTTTCTCTTCCTAAAGAACATACATGTCTCTTGTATATGAATATATGTATCATGTAATCACTATTTTCCTCTGAACTCTGTCTCTCTTTCTGTCTGTCTCTCTGTTTGTGCCTGTGTCTGTGTCTCTCTGTCTCTGTCTCTGTCTCTCTCTCTCACATACACAAACATGAACAAACACGCAAATTCTCACAAAACGCACGCACACACAATCATTACACACAAACACATTAGCAAAAACGAGCGCGAGCACACACACACACACATACACACACGCACACAGGCACGTACGTACGTACGCACGCACGCACACATGAACGCATGCACGCACACACACACACACACACACACACACACACACACACACACACACACACACACACACACACACACACACACACATCTCACCTCTTCTCTCTGAGCGCCCCATCTTCCCCCCCCCCCCCCGGCCCTCCCTCTCTGTTACAGCCCTATTTGTTCCACGGTGATGCTTTGTGAGCACTTTTGTTTCGCCCAGACGATAGGTAATTATGTGTTTTCCTTTATTTCTCCTTCTACTT
>NC_134904.1:31491929-31506929 GCF_041734735.1 Babylonia areolata | reverse complement strand
CCTCTCCCCCTCTCTCTCTCCCTCTACCTCTCTCTGTTTTTCACTCTTCTGTTTTTCACTCTCTCTCTCCCTTTCTCTCCCTCTCTCTCTCTCTCTGTGTTTCTCTCTCCCTCTCCCCCCCCTCTCTCTCTCTCTCCTAGTCTCTCTCTCTGGTTCTCCCAACTACTACCACTACTTCTCTCTGTCTCTTTCTATGTGTCTCTATATCTCTCTCTGTCTCTGTCTGTCTGTCTGTCTCTCTCTCAGTCTCTCTCTCTCTGGTTCTCCCAACTACTTCCACTACTTCTCTCTGTCTCTCTTTCTCAGTCTCTCTCTCTGTCTGTCTCTCTCTGTGTCTGTCTGTCTGTCTGTCTGTCTCTGGTTCTCCCAACTACAACCATTACTTCTCTCTGTCTCTCTCTCTGTCTGTCTGTCTCTCTCCGTCTCACTCTCTCTGTCTTTCGATGTTTGTTATCGTTATCGTTATCTCTCTGTCTTTCTCTCTGGTTCTCCCAACTACTACCACTATTTCTCTCTGTCTGTCTCTGTCTCCGTCTCTTTCTCTCTCTGGTTCTCCCAACTACTACAACTACTTCTCTCTGTCTGTCTGTCTCTCTCTCTCTCTGTCTGTCTGTCTCTCTCAGCATCTCTCTGTCTGTCTGTCTCTCTCAGTCTCTCTCTCTCTGGTTCTCACAACTACTGCCACTACTTCTCTCTGTCTCTCTCTCTCTCTGTCAGTCTCTCTCTCTCAGCATCTCTCTGTCTGTCTCTCTCAGTCTCTCTCTCTCTCTCTGGTTCTCCCAACTACCACCACTACTTCTCTCTGCCTCTCCCTACTATTACCCCCCTCCTCTTCTCTTGCCATTCCTCCTTGATCTCTCTTCCACTTCCTCTCCCATCCTGGCCATCTCTTCCTGCTTCATCTTTCAAGAAATGTGAAAGAAGAATTGAGCAAAAAACAAAGCAAAGCAAAACAAAAAAGAAAGGATTCCCGACCAGCCGAAACGCCAACAGGTTTAACACCCAAACTCCATGCTGCCCTCTTCTAATATTGACACGTCCTCTACAGCTGGCGATTTGAACCCCCAACAAACGGCGCATTGCGCACATGCTCGCTCTCGCCAGCGCTCTTTCTCTCTGTCTTTATCGCTCTCTCTGTCTCATTCTCTCTGCCTCTGTCTCTGTCTCTGTCTGTCTGTCTGTCTGCCTCTCATTCTCTGCGTATGTCAATCTCTCTCTCGCCACCCACCCCTCTGTCTGTCTGTTGCTTCCTCCTTCAGACATTGCTCCAACAATGAAATAAAACAATTTAACAGAACAAAGATAGTGGGTAGATGTGCATGATTGGAAAAAAAGGATACAAAATTGACAAGAAGGAAGCGGATCTCAAGGGTTGAAAAGGAGGAGGCGGAGCATGAGATAGAAGAAGAAGAAGGTGATGATGAAGAAGAAGAAGAAGAAGAAGAAGAAGAAGGAGGAGAAGGAGGAGGAAAAGGAAGAGGAAGAGACGAGAGATTGGATGTACAGACAGTACCAAACAACTGCAGACATTTAAAAAAAGAAATGACGGCAAGTCTGCTCATCCTGGGCGTTGTCGAGCAGAAACTTGACGTCCTGGTCTTAATTGTTAATCAGCCCAAATCAAGTTTCTCAGCTTGTTTGACTGTCTATGCACAGACACACAGACACATAAGCACATACAGACGGGCAGACACAGACACACACAGACACAGACACACACAGACACGCACAGACACACACGAAGACACGAGTGCACACACACACACACACACACACACACACACACACACTCACACTCACGCCTGGGTATATCTTACTCGTGCGCCCACACACATCCGCGGTGCGCAGGCCTCCATACCTACATTTACGAACCCGTTCACACACGCACGTGCAGCGCGTAGGCCTACATACCTGCATTTCCTATCAACGTGCAACACACGCCCGCGCCAGCAGTCTAGACAAGCTCATGACAGCATTCTACAACACCTGGCTGGCTTGTTCATGACACACTTCCCATACCCTGAATAATTTGTCCCGGGGGGAAGTTTTTGATGGTATCCCAGATTCACTTGTGCGCCCGCAACATAGACTTTAAACCGCTTCTCCGGTGTATATTTAGTCCGTTAAGATAAGATAAGAATAACTTTATTATCTCCAACTGGAGAAATTTGGTCAGGTGCATTATCTCAACATAGACAAATAAACAACATGGGGACCATAACTGTAAAAGCCAACAACAGCCCCAACAAATATTACGAAGATACAAATGTAAAAAATATCACGTACATCGTTTCATACATACATCCACACACTGCAGGTAATAACTAGTATTCTTAATGTAAAAACAGAAAGAATTAAGAAACATTATTTGAATATAATTATAAACGTAGCCTACTATACTGCACATTGATTATAATAGACAGATAAGATAAGAATAAAGATGAATTGCGGAAAACCACAACCAGATAATCAGCACACACCCGCACCGCACCCCCCCCCCCCCCACCACACACACACACACGCGCGGATAACTTGATCAAACAAGAGTAATAAACATATGTTCTCAAATAAAAGCATTTCACATATTCGCTTTTAAAAACATTGCAATTAATTATTACATCGTAATTATTAGCTTTGTCTCTCTGAGTCTGTCTCTCCCCCTCGCTCTCACTTTCTGTCTCGCCTTAAATTTTATCTCTCTTTCTCTCTCGCTCTCTCTCTCTTACATGTATGTATATATAAAATAGAGAGAGGAGAGAGAGAATCAGTTTCAGAATGTTTTTATGGCCTTACTGAATAAAAATTCTGATTCTGATTCTGATCTCTCTCTCTCTCTCTCTCTCTCTCTCTCTCTCTCTCTCTCTCTCTCTCTCTCTCTCTCTCATATGAATGTATATATATGTAATAGAGAGAGCAGAGAAAGAATCAGAATCAGAATTTTTTTGTGGCCTTACTGAATAAAAATTCTGATTCTGATCTCTGTCTCTCTCTGTGTGTGTCTGTGTCTGTCTGTCTGTCTGTCTCTCTCTCTATATATTCATTCATCAACGGTTCACCCCACACCTCGTCTTCTGCCCGTCTGTTTGTCTGTCTCTCCCCCTCCCCCCGCACCCCCACCCACCCCCCAACCGCACCCCCTCTCTCTCATTGCCATGCAGTATCAACCTCCAGGGGCCCATGAAACGGGCTGACAGCAATGAAGTATGAGAAGAGTCAAACAGAAGGTCGTTCACTGTTATGATGGCCGTGAGAAGGCTTTGGGACCTTTGAACAAAAATTTTTGTATCGCAGTCCACATAATGACTGACTGATTTGGTTGATTAATTTACTTATTAATTGATTGATTAACCGATCGATTTGCCTGATGACGAATTCATTGGCGGATCAGTTTGCCTGACAGAGTGATGAAAATAATAAATGAGAGAGTACAGTGGGTTGTAAGCAGAAGGCATCAATGCAGGTTAGTTTGGATAACTAAAAAGAAAATAAAAAAATAAAAAATAAAAAGCGAAGCACGAGCATTTGGAGTTTTCGACACCTGAGTAGATCGGGTTCCGGTGACTGCACCCTACAAGAGTAGGATATAATCATCTGCAATAAAAACCCTGATGGGGAATAAGAAGCCTGGGTACAAACGAGAGGATGGCGATTCTGCTTACACCTCACCTCACCTCACTGCAACAGCAGCTGTAACCGTGTCCCATTCCTATCCCCTCCCCCCCCCCCCCCCCCCCCGGCCTCCCTTTTCTCCTTCCGTTGCATTGGATTGTGTTGCACGTGCAACCTGGGAGCCACATATCACACACACACACACACACACACACACTCTCTCTCTTACACACACACGCGCGCGCGCGCACGCACACTCACAACATACAACACGCACACACACACACACACACACACTTGCATACACACGCGCGCGCGCATACGCACACACACGCGCACTCACAGCACACACACAACACACACACACACACACACACACACACACACACACACACACCACACACACACCACACACACACACACACACACACACACACACACACACACCACACACCACACACACACTACACACACACACACACCACACACACACAACACACACACACACACACACACACACACACACACACACACACACACACACACACACAAAGTGGAGAGGCCAATGTTCGCTATACATTATGACATGACTGTGCGAGTGTGACTCACCCAAGGTTAGGAGCAGGTAAAAAAGAAAAGAAAAAAGGCTGTGCATGGTATATTATGTTTGATATATTGGGTTATTTTTCACATTTGCATTTGTTTGAGTGAGGAACATTTACACATACACACGCACGCATGTACACACGAACACACGCACGCACGCACGCGCACGTACGCACACGCAAACACACACACATACACACATACATACACACACACGCGCGCACGCGCGCGCGCGCACATGCACACTCTTTTCTTTGTGTTTTACGTACTCACTGACTCACTCAGTTACTCTCACCCTCTTTCTCTCTTACTCCAACGCAAGCATACACACACACACACATGCACGCACGCACGCACGCACACACACACACACACACACACACACACACACACACTGTCTCACCTAGAAATATACACGCAAACACACACACACACACACACACACACACACACACACAGCCCCCACACCACCACCACCACCACCAAAATCCAAAAATATCACCCCCACTCGTCGACTCAGCGAGAATGCGCCAAACGCTTTTTTCTCTTCCTATTTCCCCCAGACCGTGGGCCTTACAACTGCCAATAACCACCCCCCACCACCCTCCCTCCCCCGCCCTAACTCACTTAGCTTTTATTCATTAATTAAGAGATGTTCAGAATCGATGCATGTGCCCGGTCTGTGCACTTGGAAACAAACCGAACCTTTTCGTACAGGGACCGGCGCTCTGATATCACTTGTCGGAGAACTGTCGCCTGGGCTGTTTTATGTTCTGCTTGGTATGGTAAGGTCCCATGGACTTTGTAGGCTATCGGGGCGGTGAACTCGTATGCAGGTCTTGGCATAGGAAGGCGCTGTTCAGTCCTTCCCTTTCGCCGTTTTCGCCTTTTGCGAACCGGAATCAGGTACCTGATTATTTGACAATAATTATATACAGACTTCTTCTTCTTCTTCTGCGTTCGTGGGCGTATGTACACGAGCGGGCTTTTACGTGTATGACCGTTCTTACCCCGCCATGTAGGCAGCTATACTCCGTTTTCGGGGGGGTGTATGCTGGGTATGTTCTTGTTTCCATAACCAACCCCACGCTGACATGGATTACGGATCTTTAACGTGCGTGTTTGTTCTTCTGCTTGCGTATACACACGAAGGGGGTTCAGGCACTAGCGGGTTTGCACATAATTATGTTGACTTGGGAGATCGGAAAAATCTCCACCCTTTACCCACAAAGCGCCGTCACCCAGATTCGAACCCGGGACCCTCGGATTGAAAGTCCAACGCTTTAACCATTCAGCTATCGCGCCCGTCATATAAATTCAATACGGGTGAGGAAAATCGGTGAAAGGGGCCTTTACCAAGGAAGCATCACCGTACTGATGCGGGTCTCACTGGACAAGAAGTCGTACGCCCAACCGATCAAGGCGCTTCCGAGTTGAATGGTGCTCAAACTAGCGCGCGCGTGCGTGCGTGTGTGCGTACGTGTGT
This sequence comes from Babylonia areolata, assembly GCF_041734735.1. Classification (NCBI taxonomy): domain Eukaryota; kingdom Metazoa; phylum Mollusca; class Gastropoda; order Neogastropoda; family Buccinidae; genus Babylonia; species Babylonia areolata. The sequence goes on along the minus strand of NC_134904.1, from coordinate 31,501,228 downwards.
ACGTGCGTGTATATATATATATATATATATGTGTGTGTGTGTGTGTGTGTGTGTGTGTGTGCAGAGCTGGTATGGGTGGGTCTCACAATAATCGCTCTCTCTCTCTCTCTTTCTCCATCTCTCTCTCTCTCTCTCGCGCGCTCTCTCAACACCCTCTCTTTCTCTCTAGAAGTTTCTTTCTCAAGGACTGTATTGTTTGCCAGGAAAATACTCCAAACACTAATTAAGAACGGTACTGTGGCAAACAGCCTGGAAGTTCACTCTTTCAAATATGTCACATCCTTTAGCAAAGGGTGAAACAAAAAAAATTCTCGATGATTTGGGGAACAAGGCCTGCCAAAATTTTTGCGACAATTCTGGCGACTATTCTGGGGTGTTGTTATCGATCTGCTGCCTTTTGTGGTGCTTGGGTCATAAATGTATTAGCTTATTAACATTAAAAGCCCCTGTGTGTATAATCGGCACATGACTGACAGCACGTGCTCTTCGCCGATTCTCTCTCTGTCCCTGTCTCTGTCTCTCTCTCTCACCTTCTCACCCCACTTCGACCACCCCTTCCCGTGTCCCCCACCCCCTTTTCCCATCCCAACAATGCCTACCACCCACGCACTCACCACCCTTCCCCTCTTGCCACTTGGTTCCTCTTCATATAAAACCTCCAGTGTAATTCTCCCTGGACCACCGAGACAACTATCCATTATTCATAAATTGGGTGATAATCGCATTCGATGTCTGCCCTCGTCAAACCAGAAACAGCCAGGGGGCCGAGCGTGTTACCGACTGACACGCTGCTGGAAGGTGGAGTGGTAGACAAGTGGTGGCGGTGCACTCGACTAATAAGCCAGTGTCTCCGGGTTCGGGTCTCGGAAATATATATGGATTATTTTTTTGGTTTACTCCCCTCTCCACTAGAATCTGAGTGTTGGCTTGTGCACTAGTTATTCAAAGAAGACGACAAACCGCGCGAGGTCCTGTGTGCAGCGTGCGCTTAACACACGTAAAGGAACCCGCGGTAAGAGAATTGGTTGCAATTTCTGTAGAATAATTTGTTTCCCTCAAGTTTCGCACCTTTGTGAAAGTGCTGATGGCTGTTATGTTTGCTGCGTTGGCATTGAGGATCTTGCTCATCACTCTGTGGATACTAAGGCCCAGGGTAAGAAGATGTTTCCATATCAGTGCTGTTTTTTTCCTGCATCTTTTGTTGGACGATGGAGAGAAGGATCAGATCGTTGGCAAAGTCAAGATCGTCCAGCTGTGTCTAAAGCATCCACGGGATACTGTTTCGTTTCTCTGGAGGTCTTCATAACCTAGTCTATTGCGAGTAGGAACAGGAAGGGCGATAGCAGGCATCCTTGCCTCATTCCTGTATTTATATGGAAAGCGCCAGTGAGTTGCTGGCCATGGACTACAATGCAGCTCACCCATTCATATGAGTTCCGGATAATGATGATGATATTCTCCGGGCAACCATAATGTCTCAGACAGCTTCCAGATGGTCTGTCTATACACGCTGCTAAATACCCTCTCATGGTCAATGAAGTTGACGTAGAGGGGCGAGTTCAAACGACCGTTCCAAGATAACGGGCAGCGTTGCTTTCTGGTCAGTGCAGGATCTGTCCTTGGGAAAGCCAGCTGGCTAATCCCGGAGCCGGTGGTCAACAGCTTTCTTCATTCTGTTCAGTAGGAATCAACTGAATAATTGCCTGGCATGGATAGCAGTGTTAACCCTCTGTGGTTTCAGCGAAAGCTAATGTCACCCTCTTTCGTGGGCTTGATGAGATAACTATCCATCCGCTCTGAAGGAGCTTGTTCCTTCTTCCAGATCTGGCTGAAGAGTGGGCAGAGCATCTCCACACTGGTCTGAATGTCAGCCTTCAGTGCCACTGTCGAATTCTGTCTGATGCTGTATACTTGCCTGTCCTTAATTGCTTCATAGTCCTTCATTTGTAGGCATACCGCAATCAGTCGGTATTACTATCAACTGAAATAAAATATAAATCAGCTGTAACAGTGTCCGATTTCATGACAAACGAAACAATAAAAACTGTTTATTTGGTCATATATTATCTTTACACTTAAAAGATTAGAGACCGAATCTATTTAGCACTGTTATCAGGAAGGTATTATTTTTGGTGTATTGCTTTTGTTTTGTTTTTTGGACCCGCTTACTATTACTTAGCCTTGGGCTGAGTCATTTGGAGCTGTTGTCGTTCCTTGTTGAGGCTTTTTGACAGTGGCTAGTTGGTCGGTTACCGGTCTCGTTTTCTTCACAGGTATGACGTGCCTTTGTGTGTGGTGTACATGTTTCTTTCTTCTTCTTCTTCTGCGTTCGTGGGCTGCAACTCCCACGTTCACTCGTATGTACACGAGTGGGCTTTTACGTGTATGACCGTTTTTACCCCGCCAAGTGGGCAGACATACTTCGCTTTCGGGAGTGTGCATGCTGGGTATGATCTAGTTTCCATAACCCACCGAACTCTGACATGGATTACAGGATCTTGAACGTGCGTATTTGTTCTTCTTCTTGCGTATACACACGAAGGGGGTTCAGGCACTAGCGGGTCTGCACATATGTTGACCTGGGAGATCGGAAAAATCTCCACCCTTTATCCACCAGGCACCGTCACCGAGATTCGAACCCGGGACCCTCAGATTGAAAGTCCAACGCTTTAACCACTCGGCTATTGCGCCTGTAGTTTCTTTCTTTCTTGCTTAAAGCCCAGCCGTTCACATATTATACAGGCCGCTGGTGTGTGGCTGGCCCGCATCACTTAAAGAAACTGTTTGACATCGGTTAGCATTCTCTCAGTCTGTTCCTGTCTCTGAATCTCACTCCGTCTGTCTGTCTGTCAGTCACAAACATACACACAGACACACAGACACATACACACACACACACACACACACACACACACACACACACTAATAATATCACTGTCCTTCCTTGTGTGGCATCAGTTTTATAGTGGAAAGACATTAAACTTGATAACACACACACACACACACACACACACACACACACACACACACACACACACAGCACAGCACAGCACAGCACAGCACAGTACAACACAACAAAACACACCGCACCACACAATACAACACAACACAAAACGCCACACAGGAAATGACTTGCATTAAGTAATAATTACGGCATGGAGCCAGCAGAAGACCCAGACGAGACAGTTATTGGATACAGCTCACGTGCACGAAAATATGCGCGCGCGGCTCTTCTTGTGTATGTCTATGTGTTGTTTTATTCCACGTTGCAACAGCCAGCACGTGTTACGGATGTAGATGAAAGCGGACGGAGGGGGAAAACGATTTTACTCTGTCGTCAGCGCCCGCAGCTGGTTATGATAACGAAGATAGGGGTTAACATGACATGAATGTGTGTGTGTGTGTGTGTGTGTGTGTGTGTGTGTGTGTGTGTGTGTGTGTGTCCTGCAGTCCACTCATCCACTCACGCTTCCATCTATGTCTGTCTGTATCCTTCTATACCTATGCATCTATCTATCTTTCTGTCTGTTTGTCTATCTGTCTATCTATCTGTGTAATTAGATTTTTTTTTGTTAACAAATGCGTGATTTCTTTGATTCCCCATAAAATGCACACAAAAGGGCAAGCGGGCGTCATCTCAAGCGAAGCACATAGATACCAAGCTGATAAAAGACAGCATATGAGACATTATGAGCCTTGCATGCATGTACACTTAGCGAATATTATCACCGTTAGATCATATCACGTTATGACATGAGATGAAAGACGAGAGAAAGAGAGTGAGAGAGAGGAGAGGAGAGAGACAGAGACAGAGACAGACAGAAAGGCAGAAAGAGAGAGACAGAGACTCAGACAGTCATCACAGCAATAACATGAAAAGAAAAAAAAGAAAAACTGCTCTTCAAACGTCAAGATAAGATTTACATTTCATACATCAATATCTTCTGTCAACGGGAAGGGGGTTGAATGACTGTTCGGGAAGGGTGGGAGCAGTTGATCAAATCAACAGACCTTGCTTCGCGATTCAGACTTACATTTTGAGAAGCTACCCCGAGATGGGAATCGTCTCTTCCACCACCGCATTAGTTTCTCTCGATGACATGACCCTTTTAATCTTTTAATCGGAATCGTACTTAGGAGATTCCTTGGGCTCTTTCAGAATAAATAGTATGCCCACCTTCTGGGAGTTCTGTGCTAGATGTTTCCTCTGTGCTGTCGCCTCTTTCGTTTCTGGCTCCCCCGCCACCCCCTCCTCCCCCCTTTTTTTTCTATCGCCTCTTCTTTCTTTTTTTGTGCCTCAATTTCCTGCAAGGCCGCAGAGTATTTATGAAGGGAATCGTCCTGTTAGAAGCGGTCTTCGTTACTAATTATTGCCAATATTTTTCCTTATCAAATCACAAGCATACTTTTATCTACGAATGACCGTCATCCACTTCTAAACTCGCTTATAAACTGACGTGTTAATGATAATTAGATTAATGTCTGTCTGCCCGTCAGATTTCTAAAACCCTTCTTTATTTATTCATTTTATAAGAAACCAGCCACTGTCTGTCTGTCAGCATATATGTGTCTCTATCTGCCTACCGATATATCAGTGCGGTCTGTCTCTTACTCTCCGCTTTCTCCGGTTAATCTCTGTCTCTTCGTCTGTTTTTTTATTCCTTCAGATTTCATTTGTCCCCTATCTTCGATATGTCATGTCTCTGGTGGAGCAAGATTCGTCCAGGTAAAGGTTGTTTGGGAAAACCACCGTCTTTGCAAGCAACCCATCAAAAAAACTGACAGCTTCAGTAATGAAACAACGCAAGACAGATAAACAGAGGCGCACGCGCTTTCGCGTGCAGGCATCTCTCTCACGCACTGATACAGATATAGAGTTAGAGGAGGAGCAGGGTTTGGGCGGGGGAGGAGTGTGTGTGTGTGTCGAGGATGGGGATGGGGGATACGAGAAGGAATATCTTCTGTTCAGTCAGATTATGAGGCTTTACTCAAGTTCTGTATGACACGGCCAAAGACACAGTAACTATTGATGGTTGTTACCGGTGATAAGAAAGTCAAGGGAGAGCGGGACAAGGTCTTCAGAGGAGAAACCACCCTCAGTCAAGTGTTTCGGCCCTTAACTCCTTACACACAAAGGGGGTTCAGGCACTAGCGTTCTATGTTAATGTTCCACACAAACCCGGGGCATTCTTTCAAGGCCTGATCATCCCATTGGGTTTATGCAAAGATCAGGAAGGAATCCGCTTCTGTTGTGGGTTTTTTTCCCCAGTAGATGTGTGTGTGGGATGTATGAATCAGTGCGTACACTATTGCCCATCCTCGAAACAGAAAAATTCGAAAAAAATTATTCTCGTGATATGAGAGAGATGGGTTGAACAAAGGAAGAGACAGACAGACAGATCGTGCGCGCGCGCGCGACAGAGAGAGAGGGGAGGTGTGAGGGGTGGGGGGTGGGGACGATGTGAGAAGATGTAGGGGTGCAAATGGGAAGGGGTGCACAGACAGAGCAAACAGATATAGCGAGACACAGAGACACACAGACAAACAGTAATTTATATTCATGACTGAGATAATAAAGCGATTCTGATTCTGACAGAGAGACAACAACAGGGTAGCACCGACTATTGCTGATGTCATCCACATCCACACATACAGTGCGCACAAACGCACGCGCTCGCACACACACACACACACACACACACACACACACACACACACACGCACGCACGCACTCACTCACTCACTCACTCACTCACTCACTCACTCACACACACACACACACACACACACACACACACACACACACTCAACATCTCACCCACTCCAGCCAACCCCGCACGCACGCAAACACTCACACACACACAAACACACATACACATATGTAGTCGTACACACGCACACAAAACGCACATACACAACCGCACATAAACAATGCGTACATGAACGCACCCACATACACAGACATAGACACAGCCACCCACAGACACAGACACAGACACCACACACACACACACACACACACACACACACACACACAGACACACACAGACACACAGACACAGATAAAAATACACACACATACACAGATACATACACATATAAACGAATGCGCACATACAGACACGCACACACACGTGTACAGACAATCACACATAGACATACACGAACACACACACACACACACACACACACACACACACGCACACGCACACTGATCATGTTTGAAACATCTGTCACGCATGTTGTGTCACGTGGATGCCATTTACATGTATCATTTGGTTCAGCAGTATTTCATAATGTTGGGTTTTGTTTGTTTGTTTGCGAGTGTGTTTGGATTCCGTGTTGGTGGTCATCAGCCCTACAGAAAGAGGGAGGAGAGATGTGGGGAAGAGAGAGAGAGTGAGAGAGATAGTGACAGTGGAGAGAGAGAGAGAGAGGGAGAGAGACAGAGAGAGAGGCAGTGGAGAGAGAGAGGGAGAGTGAGTGACAGTGGAGAGAGAGGGAGAGAGTGAGTGACAGTGGAGAGAGAGAGAGAGAGAGAGAGAGAGAGAGAGAGAGAGAGAGAGAGAGAGAGAGAGAGAGAATTTCTGTGTGTCTGTGTTTGTGTGATCAATAGAGGGAAGAAGAGATAGAGACTGGCTGACTGACTGACTGACTGACCGACTGACTTACTGAAATATGCGCTCGACGAATGCGCAAGCGTGGTACAATCATTTCGAATAGTATTTTACAAGCAGACATTCCCAATTCTCTTTCTCTGTGTGTGTTTCTGTCTCTGTATCTATCTCTGTGTCAGTCTTTCTGTCTGTCTGTCTCTCTGTCCTTCTGTGAATAGAACATGTTCGTTCGTCCGCTCTCTCTCTCTCTCTCTCTCTCTCCCCCTCCTCTCTCTCTATCATTTACATATGTATGTATGTATATGTATGTATGACGCAGTGCACTTGGCTACTAAAAACCGTACAATTAAGTTGGGTTTTTTTTCTTTTCGTTTTTTCTTTGTTGTGTATTCAGCCTCACCGCTTCCAAGTCAACATCCTGTGACTGACAGACTTGTCAAGGAACTCGTTCACAAATTACAGGAAGGGAATTTCACGCTTGTCTGCTCCTGGTAATATTAACAAGGCGCCGTCTTTCTCTGTTTCCACCGGTCACACGTGGAAGCACTTTAGTCAGCTCGGATTCCATCAAAGTCACGTCAGACCAGATGGGCAGAGCATTCATTTCAGATTTCAGGCTTTGATTCGACAAATTGGACGGTAGTATGTGTAGTGTTGCCGTGCGTGCACACATACAAAATAAACAAATAAAAACATAGATATGTGAGTGTGTATCCATCTAGATACAGGAGAGAGAGAGAGAGAGAGAGAGAGAGAGAGAGAGAGAGAGAGAGAGAAATGAAGTAGTCATCATGTGCATTTTTTCCTAAGCTGCAAGCTGTCACCTTGGAGGAAGGTAGAGGATGAAGAGATGAAGAAAAACAAACAGCGACATACTGTCAAGCACACAACAACACGGCAGCTGCGGCTGCAATTTCCTCTACCGATACAATAGAAAGGACACACACACACACACACACACACACACACACACACACACACACACACACACACACACACACACACACACACACCAAAGTAAAAAATCAACTGTTGCTTATTCAATTCACCATCATGAAATAAAATCTTGACTGACTTGACACCCACCCACACTCTCTCTCTCTCTCTCTCTCACACACACAGACATACACAGACACACACACAAACACACACACACGCGCGCGCGCCGACACACACACACACAATGAATATGCATTCCAGCGCAAACATCATCAACCGCAAGCTGTTGCCTGGAAAATGGAAATGTCATGCAGACCAAAGCATGGAAGCTCATGCTGTCATAGACTATCTATTCCTCTTTTGAAGAATATTACAAAAAAAAGAAAAAAAGAAAAAAATCAAACAAAAACGGCCCCCCCCCCCCCCCCCCTTTCCCCGGACCCCCAACCATCCCCTCAAACTCATTGAATATATGTGGGTTTCTCTGACATGTGCGGTGTTTAGAGGTCGACATGGCCTTCGAATAAGGTTACAGTTTTGTGTTGCCATGTTATTAGTTACGGGTATCCTGCTGATTTGTCTGGTGTGAGTCTTGATTTAGTCTCTTGATGGACTCGTGTGAGTGTATTACACATGGATCATTTACAGTATGTTGTTTTCTTGCTGCAGCACTGCGCTAGCTTACACACTGATGAACACACACGGAGCACGCACATAAGCACGCGAACGCGCACGGACGCGACCACACACACACACACACACACACACACACACACACACACACAGCCACGCAGACTATCCCCCCCCCCACATTCCCCCCCCCCCCCCCCCCCCCACACAAACTCATGTTCAAACACACAGACTTGTGTTTTCGCGCGCGCGCGCACACACACACAGACACACACACACACACACACACACACACACACACACACATATTTGTATATATATACAAACATAACACACACACACACACACACACACACACACACACACACACACACACACACGCACGCACACACACACACACACACACACACACACACACACACACACACACACACACACACACACACGTATGTCTGAGTATCATGATATGAAACGAGAATTTTAACGTTCTTATTTTCCCACAAATGAAAGGAATCCAGTCCCTTTCTCACCCCACCTCCAACTCCATGTACAACACTTTGAGTTGTGCTCCAAGTTTACGGAAATACCCAACTGATAAACTGTTTCTTATAGGTTTCAGGCGCAACAGTCTTCACCCAGAGAGAGAGAGAGACAGACAGACAGACAGACAGAGACAGAGAGAGAGAGAGAGAGAGAGAGAGACAGACAGACAGAGACAGAGAGAGACAGACAGAGACAGAGACAGACAGACAGAGACAGAGAGAGACAGAAATACAAACACAGGGAAAGGGATGAACAAAGAGAAAGAGAGAGGGGGAATGAGAAAGAGAAAACGAGAGAGACAGACAGACAGACAGAGGGCGAGAGAAAAAAAAATGTGACGAATACATATGATTTTTTTTTGGGTCCAAGTCCTAGTCACCTTTTTTTGTTGAAAATTTACATTTCTATGTCCATTTTTCAACACACACATACACACACACATACACACGCACACACACATACACACACACACACACACACACACACACACACACACACACACACACACACACACACACACACACACACACACACACACACACAAGCAAACAAATAAACACACGAGAGTGT
>NC_134904.1:31476929-31486929 GCF_041734735.1 Babylonia areolata | reverse complement strand
GCCCTTTCTCTTGCCTGTACTGGTCAGTACCCGTTTCTCCCGCTTCTCCACACACCCCACCCTCACTCCCCTCCCAACACACACCCACCACCCTCACTCCCCTCCCTCCACACACCCCACCCTCACTCCCCTCCAAACAAACACCCACCACCCCTAACTCAAGCATCCATACAGAGTGTAGCCTTTAGGGGGAAAAGATGTTGTCACGCAACAGTTGAGTCACCGTTCAAACCAAGCGTAACCAGCGCGCGTGACGAGACACACACACACACAAAAGCAGAGAAACAACAGTTCGCAATTGGAAGGAGTTGTCTTTTCTGATGTGTGAGGAAGACTAACGCTCCCCCCTTTTTTGTACAGTTGAGGTGAGTGAGTGTTTTTGAGTGTTTTGCATGTTCACCGAAAATTTCTTCAATTTCGGTTGTTGTTGTTTTTGTTGTTGTTTCCATGAACTATATCTTTTTTAATATATTTTTTTTACGGCAAGCGCTACTTCGGCAAAATCCAGGTTTTTCCCCTCAAGACAGCATGAGTAGTGTTCACAGCAGGGCGTGGACGTCCATTCCGCCAGTCACACAGGACTGGCGAAGGGAGGGGGGTAAAGGGGGGGGGGGGATGTGGAAACAGCCGTAACTTCTACTAATTATGATGATGATGACGAGAACGACAACAACACTAATTGAGCTGCACTCAGAAACCTGCGGGGGATGTTTCTTGTTCTTTCTTTTTCATCATGATACTTTTTTTTCATATATAAATATAACTTAAAAAAAAAAATTCATCATACAGTTCACGATGACACAATTGTTATTATCACTTTCAGAGGGGGCGAAGTGTGAGTAATGCCACCACTTTGCGGTTCTCAAAAAAAAAAAAAAAAAAAAGTTTCCCAGAGAGGAGAGGCGTCCTTTTTCTGAATTAATCAACGACCAGCCAGCTCATTTGCGGCTCCAAACTGTTTGTGCTTCAGTGCTTGAGCTGGAAATGAATGGCAGCATCATTAATGACGGAATCAGCGTTCATTCGATCGTTCGCTCTCATGTTCGACCTCGTCCGTCTGTGTGTCCGTCCCAAGCACGCATATTTCGTCATGCGCATTAAGTTGTGCGAACGCATGCGCTGTCACAAGAACGCATGCAAGCGTTCATACAGTTATCACACACACACACACACACACACACAAGGTACTGCTGGTCCCGAAATGACTCCTTTGAAGTGTTTTGGGGTACATTGGGTGGAGTGGTTCCAGTTCTGCCCCCAAATTGACCACTCTAGATTTGCATTGATGTTCCCAAAAGTGCGTGTTATACCGTAAAAAACAAAACAAAACACACACACACACACACACACACACACACACACACACACACACACACACACACACACACAACCACCCAATAGAAATAAGGGTAGAATTTATAGGGGTATGGGGTGGAATGCTAAAAGAAAAGGCTTTCGCTAAAACAAGTGGAGTGGTGGCCTACAGGTAACGTGTCCGCTTAGGAAGCGAGAGAATCTGAGAGCGCTGGTTCGATCCCCACACCCACCAGTATGTGAAAGCACTCACGGCGACGAAATGATTGTCCCTGGCAAAATTCCGTGAAAAATCCACTTTGATTGGAAAACAAATACACTTGCAGGCAGACGAAAAAGGGTGTAGGGCCGTGGCGCTCTCACTGTAGCGGCGCTCTCTCCCTTGGGAGAGCAGCCCGAATTTCACACAGAGAAATATGTTGTGAAAAAAAGAATTATACAAGTGCAAGGCAACACAACACAATACAGCACAGCACAGAACAGCACAGCATGGCACAGCACAATACAGCACAACAGTTTCACAACACAAGACGCAATACAATGCAACACAGCACAGCACAGCACTCCACTCCATTCCACTCCACACCACACCACACCACACCACACAGCTCTAAGGGTGGTGTTTCTTGGCCGACTCCGGTGGATTCAGAACGGTGTTTGGCGTGATTTTCAGGGCGCTGCACTGGTAACCTGATTAATGGTGTATTTGTTTCATATAGACTGGAACAGTCATTGCCTATCATACTCTGACACTTACAGATGGTCTGCGCCATTCTGCAGCTTCCGTAATGTTGATGTACTATGATGGTGGTGCTTGTGGTGGTTTTGGAAATGGTGGTGGTGGTGATGATGATGACGATGATAATGATCATGTTGGTTGTCGGTGGTGACGATGGCTGGTGGTGGTGATGATGATGATGAAGGTGATTAGTGATGATGATGATGATGATGATGTTGGTGATGGTGACGGTGATGATGATGATGATGACAGAGGTGATGATTGATGACTGATGATAATGGTGTTTATAGTGATGGTGAAGAAGAAGAAGAAGAAGAAGAAGAAGAAGACGACGACGAAGACGATGATGATGATGATAAAGAAGATGATGACTATAACTAATGACTGATGATAATGGTGTTGACATTGTTGTTGATGATGATGGTGTTAAACGCGTTAATGATGCTGGTAGTGATGAGCACGATGGTCACGACGACAGTAATGATAACGATGACAAGTGTAAGAAATGATCAGAAGATGAGAAAGATACCGTTGACGGTTGGGTCAGTAGTCGACGACGGTGGCGATAACGAATGATGTTGGTGATACCGATGATGCTGATCATATAATAAAGATGGTGACGTTAGAGATAGTGATGGTGGTTGTGATAACTACAACCACAACCGATGATGATAGCGCCAACAGAAACGACGAAGATGATGGTGATGGACCTCAGCGTTAAGAAAACACACACCCCTTCCCTGCAAGGGTGCAGAGTCAGATTTAAGGGACATCTTTACGGTGCAGCCTCGATTTGTTTTTGTGTTGTTGTTTTTTTCTCCCAAGAAGTGATTGGATTTTAATTGCATCGAGACATGGCATACCCATCCATCCATCCATCCTTCCAACACTCACAGAGCTCAGACGAATGAAAGTGCTGAAGACACCCCTCCCCACCCCCGGCCCCTACATCCCTCCTGTGGTAATGTTTCTGAGCGTTAACAATAACGGGAGAGGGTGCGAGGGGGAGGGGGGGGGGTCTATCGGGTATGGAGGGGGTGGGTGGGGGTGGGCGATGAGGACTGCGATGATGATAATGATGATGGCGGTTTTTGAGGGGAGGTGGTGGTGATGGCGGTAGCGGCGATGATGATGGCGATCGGGATAACGTCGATGGTGGTGGTGGTGGTGGAGAGGAGAAATACATGAAATATTTTTTGTTGTTGTTGTTACTGGAGATAATGATTGTAATGATGATGTCGCTGATTCCGTAACCTTTCAGAGTTGTGGGTAGACACGGATAGGACGCTTCACTGATGGTAATGATGATAATGGTGGTAGTAGTAGTGGTGGTGTGGTAGTGGTGGTAATTATGATCATTTCGATGAAGATGATGGTGGTGGTATTGATGATGATTGTAGTGATGGGATGAAAACTCAACAAGTCATGAACGATGATATTTACAATTATTGTATTGACGATGATGACGACATAACGTAATGATGTCCACTGTCAGCAGAAGATTTCCGACTGTTGTTGAACTCTAGATTTTATTATTCTTATGGTGGAGCAGTACATTTTTTTCTTAATTACATTAATGCCGATGACGCTGATAGCAATGAATACATGACCGTTGGAGTTGGTGTCATTAGTGATCGAGTTGGGATGCGCGCGCGCGCGCGCACACACACACACACACACACACACACACACACACACACAAGAAAGATGATGTTCTCAGGTACGTTGGTGCAATAGTGGAAAGTGCGTTCAAATAGAATGGGAAGAAACTGGCGCTGCTCGAAATGCAGATTTTAGGGACATCCGGTATTCTTATAGAGTAGCCTTTTTCAAATATTTTCTTAACTTATCGGAAAGTGAATCGAAAGTGAATAATAGGATTTTAATTCCATCTCAAATAGTGCTTTGATGCTGGGCCATGAAAAGACCAAACCTCCTCAGAAGGAGATGATAACGACAACGGCGATGATAATGATGATGATGTTAACTGCGGAGATGGCGATGGCGATGATGGTGATGATAATGTCTAAAAATTAAAGGAAGGTGGAGGAGGAGGAGGAACTGGAAAAAATGAGTAGACAAAAAAGGAGATAAACAAGAACAAGAACAACAAGAATAGGATGTTGACGCTGAAGAAGAAGCAGCAGAAGCAGAAGAAGAAGAAGAAGAAGAAGAAGAAGAAGAAGAAGAAGAAGAAGAAGAAGAAGAAGAAGAAGAAGAAGAAGAAGAAGCAGCAGCAGCAGCAGCAGCAGCAGGACGACGACGACGACGAGGAGAAGAATATGATGACGATGCTGATGATGGTGATTATCAAAACCCTCTACCATTCCCACAGCCTCCACGCAGCCCGTCCATCATAACTTCCTCACCACACTGCAGTCCTAGCTCCTTCCCACCAGTACAGTACGTCTTGACGTGACAGCATCAGAAGGGATAGGCAGGAACATCCCTCTGCTACAAGCTGTCAGCCTGGGTTTGACTGTCGGCTTTCGTGGGACGGGGGGAGGGAGGAATTCTGGCAGTGGATACATTGGTTCTTGCAGTTCTGAGTGGTTCTGAAGGGGCTGGGACCGCTGTGGTCATAGCCCGTGGTAGGGTGGGGTTTGGTTTGGGTTGGTTTGGTTATTCTGGACGCATCAAGTGATTACTGTGATGAACGACATGACCGGAGCGGTTAGAAATGTGAACGCGTTCACGTTTCCTCTCTCTTTCTGTTTGTCTTTCTCAGAATGTCTCTTGTCTGATAATCTTGTTGTCTGTGTCTGTCTGTTTATCTCTCTCTCTCTCTCTTTCTCTTTCTCTCCTCCTCCTCTTCCTCCTCCCTCTCCCCCTACTTTGCTATTTATTTTATTGTATGACCCCTTCAGTATGGGGCTTTGGCCTTTATCTGAATGAAAGATCGTTATCATTATCCTTCTCTCTCTCTCTCTCTCTCTCTCTCTACCTCCCTTTGCCCTTTGTGTTTCGTTTGTGTCCATGTCACCTTCTTTTGCATTTCTTTCTGTCTCTATCGCTTTCTGTGTCTGTCTTTTCCCTTCCCTCCCTCTCTCTCTCCCTCACTCCCTCCCCCCCTCTCTCTCTCCCGAATCTTATCGTCTCCCCGCTGGATAAAAACATTGTTTTCTTGATTTCCCTCAGCCTCAGAAAAAAGTATCTCTTTTTGTCTCCCTTTTCTCTGTCTCTGTCTTTCACCACTCTCTCTTCCAGCCCCACAGCTGTCAGCTTTGATTTAACTGGCTTTTGGGGAGTGGGGTGGGGGTGGGTAGGGAGGCATCCGATTCTGGCTGTGGATGGACTGGTTCGGGCAGCTGTGGATTGGATGTGTTCATGATTTTCTTGTTTGCTTTAAACAGCGTATAGTTGACTGTAGATGGCAGGGGTGGAACGACCATGTACAAAATAGTGAAAGATTTTCTTTGTTCAGATTGTTTAAAAGGAATCATTTCACAGAACCATATTTAGCAAAAAATATTAACCGAGTCATCAGATGTGCTTTGACAAGGTTTCGTTTTGGTGTATCTGATATCAACGTACATAGTAAAAGACACAAGCCCAGCACTGTAAACGATATGGTATGTCCGTTATGTAGATCTGCAAAAGAAGATGAAGTCCATTTCGTATTATGTTGTCCTGTATTAGATGATTTGAGACAAATATATATTCCGTTGAGATATTATAACAGACCAAGTAAGTTTCGGTTAGTATTACTTCTGTCTTCTACAAATGATAACGTTTTTTTGAATCTTGCCATATTTATCTATAAGTCATTAAAACGACGGAGTTTCATGATTGGTTAAAGAGAACAGAGCTCTGAGCATACACGTTGTAAGATTATATTCATATGCAAATCTATTCTTACAAAATATGTAATCACCCCTTCAAATGGGGCCATGGCCTTATTGAATAAACTTTCGTTTCGTTTCGTTTCGTTTCGTTTCTGTCTTTCACCACTCTCTCTTCCAGCCCCACAGCTGTCAGCTTTGATTTAACTGGCTTTTGGGGAGTGGGGTGGGGGTGGGTAGGGAAGCATCCGATTCTGGCTGTGGATGGACTGGTTCGGGCAGCTGTGGATGTAGTGGTCTCTCTTTGTTCTGAAGCGGCTGGGAATGCTTAGGTCATAACGTGAGTGCAGGGTTTGGAGAGGCAAATAAGGCCTTGTTTTCGAAGTTCGATAACGATTATGATTGTTTTTGTGATCGTCTTGACAGGAGGAATGTGGCAGAATGGTTAAGCTTGTACATTTCCCGTGAAGGTGTGGGTTCGAAACCCGGTCTCGCCCTGTCTCCCACGTTTGACTGGGAAATCAAACTGAGCGTCTAGTCATTCGGATGAGACGATAAACCGGGGTCCCGTATGCAGCACGTACTTGACGCACAGAAAAAGAACCCGTTCATCATAAGTTTTGGACGGGCGCAATAGCCGAGTGGTTAAAGCGTTGGACTGTCAATCTGAGGGTCCCGGGTTTGAATCACGGTGACGGCGCCTGGTGGGTAAAGGGTGGAGATTTTTACGATCTCCCAGGTCAACATATGTGCAGACCTGCTAGTGCCTGAACCCCCTTCGTGTGTATATGCAAGCAGAAGATCAAATACGCACGTTAAAGATCCTGTAATCCATGTCAGCGTTCGGTGGGTTATGGAATCAAGAACATACCCAGCATGCACACCCCCGAAAACGGAGTATGGCTGCCTACATGGCGGGGTAAAAACGGTCATACACGTAAAAGCCCACTCGTGTGCATACGAGTGAACGCAGAAGAAGAAGATCATAAGTTTTGTCCTCTGGCAAAATCATGTAGAATAGCCCACTGTGATAAGTACACAAGTATATATGCACGCACTCGATACGCTGGTTATGCTGCTGGTCAGGCATCCTCATACCAGATGTGGTGTGGTGAATATCGATTTGTCTGAACGCAGTGACGTCTCCTTGAAAAACTGAAACTGAAACCGGACCGGAGGTTGTCGGAAGAGGTGTTGGGCGGGGATGAGGGGGGTGACGACATTTTGTCTGATCCTGTTTTCTGTACTTCCGCTTTTTTGTTGTTTTTTATGCCTCTATTTCTCTGAGTGTTTCTTTGTATGTTCTTTCTCTGTCTGTCTGTCTGTCTGTGTCTGTCTTCCTGCGTGTGCGTGTGCGCGCGCATGTGTGTGTGTCACGCACTCTCTCTCTCTCTCTCCCTCCTTCTTTCTCTCTCTCTCTCAAACACACACGCACACACACACGCGTGCGCGCGCGCGCGCACACACACACACACACACACACACACACACACACACACACAGAGAGAGAGAGAGAGAGAGAATTGCCTGATGGGGAATGGTGGATGAACACGAACATATGTACGCAATTCATTCTTCATAATCAAAAACCAATTCTTTGAACATTGTTATTCACGAGTTTTTCATCAAGCAATAATCAATGTTTCAAAAACCAGCCTTATTGGCTTTGAAATAAAATAAAACAAGCAAAGAAACAAAATATCACATCACAAATTTTCCCATTAATTTCTGAAAAAAATAATTTCCCCAGTGAGATACACACTCGTTTCCCTGCTTGGATTAAGTTGCTGTAAACTACAGACTTTTACCTCGTGTGCGTATTTCGGAAGTCAATGAAGTTTAGGACCTCCCTTTTTAGAATACATATCTAATCATCAAACAAAATTTTGGCATTGTCGAAAGTTATTGAACATTTGGACACACACACACCCTGTGCACCCACACCTCTCAACCGATTCACACACTCCCTACCTCGGTCTTTTATTCCATTTTCTCTTTTATCTGTCTGTCTTCTTCAATGCCACACCCCCACCTACTTTTTGTCCCCCTTCCATGCCTTTTCCCCCTTCAGTTTTCATCTTGGGAAGAGAGGTGTCGTGCCGTTGACTAAGGGCTCCAACATTGTGTTAATGAAGATGAAAGAGCAGCGTTTCTCTGTGATGTTGATAGATAGACTGCCGTGTTGCTGTGGCAGTAACGTTGCTGTCACCCAGGAAGTCACCCCCTCTGTTCTCTTTCTCTGCTGCACATGTAGTGAGTACACACACACACACACACACACACACACACACACACACACACACACACACACACACACACACACACACACACACACACACACACACGCACGCACGCACGCACGCACACACACACACACACACACACACAGAGATATATATATATATTTTCTGTATGTGTGTGTGTGTGTGTGTGTGTGTGTGTGTGTGTGTGTGTGTGTTTCGTAAAACAACTGCACGTGTGTAAGTTGTTTAATAAGCTAATACTTCCATCTTTGGAAAATAAGGATTCCTTCCTTCCTTCCTTCCTTTTTACCTTCATTTATTCATTCACTCTCTCTCTCTCTCTCTCATTCTCTGTCTGTCTGCCTGACTGTCTCTCTCCCTGGGACGACTATTTATCTGCACTATCAATTTTCTTCTTTCCTTTCCTCGTCATTATTCATCCTTATCTTTCCCTGTCTGTCTTTCCAGTCATCACCGCTTCGGTTTCTTCAGTCAGATACACCCTTCCATGTTGTCTCTGTGTCCGACTTGATGAAAGACTGGTGTTTCTGGTTTTTCTGCTTCGTGCCCTACGATGACAGATGGGGGAGCCGGTGTGATGCCTCAGAAAGACCCCACGCCCAAGTTAACCCCATGGGGTTATTATGGTGAAGGTCTGAAATGACTCCAGTGAGGAGCGAACCCCATGAAAGACTCCAGCCCTTTACCTCAAACGATTCCACGCCCTTAACTGCTTAAAACTGCAATTCTATCAAACAAATTAGAAAGTACAAATTAATATAAAACAACAACAACAACAACGACAACAACAACAACAGCAACAGGGAATATAGGGTTAATTTTGGACACCTCTCAACATTTTCCAGTCTTGGTTCCACAAGCATTCCGTGATGAGTCAGTGTGTGCTGGTATCTTTTCCACTCAATCAGTCATTTAGGGGTAAAGCGAGGTCATTAAATCCACGCGAACATCAGTAGAGTGCATTCAACTCAAGCCCTGAATTACTCCATGGGGAGTCATTTTGGGGCAGAACTACTGACACCGAAATAATTCTCTCGTAATTTTCTCTCCCTCTCTCCCCCTCTCTCCCTCTCTTTCTCTCTCCTTCTCTTTTCTCTCTTCTGTCTGTCTCCCTTCTGTGTCCACCCCCCCTCTCTCTCTCTCCCTCTCTTTCTCTCCATTTTTTCGAAACACAGGATTGAGTCATTCTATTTCTACTCCTAAACGAAACTTTCAAGATTTGTCTTGATTTCCCCCCAAATGGCCGGCTTAACACCAACGCATTTCTTTGGGGGTGAGGGTGAAGGGATAGAATATTCAACTGAGAAATTTGTTTGGAGTTGATATGGTGGGCATTGAGTGAAGTAAACAAAAATGGTCGGTCCTAAAAGAACTCCCATGGGGGGGTGTTTCTGTGTCGACACCGGTGGAGTCAAACCGGTGCCATGAGTCATTTTCACGCGCTACATTGGTTGCTTGTAGTAGGCTAGAGTATTGTGTTGAATCAGACTGATGCTATCTGTCTACATACCGTGCAGCAACGCTTGGAGTGTCGCAAGGTACTTTCTGCTGGCCCTTTCTTTTGTTTTTTCTTTTCTTCTTCTTCTTCTTCTTCACATTTCTGCTTTCTCTCCTGAAACTTCTCGTTGCTTTGGTGTTTGATTTCGAGCCTGCTTTGGGTGTGTTTGGTCTGTCTGTCTGTTGGTTTGTCTGTCTGATATCGACGGGCGCAATAGCTGAATGGTTAAAGCGTTGGACTTTCAATCTGAGGGTCCCGGGTTCGAATCACGGTGAAGGCGCCTGGTGGGTAAAGGGTGGAGATTTTTACGATCTCCCAGGTCAACATATGTGCAGACCTGCCAGTGCCTGAACCCCCTTCGTGTGTATACGCAAGCAGAAGATCAAATACGCACGTTAAAGAT
>NC_134904.1:31466929-31471929 GCF_041734735.1 Babylonia areolata | reverse complement strand
TTCTTTTACTTTCGTCTCATCGTCTCTGCTGTCTGCTTCCTCACTGTCCTCTCCGACACTGTACCATCCTGCCCGCTCCCCTTCACCCCGCCCTGAAGTAGTAGTATGACCCACAGACATCCTTCTCTTCCTCACTTTCCTTCTCGGTTTCTTTCATTTCGTCTCAGTTTCTTTCTTTCTCTCTTTTTCTCCTTCTTCCTCCTCCGCCTCCTTCTTCTCATTCACCCCTCCCCCTCCTCCCCCTTCCTCCTCGTTCTTCTCATTCTCTTCCTCTCCTCCCCCTCTTCCTCCTCTTCCCCCCTCTTTCTCCCCCTCCTCCTCTTCCTCCCCCTCCTTCTTCATTCTCCACCCCTTCCCCCATACTCTTCCTCTTCCCCCTCCTCCCTTCCTCTCTTCCCCTTCTTCCTCCTCCTCCTCCTTCATTCTCCCCCCCTTCCCCCATACTCTTCCTCTTCCCCCTCCTCCTCCTCTTCCTCCACCTCCTCCTTCTTCTTCTCGTTCTCCTCCTCCCCCTCCTCCTCCTCTTCCTCCACCTCCTCCTCCTCCTCATTCTCCCCCTCCCCCTCCTCCCCCTCCTCTTCCTCCCCCTCCTCTTCCTCCCCCTCCTTCTTCTTCATTCTCTCCCCGTTCCCCCATGCTCTTCCTCCACCCCCTCCTCCTCATTCTCCCCCTCCCCCTCCTCCCCCTCCTCCTCCTCCTCCTCCTCCTCATTCTCCCCCTCCCCCTCCTCCTCCTCTTCCTCCACCTCCTCCTCCTCCTCATTCTCCCCCTCCTCTTCCTCTCCCTCTTTCTTCATTCCCCCCCCCCCTTCCCCCATACTCTTCCTCTTCCCCCTCCTCCCTTCCTCTCTTCCCCCTCCTCCCCCTTTTCCCCCTCTTCCTCCTCCTCCTTCTCATTCTCCCCCTTCTCCCCCTCTCCCCTCCTCCTCCTCCTCCTCCTTCTTCCTGCTCCTTCTATTCCTCCACCAGTTTTAGCTTCTCCTGGAGGCGTCAGTGCGTTCGAACAAATCAATGTGCGCTGCAACTCATTTGCCATGCAGATGTCTGACAACAGATTGACCCAGCACGCTAGTCAGGCCTTGAGTGCATGCATATAATTTTATTTATGTGCCTATCAGAGCGGATTTCCTCTGCGGAATGTTGCCAGTTGACAGTACTTACGTTGCCATGGGTTCTTTTTCAGTGCGCCAATTGCGTGCTGCACAATGCACCTCGGTTTTCCGTCTCATTCGAATGACTAGGCGCTCAGTTTGATTTTTCAGTAAAACTCGGAAGTGAATGGGGAGGGCGGGAATCGAACCCAGACATTATGTCACCTTTCTCCTCCACCTATCTGTTTCCTCCTCCTCCTCCACCTTCTTCTTCTCTTTCTCTTCCTCCTCACGGTTTCTGCTTCAACACGTTTCGCACCTGGCAGTTGTACGTTGTTGATGATTATAGTTAGGGCAACACAGTTCACGGTGATGGTGATAACGCTGTCATAAAGTTTGCTAGCATTTTTGCACGAAAACAAGAACTCGTGATCAATCTGATTGTCGGAGAATAAGATGTTGGCTTTTGGCAGACGGGTGAGAAGGTTTTACCTGTTCGGGTCAGTGCTGGAAGTTCCACCCGATGAGAGATTGCCGCCTCAGGATCATGGTTTGGAAGCTGGAGATGGGGTGTGAGGGGTGGAATAGGGTGGGATGGAGGAGGACAAAGGTTTGGGTGGGTGGGTGGTTGTGGTATGTGGGGAGCTTTAACCTGCATAATAATTATACGTTATGTCGGACTGAGATGGAGTGGCGTGAGATTTATGTTTATCTTCTCCCGCAGCAGGCTCAAGAAGGCATCGTTTGGGGATCGTCGTGGTGTCTTCAGTTTGCGTCTCTTGTTCTTATTGTTATTATCATATTGTTTTTCTTATTATTGCTCATGTTCTTATTCTTTTCTCTTCTTATCACTCGCTTTCTCCTCCTCCTCCTTTTCGTCCTCATTTTTGTTGTCGTCGTCGTCGTCGAACTCCTCCTCCTCCATCTACAACAACAACAACTACTACTACAACTACAACAACAACAAAAACAACAGCAACAACTACTACAACTACTTATTCTTCTTCAAGTTCTTCTTCTTCTTCTGCTTTTCCTCTTCTTCTCTCTCTGTCTCTCTCTTTCTCTCTCTCTCTGACCTTAACACAGTCACATACATACACACGCTTCCTTCTCCTCCCCCACCCCTGCCTTTCAAAAACGCGTTTATTTATTCGTGTATTTGTTTATTTATTTTTCTTCGTCATTTTCCACAGTTTTTCTAACCTCACCCCCCCCCCCCCGCCCCCCACCACCGTACCTTTCTTGATTCTGTCTCGCCGTTCCTTTCGCAGTGTGCATCCCCAGTGGGACAGTCCGGGAAAAACAAATCTGAGTCAGTGTGGGCATAATTTGTGAACGATTCTTTCCCTGAGAGGTGGGGTGGAGAGAGAGAGAGACAGAGAGACAGAGACAGAGAGAGAGAGAGAGAGAGAGAGAGAGAGAGAGGGGTAGGCAGGCAGGCAGAGAAGAGGAGAGAGACAGAGACAGATAGACTGTTGCTGTGCAGCTGTGTGGTCGCGAGCCCGAGGCTTGCAAGTGGTCTCCCTTGCACTGTTGTCAACTCGATTTCAGCAGTGGAGAGTCCGAACGTTGTTCTGTCTGTCTATCTGTCTCTCCTGAGATGTGTCGCGCATTTTGTGTGTGTGTGTGTGTGTGTGTGTGTGTGTGTGTGTGTGCGCTGAAAATTAATGTCTCAAGCGGTTGTGTGTGTGTGTGTGTGTGTGTGTGTGTGTGTGTGTGTGAGGGTTTGAAGTGTAGCCTCTTCCCCATTTTATCAATTTATCTATCTATCTATCTGTTTGTCTGTCTGTCTGTCTGTTTAGCAAGATAGCTTGCTATGCATGTTCGACGTCGTGTGTATAATTATCACATTCACAACGAATACAATCTTGAGTGTGGCGATAGGAAGTCGGGGAACAAGGTATCTACAAGCCCGAAGACATTGATGGTACCATCTGGGTTGGCTGAGGGCGAGGTGTCTTTGTTATGCAACACAGAGATAAAACTCGATGTTCTGTTTGCGTGCGCTGGCTTGTGTTACCAGGCTGGGGAAGGGGCGAGGAGGGGAGTGGGGTGGGGGGAGAGGGGGGGAGGCGTGGGGGAGGGGGGGGAGGTAGCTTTGCTTTGCGTTGACTCCCATCTCAGGCTATCCATACCTGTCCCATGTACGTGAGGTTGTGTGTGACAGGCTTTCGCATGCTGAAACAAACACGTATATGGGATGGGATAGTATTGTATAGTATAGCGAACAGACACACGCACTCACGCACGCACGCACTTATGTATGTAAGTACACAGACGAGTACGCGCACACACACACACACACACACACACACACACACACACACACACACACACACACAATAACACACTCACAAGCACGAACATAAGTGAGCACAATACCCGCACACTTGCGCACACACACGCGCGCGCGTCACACACAAACACAAGCACACACGTACACGGGCACACACACACACACACACACACACACACACACACACACACACACACACACACACACACACACATACACACTCACACGCGCGCACACACACACACACACAAACAACAAAAACAAACATATACAAACACGCACGCACGCACGCACGACCGCACACACACGAACACAAACATCACCATTTTCGCATAATAATGTGAACAATCCAAAAAAGACGATGCGGGGACAGGGTATAGGATCAGGGTAGGTATGTCGGCGATAGTGGAAATAGATAGCCTTCCTGGCTTCTGAAGTATTCATCAGATTGTCAGAGAATAGCCTGTGCTCGGCAGTTGTATGCTCGTGTGTGTGTGTGTGTGTGAAAGTGATATAACCTAACCAAAAATAAAAAGCGACACCGGTTGGAGTTTGGGGAACGAACGGATGGATGGAGAGATAGATGAACGAATGTGGGATGTTGGATCGAGACAGTGAAGGAGAAACAGACAGTCAGTCAGACAGACAGCTAGAGAGAAAGAGACCGATCGTGAGGGAGAGACAGACTGAGACACAGAACATGCGAGAGAGAGAGAGAGAGAGAGAGAGAGAACAAGAACAAGAACAAAAACTTTAATCTCCAGGGTCTCCGGCCCCTAGAAAGAGGTAAGAAATACACTCAGCGACAACAAAATGTGAAATACAGAAACTAACTGAAATCGTCAGCTAGAGCGTGTTTGCTGTTGTTGTTATTTGCCTTTGGTCAGACGGTGTGGAATTCCAGCTCAACACCTTTTGAATTGAATGGGTAGCACCACATGCAACCATGTGAGTTATTGTACGTCTACAATAATTTTATTGGGCATGGCTTAGCACATGGCGGCTTGGTTGCCTGCCTCCCAATAGCACACAGTCATGATACCCCCTCCCCCTTATCCCCCATACACACACACACACACGCGCGCGCGCGCGCGCACACACACACACACACACACACAACCACGACCACCATAAATCACCACAAAATTCACATCTGTCACCCACTAGGTTACTGCTACACAGTTAACATTTTTGTCATTCCGGCATATGATTATTATGGAGAATGTTATGTGATATATACTGTCGACAGCTAAAGATTAAGTCCCATAGTCTTTTACGGCCATCGGGGCAGTGAATTTATATCCACTGTGTCTTGGGTTCGGCATAGGAAGGCAGTGAATCCATATCCACTGTGTCTTGGGTTCGGCACAGGAAGGCAGTGAATTCATATCCACTGTGTCCATAGCTCGGCACAGGAAGGCAGTGAATCCATATTCACTGTGTCTTGGGTTCGGCACAGGAAGGCAGTGAATTCATATCCACTGTGTCCATAGCTCGGCACAGGAAGGCAGTGAATCGTAGTGAGCGAGACGGAGTGTAGAGGTGAAGGCAGCCACAGAGATAGGAAGGGGCTGATTTGTGAATACATTTATAACATGGTGCTGATCTTGTACT
>NC_134904.1:31451929-31454429 GCF_041734735.1 Babylonia areolata | reverse complement strand
GTGTCTAGTGGAGGGGGAGAAGATACTGGCGATTGTGGGATTCGATGTCGTATGCTCAGATTCTCTGGCTTCCTATGCGGACGCGTTACCACAAGGCTGCCATTCCAGCAGCTGTAGAGTTGAGTTTAATTTAACTCACTCAGTACGGCCAGTCCTCTCTTCTCCTCTACACAGACCCCTCGGGTGTCCAGTGGGTGTCTGAATGACCTAAACCTTTAGTTTCCGTCGTCAGAATTGTGGTATTCTTTGTCAACATTCACCTCTTCAGTATAAGAGCCTTCCGCTTGCAATATTTTGATGATGGTAATTGGGGTGAAACGCTGTTAACGTCGTCTCTTTCGCCGTTCGTATGGAAAGAGTTAATGACCTATCGGCAAGTTGTTCGTGGCTGTGGTCTTATCCATGGGGGTGTGATATGGTCAAGGCGTTGGTCCTGTTACCATTCCGTTTCATGGTAGGGCTTTTTATCTCACTCCACTCAGTGCTCCATACCTTCTTCTGGTGTGTGTGTGTGTGTGTGTGTGTGTGTGTGTGTGTGTGTGTGTGTGTTTTGCATTTGGATATCTTTATAATCTCCACAAATGCATGCTGTGATACGTGATACGTGTTTTTGGTTGGTGAGGTGGGGGTGGGGTGCGGGGATGGGATGGGGGTGGGGGTAAGAATCAAGGATTTTGGATTTTTTTTTCTTTTTCTCTTTTTTTTTTCAGCGGTCGTAGACTGCGACTCACACGTTCACTCGGCTTCTATGTGTGGGACCGTTTTAACCCCCTCCACGTAGGCAGTCATACTCCATCTTCAGGGTGAGGGATTGAAGATGAGGATTGAGGAGCCCAAACAGGGATCATAATGGTGCAGAACTGGAAAGACCCACACCTTCCCATGTCTCAAAATTAAAAAAAAAATGTCCAGGGGAGGTTTTTTTTTAAGGAGTGGGGTGGGGGGGGGGGACATCACCAGTGGTACTGCCCCAGACTGACTCTCCGTGGAGTTATTTGGGCCTAGTCAAAATAAGTACAGTCCACTTTGAGTGCGTGTGGAGGTGTTGGTCTGGTACTGCCCCTGAATGACCCCTGATTGACCGGGTTTGAAAAGATACTGTCCCACACCGAGTTTATGTTTCAGTTTCTGAAGGAGGCGTCACTGCGTTCGGACAAATCCATATTCACTACACCACATTTATAGAGCAGATGCCTGACCAGCAGCATTACCCCCAACGCGATACGTCAGGCCTTGAGTGCATGCGTATATTGTGAGGAGGAATTTTTGTTTAATGTCCCGTCACACATATCGGTGATTGAAGACATTTTGTTAAAGTATTTATGAATACATCTGAGTATTATCGGTTATAAGGGGTGGGAGATGTGGATGAATGGAGGGTTGGGGGAAACTGGGCAAATGAGGGTAAAAATGTGGGTGAAATTTGGAAGAAAAACAAAACAAACCAAAAAACCCCTCTAAATACAGTTACAGGAAATAACTTAAAGGACTTCGTAAAAGAGAAGTCGTTAAACTGACAAGCGAAACAACTGATAAAGAATGCAAAAAGTCAAAAACATCAACGTTCTCAGTCACTTGTGAAGACACACTTTCGTGCACAAAAGGCTTCATCTAGCTGCAGTGAAAAATTATATGCTTAATTGTCAGGTTACTAAAGCATATGCACTTGACATTAGAACAATACTTGGTCCATATATTTTGTGTGTACCTATCAGAGTGTATTTCCTCAACACAGTTCTGTCAGAGGAGAATACTTTTGTTGCCATGGGTTGCGTATATTGTGTGTGTACCTTTCAGAGTGCAGTTCCTCAACACAGTTCTGTCAGAGGACAATACTTTTGTTGCCATGGGTTGCGTATATTGTGTGTGTACCTTTCAGAGTGCAGTTCCTCAACACAGTTCTGTCAGAGGACAATACTTTTGTTGCCATGGGTTGCGTATATTGTGTGTGTACCTTTCAGAGTGCAGTTCCTCAACACAGTTCTGTCAGAGGACAATACTTTTGTTGCCAT
This sequence comes from Babylonia areolata, assembly GCF_041734735.1. Classification (NCBI taxonomy): domain Eukaryota; kingdom Metazoa; phylum Mollusca; class Gastropoda; order Neogastropoda; family Buccinidae; genus Babylonia; species Babylonia areolata. The sequence continues at coordinate 31,452,417 of NC_134904.1, read as the reverse complement.
GGGTTGCGTATATTGTGTGTGTACCTTTCAGAGTGTATTTCCTCAACACAGTTCTGTCAGAGGACAATACTTTTGTTGCCATGGGTTGCGTATATTGTGTGTGTACCTATCAGAGTGCAGTTCCTCAACACAGTTCTGTCAGAGGACAATACTTTTGTTGCCATGGGTTCTTTTTCGGCGCGCCACTGATATGCATGCTGCACACGGGACCTCGGTTTATCGTTTCATCCGAATGACTAGACGCTCAGTTTGATTTCTAAGAGATCTGAGAGATCTGTGTACGTGTGTGTGTGAGGGGAGGTGGGAGTGCGGGGGGAGGTGGGGTAGAGGATGAGGTATGTGAATGTATGCATGCCTACACTGTGGGAGCAACAGGATATTGGAACGTATATATATATATATATATATATATATATATATCTTCGTATATTTGTGTGTGGGGTTGGGGGTGGGGAGATATGGGCGTATGTGTGTGTGCTTGTACAAGT
>NC_134904.1:31409429-31414429 GCF_041734735.1 Babylonia areolata | reverse complement strand
CATTATTATTATTATTATTATTATTATTATTATTATTATTATTATTATTATTATTATTATAAAATCAAATATTATTAAGGAGAGACAACACAAGACAAGACAAATTCTTTATTTTCCAGGATAATAGATAAGCTTTGGCGCGCTTTTTTTTCCCATCCAGTTCCCCGCTCTGAAACAGGGTCTACACTACACAATACTACATTATATATGTCATTGCATGCAATCTCAGAGAGAGAGAGAGAGAGAGAGAGAGAGAGAGAGAGAGGATTTTTTTTAACCCATTCTTCTTCTTCTGTTTCTTCTTCTTCTTCTTCAAAGGCTCTCTCTATGGCGTTCAACCATAGAGCACTTCGCATCAAAAACCAAACAACAGAAACACATTCTTCCTCTGCCATATCCTTTGCGTACCCAACTGAAATGACTGAACCGTACGAATAATTGAAAACAAACTGTGTAAGTTATTTGTTCTGATTTCAGCGCAGGGTATAAAAAGTGAATAAATGAATAAGTGAACGAATGCAAGAACTAACAAGTAAATAGATAAAACAATAAATAAATTAATATGTATGTATGTGTGTGTGTATGTATGTATGTATGTATGTATGTATGTATGTATGTATGTATGTGTGTGTATGCATGTATGTATCTGCCTGTCTGTCTGTCAATCTATCTATCTATCTATCTGTCTTTCTGTCTGTCTGTCTGTCTATCTATCTATCTATCTATGTTTCTATCTATCTGTCTGTCTGTCTATCTATCTATCTAAACAAACAAACAAACCGAACAAACGAAAAAAGAAAAAAAAAATTGTGCAACCACTTTGACTACTGACGAAAATCTCAGATTTTCTTTTAAAAAGTGTCTCCTCAAAATATTCTTGTCACAATCAGAAAGCAACACTGCGGAATCGCACATGCAGAGATGAATACTTTCATATGTGGTACTGGATGGATGAAAAAAACACACCCAACTATTCCAGTATAAAAATACAACAACAACAGCAGCAACAACAGCAACAACAACACACAGACACAGACACACACACACACACATGCACACCACAGACACACACACACACCACGCGCGCGCGCACACACACACACACACACATACACGCCCCACCACCCCCCGCAACACACACACACACACACACACACACACACCACACCACACCACACCACACCACACCACACACACACACACACACACACACACACACATACACGCCCCCCCACACCCCCCCTCCCCACTCCCCAACTCTTCCTCCCCCCCCCCCCCCCGCCCTCCCCTCCCTCCACGCACACATAAAAAAAAATAAGAAGAAAGAAAACAAGTGCAAAGCAAAAAGAACAGAACACAGTCCACCAATGAACAGCCGGCATGCACCACTGACGGCTGAACGAGCCACAATTTGTGCTGATTGATTTCTGTGTGAGAATCTAGGTTTACCGGAAGAAGACAATCAAACCGCAATGCGCGCACGCCAAAGCCTAGTGCGTATTGTTCGGGTGAAAAGGCGTATTACTTTGTGGCGTTTGATTGGCTAAGACCGAACCGGGCAAGACGGGGTATCTTTTCACCGTTGGCCACGCGAAATTTGGCCAAGCTGAGCAAATCGATAGGCCTTGTTTGCATCAGTTTGACATGGTAAGTATATGTATCACTAAACATGGAGTATAATACAAACTTCTCCTATTCGCATACGCGAAAGCCTACATCGCATTATTCGGGTGAAAAAGGTTCTTTTTTTTCTTTATAGATGCGTGAAAGCGTGTATTTTGGTATTTATTATCAATTAATTTACTAATTGACCTTTCTGAAGAAAGAGATGTATGGGGTTTCGGGAAGGAGAGACAGACAGACAGATACAAAAGAGAACATAGTGTGTGTGTGTGTGTGTGTGTGTGTGTGTGTGTGTGTGTGTTCATAAATATTTATTCAACTCCGAACACTAAATGAGAAAAAAAGCAAAAACTACCCCCCCCCCAAAAAAAGAAAAGAAAAAAACACCAAAAAAACAACTCAACATTCCGCCCCCACCCAGTATATTGTTTTGACGCGAGTAGAACACCATAGCCAGTGCCCTGTTGATATTTGTAATGGCTTTTGGTGGTTCGGCGTTAATCTTCATATCAGAACCTAAAGCGATTTAATATATATTGGAGTTGTTCTTTTGATGCTGGTGAGAGTAATTTCCTGAGTGCGTGATTGTGTTAGAGAGAGAGAGAGCTGGATTTCAGAAGCGTCCTCTCCCTCTCTCTGAGCGCGTGTGTGCCCGTGCTTTTGTGTCTATTTATGCCTGTGTGTGTGTGTGAGAGAGAGAGAGAGAGAGAGAGAGAGAGAGTGTGTGTGTGTGTGTGTGTGTGTGTGTGTGGAGACATGCTCTAGAGGCGAGTAGTAAATGTTTGTTTTATCGAAATTTCAAAAGTGGATTTGGAAGAGAAAAATATATGTCAAATGCCTGATAATTACGTTATCAGCTTCTTCAGATTTCGAAGTAGTAATCATAAGCTGGAAATAGAAACAGGGAGACACAAAGGCATACCACGAGAATTACGGCTTTGTAAGGTTTGTAACATGTCTGTGATTAGGAATGAGTTTCATTTTATAATGGAATGTCCCAATTATGATCAGTTACGACATAGATATGTTCCTAAAAAAAATATTTGTCTCCAAAATCGGTTTTAAATTTTTGTAATTTGCTCAAAGGAGGCAAAAAAAGTCATTTTGGCTGTAAGTGAGATGATTAGAATTGCAAATGTTGCCTAGTTATACTTTTGGAGTTAAAAAACATTTGTGTTTTCTCAACTTTTATGTGACATTGTTGTGTATTTGGAAATGTTTGTTCTGGGCATGAAAAGATTATTTTGCAGTAATCCTCCATACTCCAATAGGAGTGAAAGGATAATTTAAACTTGAAACTTGAAACGCGCGCGCGCGCCTGTGTGTGTGTGTGTGTGTGTGTGTGTGTGTGTGTGTGTGTGTGTGTGTGTGTGTGTGTGTGTGTGTTTATGTGAACTCTACTTGATTTTTCATTAATTCTCTCTGTATATCTTTAAAAAAAAAAGGAGGCAAGTCAACTCCAAAAACTGATTGAAGTCAGAATGTTGGAAGGTAGACAACTCTCCCACGGTCCTGTACCGCCGTATCGGGTTCAAAACAACGCTGTTAGCTCCCATTAGTGGAAGCTGGGCTTGGTCATGAATTGAAAAGGTTTCGGTTTCGGTTTGTGTCAGCGCTGAAGAAGAAAAGTCACGATTGATGCCCGTGTCTTTCAGCCCAGCCCGTTCGTTATCTCCAACACTCTGCCTTTCTGTTTGTCCGTCTGTCTGTCTTTCCGTCTCTATTCTCTTTTTCTGCAATTCTCTTTCTGAATCCCACTCTGTCTTTGTCTGTCTGTCTATTTCTCTCAGCCTCTCCTCTCTCTCTCTCATGCCCCTCTCTCACTCACTCTCTCTCTTTCTCACTCTTTCAGCCTCTCCCTCCTCTTTCTCTCTCTCTGTGTGTTTGTCATCCCCCTCTCTCTCAAACCCCTCTCCTACTCTCACTCTTTCTCACCCCCTCTCTCTCTCATGTCGCTGTCTTTCTCACTCACTGTTTCTCACTCCCTCTCTCTCACGCCTCTCCCTCTCTCTCTCTATCCCTCCCTCTCTCTCTCTCTCCCCTCTCTTTCCCCCCTCTCTCTCTCCTTCTCTCCACATCTCTTTCCCTCTTTTCTTCTCTCTTCCCCTCTTTCCTCCCTCCCCTACCCATTCTATCTACCTCTCTATCTGTCTCTCCCTCCTTCGCTCTCTCTCTTTCTCCATCTCTCTCTTTCCCTCTCCCTCTCTCTCCCTCTCTCTCTCTCTGTGTCTCACTCTCAACAGTTTTCCCCCTTTCTCCTTCGTATCACTTCCCTCCCTCTCTCCTTCCTGGCTCTCTCCTTCCTGGCTCTCTCCTTCCCGGCTCTCTCCTTCCCGGCTCTCTCCTTCCCTCCCTCTCTCCTTCCCGGCTCTCTCCTTCCCGCATATGCATACTATGTTATTTTGTGGAGAAATGTGTATTTATTATGTCATTTATTTGTTCTTGTTAGTGTAGCCATGCGATGTGTATGTAATTTTTTCCCACTTTTTTTCTCTTCTTAATTGTATTTCCTAGATTAGTTTATACACGTTTTCTTCACGAGGGTAGGATGAAAACAGGCCGATAAGTGCTTATTCCTTTTCCCTCAAGAAAAAAGAAAGTTTCCATTTCGATTTCGATTTCTCTCTCTCTCTCTACCCTCACTACCCCTATATCTCCCCTTCCGTCGACATACATTCCATTATACCAGCTCTTTCATCTCGGGCTGTTGTTGTTGTTTTTCACACTTCATTTCTTCAATCCACGTGTTTTTCGAGCCTTCCCTCCAAACCCCCCTGTCCCTTCAGTCAGTGTCAAAACAAATGATTTCTGTCAGATCCTTCAAAGCAGTAGTAGAGAGGACAAGCCGATGGGTATGGCGATAAATGTGTGTGTGTGTGTGTGTGTGTGTGTGTGTGTGTGTGCGTGCGTGCGTGCGTGTGTGTGTGTGTGTGTGTGTGTGTGTGTGTGTGTGTGTGTGTGTGTGTGTGTGTGTGTGTGTGCGGAGATGATATATTCAAAACAAGGGCGTTACCGGACATGTCCCAAGTATAAGTATGTATGTAGGGAGGGCACGGCATGCTTCTTCTGTCTGTGTGGTCTGTCTGTCTGCCTGTGTGTATGTATGTCCGTCTGTCTGTCTGTCTGCCTGTGTGTATGTATGTCCGTCTGTCTGTCTAGTCTGTCTGTCTGTATGTATGTCCGTCTGTCTGTCTGCCTGTCTGTATGTTTGTACGTCTGTCTACCTATCCACATGTCTGTGTCTTTTTCTCTCAAAACCTCTCTCTCCAGGTTTGTCTCTCACTTTCTCTGTCTCTGTCTCTCTCTGTCTCTCTCTCTTTCTCTCTGTCTCTCTGCCTCTGTCTCTCTCTCTGTCTCTCTCTGTCTCTCTCTGTCTC
>NC_134904.1:31379429-31401929 GCF_041734735.1 Babylonia areolata | reverse complement strand
GTTTATGTGTGTGTGTGTGTGTGTGTGTGTGTGTGTGTGTGTGTGTGTGTGTGTGTGTAGGAGACTGATTTTTTTCCTCCTTTTTTTTTTTTTTTCCTTTTTTATTTTGGTGACGGAATAGAAAGTACCACTTCGAAAAATCTTATCCAAACAAAAATATTGCTTTAATCATGACAAACGCTACCTGGAAAACTAGTGAATGAAGAAAATGGATTGCCTCCTTTATTGCTTCGGTTCGTTTCATCCAAGATCAAAATATTATGAATCAGAATCTTTTTTTTTCCCCTTGTACACAAGATTATATTTTGACATTTCACAACATCAATGTGGTTCAACATTCACAGAGCAAAACATTTAGTCCATCAATGAACATAGGAGAAAAAAAATCATTAACTTATTGAGATACAATGGTTATTTTTCAATATGAGAATACTTATAATAGTAATGATAATAAGAAGAACAATAACAAATAATAAAGAACAAAAAAGAAGGAAATATTGACAGTGATACCAAATTTCACATCATGGCATGTATTCATGATGACAAAGCTTTAAGGAGCACCAGAGTTTTTATAAAGTGTTATTAAAGGATTAATATAATTATGTTATCAATTACCTGTGGCAGCTTACTTCTTTTATCAGAATTAATTTGAAAACATGTCAAATTTTTGCAGTATATTCATTTCTGATATTGTTATAAATTCTATCAAACATGCATCATTCATATAATGTATTATGATGGCAGTTTTCATTTTACTCAATGCTCTGTTACAAATACAGAGTGTGGTAGCCAAACAAAACCACAGTAATTCATTTCCATTGTGTGTACATGCTTTTCTAACTTGTATCTATTCTTGAGGTCAAGCAGGAATGCTTGCAGAGTTGGTTTTATTTGATTGATTCTACTCCTTTGTATAAAAATGTTTGCCCATAATAACATTAAATCAAATGTGTCATCCTTTATATTTTTCATCATCAGTTCCAAACAATGCCAATTCAAAGTTCAATCACAGTCGTTCACAGTTTTCACATTTCTCTCTCAATAACTTATTAAAGTCCTGCCAAAAGGTTTGCGAAACTGGATAAGAATCATATTTTGTTCGTAATGAAAACCACACATAAAAGTTTACAGACACAACAGCAAACGGTAAAACATGCATACTTCAATATTTCTAAGATGTAGGTGTTGCGAATATCGCTGTCATATGTGTTGGAATTTTCAGCGTGAAAAAGCAGTCTCATCACAGGACCAATTTTCTTGGAAATGCACTTTCGTTTAACGAATGATTCAGCTTCGGATGCAACAGTTCTAAGCTGGAAAAATTAATGGTTTTGATCACAGTGAAATACACGAGTTTAAATCATCTGCCCACTCGTTAAGGACAACATCAAAAGTCAAACTATGTTCTTTTATTTGGTGACTTTATTTTATAATCTACTTAAGCTTTTATGACAGTCAAAAGTATTCTGTTCTATTCTATTCACACACACACACACACACACACACAACTCACACGCCCTGTGTCTCGTCTCTCCCTAAGCCTCATCTTCTCTTCACCCCCTTCCCCCTCATCCTCCCTCCTGTCTCTGAAACATTGACACCGCCACCCCCTTCCACCCCTCGCCCCCGACCCTAGCCCCCTCCAACCCTCGTCCGAGCCACAATTCTCCCCCCCCCTCCTCCCCTCCTTCCGACCCCCCTCCGCTTCCTCCCACCCACACACACACTGTCTCCCTCTATGTTGACTCATTGTTGATGTCAGTCAGCCTGTCACTTGTGTTGTGTACCTGGGTCTCGTCTTCATCTTTACTGACTTCTGAATAAGCGTGGCGGAGTGATGAGGTGTGTGTGTGTGTGTGCATGTGTGCGGTCGCGCGCGTACGTTCGCGTGTGCTAACATGTGAGAGACATAGACAGAGCTCTCACGCGCTTGTTCCAAACAGTGTACAAAAAGAAGTTTTGCATAAATGACAAGCTTTGTGTCAGAGTGAGCGAGTGAGTGAGTGAGTATGTGAAAGAGTGAGAATGTGTGTGTGTGTGTGTGTGTGTGTGTGTGAGAAAGAGAGCCAGAGAGAGAGAGATTGAATGTGTATCTGTAGTGTGTATGTGTGTGTGCGTGTGTGTGTGTGTGTGTTGAGAAAGAGAGCCAGAGAGAGAGATTGAATGTGTATCTGTAGTGTGTGTGTGTGTGTGTGTGTGTGTGTGTGCGATGTGGGTAAAGTGGAGAGGTGGGGTAAGAATTTTAAGGTCGCGGAGAGAGGTAGTTTTTATTTTTATTTTTTATTCTATAGCGTTGTACAGTTGTAGTGGTAGGCCGTTAATCTCCAACGCGGAAGTATGTCAATCAAAACAAAGTTACCACGCGGGGAAGGCTTTTATTCCTAACGGGTTATGGTTCATACACGATATTCAATCTGTCAAAAGGATGTTCATGGGCTGTACAGTAACGTTCCTGCTCTCTCCGTCTCTGTTCTCTCGATCCCTATCTCTGTTTTTTTTTCGTTCACACACACACACACACACACACACACACACACACACACACACACACACATTAATTCGTTAGCAAAGTCTGCGGTTCGATCTGCTTCCATGGTAAACAGTTTAACTCACTCAGTACGGCCAGTCCTCTCTTCTCCTCTACACAGACCCCTCGGATGTCTAGTGGGTGTCTGAATGACCCAACCTTTAGCTTCCGTCGTCAGAATTGTGGTATTCTTTGTCAACATTCACCTCTTCAGTATAAGAGCCTTCCGCTTGCAATATTTTGATGGTGGTAATTGGGGAGAAACGCTGTTAACGTCGTCTTTTTCGCCGTTCGTATGGAGTGAGTTAATGACAGTTAACTTATATATAATTATATAAACAGTTTTGAATTATATATTTTTTTCTGGACTATATAATGATCATGCAATCCTTTATTTTAAAAGATGACACGATAGTACATATGTTGTTTAATTAAACATATAATGATATGAATTTCAATAGGCAAAAGCGGTTCTTCGTACCGAATAAAAAGAAGAAATTATGAATGTTGCAAACACTGAAAAAGGAAGGGGGAAAACTATGAGAGAAAATTTAAGTGACGAGTCTGTCTGTAGTGGGTTTTTCTCCCTTTTTTCTTGGTTGTTTTTTGTTGTTTTTGCTTTGTTTTGTTTTGTTTTGTTTGTTTTTAATCCGGACTGCAGACTCTGGGATGACATGACTATTGAAACAGCCCATTATGAATGCTAATGTCAGCGGACAAGTCGACAAAACTTATCTTTGTCGAGTTGTAATGAATTAATGGTGCAAATCATTGAGTGAGTGAGATTTTTTTCTCTTCTTTTTCAGAACAATAGAAACTGATAGACTGACTGTTGAAACTGACCACCATTCATTTTCACGTCTACCTAGACATAAGCCTATGAGACATTTTGTGTGAGGTGACTCAAGATACATTTATAGTGTGAATCAGTGAGCTAGTGTGAGTTTCATGGATTAAAGTGAAAGTGAAAGTGAAAGTGAAAACACCTAAAAAAAAAAACATGTGTGAAGTTCACGTAAGAACGGCAACGTGGGAGCCTGTGCGTCTTTCCGATGGGGAAGAGTTTTTTGTGTGTAAGTGATTGTTGGTTGAGTTGATGATGATGATGATGATGATGATAGTAGCAACAATGATGATAATAATAATAATATACATGCATGCATACATCATACATACATACATACATCATACATCTCTTTCTCAGTGCTACATGTTATGATGTGGTATAATATGCCATACACATACAAACCTTTCAAAGTGGTTTACAGTAACAGAAAGCACACAGGAGCACACACACACATACAGACACCAACATATACGATGCACAGAGAGACAGAGATAGATACATAGGGAGAGAGAGAGAGAGAGAGAGAGAGAGAGAGAGAGAGAGAGACGCATAAGCACGCAGAAACACACACACACACACACACACACACACACACACACACACACACACTCCCCCCTCCTCCCACGCCACTTCCCTCCCCCACCTTCCCCACACACGAACTCACACGGAAGAAACAGTTATGGATCTACAGAGTACAGATACAGAATGGAGTGCCTCGATTAGATTTGTTAGATGAGGATGATGTAGATGAGGATGGTGATGATGTAGATGATGATGATGATGATGATTAGCAAGCGACCCCACCCCCACCACCACCCCCCACTTTCTCAGCTATCGCCGCTTCCCGTCCGTTCATCGTAGTGAACTTCCTTTGTCTCTGTGTCTGTCTCTGTGTCTGTCTGATCAACTCCAACTCCACCTCGTTCTTTATGCACATCTCTCTGTCTGTCTGTCTGTCTTTCTTTCTCTTTCTCTTTCCCTCCCCCACCCCCCTTTCCCACTCGCTCTGGGTTTCTTTTCTTCATTCCAAAAAGAAAGAAGAAGAAGAAGAAAAAAAAAAAAAAAAAGATAGTGCATGCAAATCCGGAATCTTGTCATGTTGAACCAGAGTGTTAATGACGTAATGACTACATAGTTTGTTTACTTGTTTATTTATTTAGTTATTGTATTTTTTGGTCTATGTTGGGTGTATATATTTTCTATTCATTCATTTTTAGTTTCCTTATCTCAAACTACACAGTGTTTTTATCAATTAGTTAAATAATTAATTGATTACTTCATTTATCTGTTCACAGATCGAGGAGGAGGTAACGCGGGAAACAAAGGAGGGGAAGGAACCTACACCCACAAGGGAGACAACAGACATAACTCCGGAGGAGGAGGAGGAGTTAACAGCAGCAGCCACACCATCAACAAAACAGACAGCACCTCTCCATCACACAACCAGCACCCCCACCACCACTGGGCCAGCATGGAGGGACCCGTGTACCTGTGTGACTACCTGGGCTACAAGACGCTTAACAAGCCAGCCACCAGCGTGGCGGGGCTCCAGCCAGGCGTCAAGGACCTCTACCTGCAGTTCCGGAGGGCCATCCATCAAGGTGGAGCCCCGAGAAAGTCCAGCTTCAAGGTCACGCCGGGAGGACTGCTGGTCTCGCTGCACGAAAGCGGAGGCCCCATGGAGATGTTCTTTGACATCACCTGCGTCAACCTGATCCAGGCCGTGCGCTTCGCCCTGCTCAAAGGCTCGGAGAAGAAGCCCAAGGCGGTGTTCGTGCCCATAGACGAGTCCCGGTCCACCTTCAACGTGGACAAGTCGGCCTTCAGCCTGGACAAGTCCTTCCACTTCCTGACGCAGGCCAGCCATCCGCCGCTGCTGGTGTGCGTGCTGAGGAGGCCCAAGGGCGTCAAGGCCATGGACTGCCACGTCTTCGGCATGGACTCGCCGGACGACGTGCTGTACGTGCAGTCCCTCGTCCGCCAGCTCGTGACCTCCGGCGGGTCGGCGGCCGGCGGGGAGGCGGCCTTCAACCGGAGCAGCACCCGCGGGGACTTCATCCGCACGGAGTTCGGCGACTACAACGTGTACCGGGGAGGGGGCCAGGGGGGGCAGGGACAGGGGCAGAAGTTCGAACTCAAAGACGAGTACTTCCGAGGAGGAGGGGGAGGTGAGGGAGGAGGTGGTGGTGGAGGTTACCCACCATCCCAGCTGGACCCGGGACCGGTGCCGAGGGGAGGGGGGCAGCCCAGCCCCCGGGAGACCTACCCGGCGGAGAGCAGCGAGCGGCCCCGCTTCGGGTGGTCCTACGACAAACCGCAGAGCGGAGAAGACTTCCGGCGCATCTCGGGACACTACGGGGGCAGTAACAACGCCGCCGGTGGTGGTAGTGGTGTTGGTGGTGGTGGTGGTGGTCGCCCTTTGAGCGGGGATCCTCGTCCGGGTGGCAACCAGTTCCCTGAAGGAGGAGGCGGCGGTGGTCAGTACTACCCGGACACCCGTGCGGGTGGCGGTCAGTACCCGGGCGAAAGGCGCTCCGCCGAGCTGGGCGAAGACCGGAGCGGCTTCCGCGGCGGGTCGGGCTACAGAAGACCGGAATACGACCGCTCCGAGATCAGCCACGTCCGGGAGCGATCCGGGGACAGCGGCGGCGACAACAGCAACCGGATCACCGGCATAAACCGTAAAGTCAGCGGTGGCTCCGACTACAGTGGAGGAGGAGGAGGATGGGGTGGGGGGGAGCCCCCTCCTCAGGACTCCCGCTACACCCCAGTCAGCAGCCCCAGGTCCGAAGCCCCGCCCAAGGTGATGCAGAAGCCCGTGTCCCCCGTCAGAGTGGCGGCCGGCCCTGCCTTGCCCCCTCCCGGCAGTTCCAGCCCCTGTGGTGGTGGTGGTTGGGGGAGGAGGAGGAGGAGGGCACCACCACCACCACACCCCTCTCTCCCCCCGCGTCAGCAGCGGCGAAGCTCCTCCCACCCCGCGCACCCCCACCTCCCCCTACTCCCCGTCAGGACCTCCCACAGGAGGTGGTGGTGGAGGTGGTGGTGGTGGTGTCTACAACGAAGGGCCCGCCTTTTCACTGTCCAACCGGGAGAGCCGCGGCGCCGGGGAGGAGGCGGAGAACGAGGCCCCGTCCCACGGCGGCAAGCCCGTGGCCAAGGTGCCGCCCCACCTCAAGGGCGTCAAGGTGTTGCCCTCGGACTTCCTGGCCGTCAAGCTCAAACCCAAGCAGCAGCGCAGCGAGTCGCAGGAGTCCGAGCACGGCTACGACAACCACCAGAACATCCTGACCCAGTACAAGCAGCTGCAGCTCCAGGAGCAAGACTCGCAGGAGGGGTTCACCGGGTTCGACGACCGCGACCCCCTGGACAAGCCCGGCGGCGGCGGCAAGGCCTCTAGGACCTACACCAGCAACTGGAACGACGACGACGTCGGGATCCGCCCGGCGACGACCTCCAAGGAGGAACAGCAGCAGCGGCGCTACATCGAGCAGTACTCAGACCAGGACAGACCCCAGGGCCCACGCTACGAGGACGGCCTCAAGTCCCGCGGCCACGGCGGGTCCGCTAAGTACAGGGACAGCGACGCCGGCGGGCCTGGTGGCGGCGTTGCCGGCGATTGGCGCTCTGCGTCTCTATTGCAGGGCCACCAAGGCGGGTACTCTGCCGGCAGCAGCAGCAGGGTTGTGGTTGTTGGAGGAGGAGGAGGGGGAGGGGTAGGGGGCCTCTCTGCCCCGAGCAGCGCGGCCAATGACGAGCAGCAGCAGGGCAGGAAGAAGGACGCGGAGATCGCCAGCATGTTCAGCAACTTCCGGCTCCAAGGGCAACCCGAGGCCTTCAACCCCGACAGAAACAATTTCGAGCAGTCGCTGGGTTATCTGCCGTGAAGCGTGGATTACCGACCGAACCCCCCTCCCCCCCCCCCTCCCCCCTCCCTCCGCCCATCTCTCTCTCTCTCTCCGTCTCACCTCAAACTTCCCAACTTCCCTCCCTCCTCCATCTATGTGTGTGGCCTATTCCAACCCCCCCCCCCCACCCCCCGTACCGTCCCCCAAGCCTTTTCCCTGTTTCTCTCTCTCTCTCTCTCTCGCTCGCTCGCTCGCTCGCTCGCTCTGTCACTCTCTTCCCTCCCTCTCTTGCTAATATACAGTAATAGGAATGGCTAGGAGGAGCATCTCTCTCTCTCTCTCTCTCTGTCTGTCTCTCTCTCTCTCTCTCTCGCGCGCGCTCTCTTTATAATTGTGCATGTGTTTTTTCAATGTAGAAGAAAATGTGGCTGTTCTTTCTGAATGGGGCAATGATCATTATTATCTTTTATCTTTAAACAATCTTTTCTTTATTGTTTGTGGTTGTGTTTTAAAGCTCTTGACATTTTCACATTCACCCATATAATTATGATGATGACTCGGTGGCTTTGAATGCATGCTTCTCGACTGCGTGTTTTGTTCGTTAGTAAATTTGTTTTTTTGTCATATATCCTGATTGATGATGGTGACATAACTTATGTTGGAAAAAAAAAAAGAAAAAAAAAGTAACAACGTAGAAATCTTGCGTTCACTGTGTAAAGTTTACGCATTGATATATTTCCCACGCTTTAAAGATACTTTCGGGATAATCACTTAACACCAGGCAACCCGATCGGACACTTTTTTTTCCTTTTTTTGGTGGGCGGGGGGGGGGGGGGGGTGGGGGGGTGTGCATGCGTGAACAATTATTTTCAGTGATTTGTATACAGCTGTTCAGGTTGTGTGTGTGCGTGTGCGTGTGTGTGTGTGTTGTAGCATTGCCTTAATTTTTCAGATAAAAAACAACAACAAACAGACGTTTTTGAATATATGTGATTATGAACACAATTGAAGTCCAAGAGCGAAATAGCAAGAGGCAGGGGGAAAAAAAAGAGTACGTGTATTTGTTTACCAGCCAGTCATGTCATACTTGATGATGGTGATGATGATGATGATGATACTAATAGTAATAATAGTAATAGTAATAATAATAATGTATACTTATGGAGCACACTATCCAGGCGATCTTTTAGTTCATGTGAGAGAAAGGTAGGGAGAGGAAGCCTTGATGTTCATAATGTGGTTTTGGGTCTAAGTAGTAAACATTAAAGAACGTCGCTGTTATCTGTAATTCATATGTAACGACAAAGATCACAATACTTTGGTCGGATATATACATGCATACATATATATATATATGTCTAAAAGTTCATCAAGCAAGAATAGACAATATTGCGCTGTATCGTCATCGATCATTGGAATCACATGTGTCGTGTTTGACAGTGCTCTCGCCTCGCTCATGTGAGCGCGCGCGGGCTCGCGCGCGCGCGTATGGGGGAGGGGGAGGAGGGAGGGCTATGGGGGGTGGGGTGGGCAAAAAAAAGGGGCGGGTTGGAGATCAAAATGGGCGAAAAACATTTTTATTTAAAATTTTTTTTTATTTTTTTATCAGAACTGAGACCAAAACTGTTGAAACATAACCGTTGAAGGTGTTCAGTGCTTCGCTCGCAACTTTGGTGGTTGTTGTTGTTGTTGATAGTGTTGACGATGATTGTGATGATGATGATGATGATGATGATGATGATGAAAATGAAGACATGGTGTTTGTTTCCAGTTCTTAAAAATCCGAATAGGAGGAGAAAAGAAAAAAAGAAAACGCACTAGCAGGTCTGCACGTGTGTTGACCTGGGAGATCGAAAAAAATCTTCACCCTGTTCCTACCAGGCGCCGTTACCGAGATTCGAACCCGGGACTCTCAGATTAAAGTCCAACGCTTTAACCATTCGGCTATTGCGCCCGTCTTTGTGATAGGACAAAGCCTTAGAAGGGACGGTTCAGGGCTGCTTTTGTTTTTGAGTCGCGATTGTGTGTGTCTATCTGAAATTGTGGCTGTTGAAGTGAAACGCAGCACCCACACTTCCTTCCTTATCTGATCGCTCATTTCATCCCTCTCTCAAGTTATAGTTTACAAAATGGAGCGCAAATTTAGAAACAACAAACTGCTCAGTCGAGAACTAGCCTGTTTATACGGCTTCTATTCAAGCTTTGACCAATTTCAAAGATAAGTGGATTTGTTTATATCGAACCGTTGTCATTCAAAACAGATTGAACATCAAAATTTTGTGAATCAGTGAAGCAAAATGGTATTTCAACGAATGACATTAAAAAAAAAAAAAGAAGAAAAAAAAAACCAACAAAAAACCCAGCAAACTTTGTGTCGTTGTTGCTGCTACTGCTGCTGTTGCTGTTGTGGTTATTGTAGTCGTTGTTGCAGTGGTAGCTATTGTTTCATTGCATTCAGGTGAAGCCTGCAAATTAGACTGGTGAGCTTCCGGCGACTGTTTGTCATGGCCGTCGGCTTCAAAGAAGAGCATAATTATGATCGATAATTTACTCGAGCGGCAGTGATCACGGTTTCTAATGGCAGGGCCAGTCCACAGTTTTCAGTTTGGTGTCTTTGTGATAGGACATCATCATCCATCTCACCCTCTTTTGTGGGCTGCAACTCCCACGTTCACTCGTTTGTATACGAGTGAGCTTTTACGTGTATGACCGTTGTTTTTTTACCCCGCCATGTGGGCAGCCATACTCCGTTTTCGGGGGTGTGCGTGCTGGGTATGTTCTTGTTTCCATAACCCACTGAACGCTGACATGGGTTACAGGATCCTTAACGTGCGTATTTGATCTTCTGCTTGTGTATACACACGAAGGGGGTTCAGGCACTAGCAGGTCTGCACGTGTGTTGACCTGGGAGATCGAAAAAAATCTTCACCCTGTTCCTACCAGGCGCCGTTACCGAGATTCGAACCCGGGACTCTCAGATTAAAGTCCAACGCTTTAACCATTCGGCTATTGCGCCCGTCTTTGTGATAGGACAAAGCCTTAGAAGGGATGGTTCAGGGCTGCTTTTGTTGTAGGAACAGAGAGAGAGAGAGAGAGAGAGAGAGAGAGAAACAGACACAGACACAGACAGACAAACAGAGGCACAGAGACAGAACGAACGAACGGACGAACGAAAATTGATTTATTTCAATAGGGTAAGGGAATAAGCATAATTGTTTTTTTTTTGTTTTTTTAAACATCCGGCCTTCTGGGCAAACTGAAAAAATAAAGGTAAGAATGTATTCACAAAAGCAAAGAGAGAGAGAGAGAGAGAGAGAGAGAAACAAAGATATACGCAGACAGTGGTATACAGACAGACAGACAAATAAAGATAAAGATAGGGCAGCCGCTTGAATTAAGTTAACGTGATGGTGGTGGTTAAGAACGTGGTAATATGTCTGTATGCTCTCGCTCTCTCTCTGTCTCTCTCTCTCTCTGTGTCTCTGTCTCTCTGTTTGTCTGTCCGTCTGCTTGTCGCTTGCACAGTGAATGTCTGTGGCATTGTGTACAGTTTTTTTTTGTCTGGTGTAGTGATGTGAGACTATGTGACGCAACGGCGTCGGCCATGTCTCTGATGATGGTAAACAGAAATCTCGTTACATTTCCGTGATAATTCTCCTCCCCAGGTAACCACAGACACCGTGATATGACCTGTTGGCCTGTACAGAGAGAGAGAGAGAGAGAGAGTGTAATGTCAGGTTACTATACAGCTATCTCACGTTGAGTTGTGTTCATTCGTGGACGAAAATGGTGGCCTTGGAATGAGTGCGTGCGTGAGCGTGTGTGTGTGTGTGTGTGTGTGTGTGCGCGCGCGCGCGCTCACCTGTGTGCTTAAAACATGATTGTAATGTGTGTGTGTGTGTATGTGTGTGTGTGTTTGTGTCTGTGTACCTGTGTGTGTGTGCACCTGTGTGCTTAAAACCTGATTGTAAATTTTTTCCCTCTCGGTCACATAGTCACTTTAATATCTTTTCCAGTTGCCGAACTGTGTAGTTCGCATATTCTTCATGCAGTTGTAGTAAATCAACATATTTTACACGCGCACATCTTACTTCTTTATTCATTCATTGATATGATTGTGTGTGTATGTATTCATTCATTCATTAAATTAATTGTTTACTTATTCGTTGGTTTGTTTTTGACAACACGCACTGTTATGGAAGTTCTTTGCCGAATTCGACAAAATGCTTTGTGATGAAGACTGCTAATTTTCATTACTTACATCAACGGATATAGGGTTTGTTAATATCATTCCCTCTGAAAACGGAGTATGACTGCCTACATGGCAGGGGTTAAAACGGTCACTCACGTAAAAGCCCATTCGTGCATACGAGTGAACGTGTGAGTCGCAGCGCACGAACAAAGGAGAATAAGATTATTATTATTATTATTATTATTATTATTATTATTATTCAATCCCGATGAAATGTGACGTGAATGATCTTACCATTCTGAGCAAAAGAAGTCCACTGGACGTTTTGACATATTTTTTGCTGGCAAATTTGTGTTACCAAGAAAGAAAAGTATAAGATGGAAGAACACAGATTTGCGTGCAGAATGTTAAGAGGTTTTCTCAGTAGAGATAATAGAATGTTCTGTATTCTGTATTTCGTGTGCTGGCTACACCAACACAGCTTACTTGCGATCGTGTACAGTTTAATGTATATGTTTTTGAGGGAAGTGGTTTAAGTGTATATTATTTGCCTGCTATGGATAGGGTGTGACTTTTTTTTTTCTGTTGTTGTCTCGAAGGACAAACAGTGTATGTGAACAGATTGCGTTGTGTTTGCTTAATTTTCTTTTTCTTTTTATGTATGTTTTCGGGTTTTTTTTGTTTTGTTTTGTTGTTGTTGTTTTTATCTGATGGGGAAACGGAATTGAAGCGAAGGCGTTGGGGAGAGAGAGACTGAGAGAGAGAGAGGCCGGGTGTGTTTGTGTGTGTGTGTGTGTGTGTGTGTGTGTGTGTGTGTGTGTGTGTGTGTGTGTGTGTGTGTGCGTGCGTGCGTGCGCGCGTCTGCACTTGTGTGTGTCCGTAAACGTATGTGATGCGTTTGTCGAGGACAGAATCAGACTTGTATTATAGGACTGTATATCACGGAGAATTCCTTAGCTTTCTCCAGAGAAAAAAAAAAGTAAATGAAAGAAAGAAGAAACTGTATCCTTTCCATGGATTACTCGGACGTGGCTTTCGGTTGTACCGTATGATCAATTGATTAATTATAAGAGTATCGATATGTATACCCGTTCATCTATCAATGATAATTATGGCATACTTTTGCGTCTGCATCACATATTTGATCATCATCACCATCATTATCATTATTCTCCCCTCTTCCGTCTGATAACCAGTGGAATAAAATAGAAATAATACATATTCCTCCTGCCCCCCCATTCCAGATTGTATTTGTATTTCATTTTATCACAACAGACTTCTCTGTGTGAAATTCGGGCTGCTTTCCCCAGGGAGAGCGCGTCGCTACACTACAGCGCCACCCCCCCCCCTTTTTTTTCTTATATAGGCGTCCAAGTAAAAGCTATCATTCATTATAAGTTCACAGTTGGGCCAACAACCAGAGATGAATGATGAAAGGTTTTCTCCACGGGAACAGAAATTCCTCTACAGCTTAATCTTTTGTGAAGGACGGTGACTCTCAAACTAAGAGGCAAGATTACACTGGCTCTTTGGAGCAGCAGCCTCCTTGTTGGCTAGCTGGCCTTTGGGGACCATCCCACTGCCGTCTGTCCTGGCTGAAATCAAATTCAAGCACAGATGGTCGACACACAGATGGTCGACACACAGATAGTTGACACACAGATGGTAGATAGTCGACACACAGATGGTTGACACACAGATAGTCGACACACAGTCGACACACAGATGGTCGACACACAGATAGTCGACACACAGATGGTTGACACACAGATAGTCGACACACAGATGGTTGACACACAGATCGTCGACACACAGATGGTCGACACACAGATAGTCGACACACAGATGGTCGACACACAGATAGTTGACACACAGATGGTCGACACACAGATAGTCGACACACAGATAGTCGACACACAGATAGTCGACGCAGCAGTTGCCTCCTCTGCTGCTCATGGTCGGACACGAATGACTATCATTCATACAAAACGTTATCATCTGCACGTTCCTTCGCTGTCTCTTCGATTGCTGTCTGTCCCTTCTTGGAGTGCAGCCCCCCCCCTCTCCAGGTCCCCCAACCCCATTGGAAAAAAAAAAAAAAAGATCCTGATTTATACCGCCCACCCCTCACTCTTTCTTCCCATAACAGCGTACCATGCGTTTGTGTGTTATACTTGAAAGAGAGAGATACACAGAGAGACAGAGATAGAGATGGAAGCAGAGACGATAGACAGAGAGAGAGAGAGAGAGAGAGAGAGAGAGAGAGAGGACATTTGTTCATAACACGGAATTCCAGTCTCTATGCGTGACTACGTCGAGTTGTGTGCGGTCATGCGTTCATGTGTGTGTTCGGCTAGTGAGTGCGTGCGTGCGCGCAGACGTTCTTACTGCGTCCAGAGTTATGCAGAAGCATGTGCCTTTTGTGTTTCTTTTTCTGACGTGTTTTAAAAGGATCCTGGTGACACAATCAATCAGTTCTGTTTTGTCCCGTCGCCCAAACTGTGTGACTGTAGATATCTTTTCTCATTTCAATGTTATTACTGATAAGAAAAATGAATATAAAAATAAGATTAAATGGTAGGAGGAGGATGGCAAGTTGTACGGTGAATTTGGAGGGGTGTGCCAAGAGGGGTGTGGGAGAGGGGGGGGGAGGGGAGACAGGATAAATGTAAGGTGAAATGAATGATGAACACACACACACACACACACACACACAACATATCGAAAGATTAATGCCGGATTCTGTGTTCCGTCTGTCCGTGATGAATCATTCTGTCGGCGTTTGTGAACATCGCTGGATGAAATGATGAGGGCATCTAGAGCTGCGTGCATTAACTCACTCAGTACGGCCAGTCCTCTCTTCTCCTCTACACAGACCCCTCGGATGTCCAGTGGGTGTCTGAATGACCCAACCTTTAGCTTCCGTCGTCAGAATTGTGGTATTCTTTGTCAACATTCACCTCTTCAGTATAAGAGCCTTCCGCTTGCAATATTTTGATGATGGTAATTGAGGTGAAACGCTGTTAACGTCGTCTCTTTCGCCGTTCGTATGGAGAGAGTTAAAAAAAAATTTTTTTTTCATTTATCTGTTACCCGTGTTAATGAACAGTTGTTCAGTGCCGCGCCCCATTGACTCTTCACTGAGTTCAGGGGAGAAGAGGAGCAAGAGAAGAAGAAGGAAAAGAAGAAAGAAAGAAAGCAAAAAAAGAAAGAAAGAATTTTGACTGTCCATTTCTTTTTCTCTGTGTCCGCTTGCCGAGACACGCGTGCATGCGCGCACACACGCACGCACGCTCAGGTACCTTGCTGTCCTCCCCCCCCCTCACATCCTTCTTCTCCTTCTCCACCTCCTCCTCATCATCTTCATCATCTTCATCGCCATCGTCATCAGATGAGTGCATTATGGATCTGTCCTTTTTGACACATGGCATACGTGCAGAAAAATGAAAAAAAGAAAAAAGAAATAGGAATCAACTCAAAAGTTATTTTCAATGATAACTCGTGTTGCTTCACCGACCGGGACACAGGTGCCTGTATAACCCAGTGTTATGTTTGTACTCGGTTCGTTTTCATACTTCGAGAAGTTAGTCTTTCTTGTTTTTTTCTTTTTTCTATTTCTTCAACGGTGAGAATAGAGTTTCTTGGCTTTAATGAAATAGAAAAAAAAAAATGTATTCATCATATCTGCTGTCATCATCATCATCAACGTCCATGCTATTGATAAGTATGATGGAGTACTCCCTCCCCCCCCCCCCCCTCCCCTCCCCCCCCCCTTCCTCCTTCCCTCCCCTCCCCTCCCCTCACCCCTCCTCTTCTATTATTTCCCTTTTATTCCATTTCATGATATCCCCCTCCCCCTCTCCCCAGACCTCCATTGCTTTCCCCACCATTGCTAGCCCTAACCACCCCCGTACCCCTTCCCTTTATTCCATGGGGCCCATCAGGGTGTCTGCCGATGTTCTACTACGCAGTGTTATATCATTCATTGCTACACTACTAATAAAGTTGTGCCATTGATTAATTAAAATCCGGTCTGCCTGTTGTGTTGTGTTGGTTGGTTGATTGCCACAGAGTGGTGTGTGCTTGCGGTGAGATTTGAAAGCGCGTGTGTGCTACGTACGGGTGTGTGTGTGTGTGGTTATGCGTGTCAATGTGTGTGTGTGTGTGTGTGTGTGTGTGTGTGTGTGTAGGGGGTGGGGGTGGAGGAGATGCGTATGTGTGTGAGGGTGTGTGTGTGCTTGTCAGCGTGTCTGTGTCAGTGTGCGCGTGTATATGTGTGCTCGTGCGCTCGCGCGCCTGTGTATGTTTATGTGTGTTTGTGCGTGTGCGTGCGCGCCTATGTGTTTGTGTATGCATGTTTGTTTCTGAATGTGTGTGTGCGCGCGCGCGCGCGTGTGTATGCGCGCACTTAATGATGGGAAAACACGTGTTAAAATTAACTTGCCACCCACTCGCGTCTGCACACGCACATCCGCACGCACTCACTCATTTGCCAAGTTGAAACTGGCCCTCACCCCACCCCACCCCCCACGTATCTTCAACGCTTCCCTGTTACAACTAGTTGCGAAGAAAGAAAGAAGCACAATAAACATGTAGGGGGCAAATATTGCAACAGCGACCTTCTCTCTCTCTCTCTCTTTCAGGCCCATAACTACAAAGTAGTCGTTGGGGGAAGCCTGAGGACCGCAGACGCAACCTCCCTTCTCCATCTGTCTCTGTCGGCAGCCGCCGGCAGCAGCTCACGTGTGTTGAGTCCGGTCCATTGTTTGATGTTCTCCTGCCAGTTCTTCCGCTGTCTTCCTCTTCTTCTCCCGCCCTCGATGGTGCCTTGCATGATTGTTTTGGACAAGCTGGTGTGTCGAGTTTTGTGTCCAAACCATATCAGCTTGCGTCTCTTCACAGTTGAAAGGAGAGGTTCCTGAGGTCCAGCAAGGTTCTCAATTCTGCTCCGTACATGTTCATTGGTCCTGTGCTCGATCCAGGGAAATCTGAAGGAGCTTCCTCAGGCATTAAATTTTGTTCTCGAAGGCCTGGATCTTCCTTTCAGTTTCGACCATCAGTGTCCATGCCTCGCAACCATACAGCGACCTTCACCTTTACCTTTGCTCAGCTTCGGTGCGATGAAGGTGACTCCTGGGAACGTTTGTCTCCTGTCACCCAGATCCAATGTTGAGAATTGGAAGAAGAACCATCACGAACCTTTGCCTCGCAGATGTGATCTGTGGCCGCAGTTAGTGAGCAAGAATTCACCTAACTTGCTAAGAGGGTGGATGAAACAGCAACAAGACATGGCAAGAAAACCATCACCGAAAAGGCGAAGTTTTTTTTTTTTTTTTCCCTTCTTCTTCTTTTTTTCTTCTTCTTTCCCCCACCAATTTCTTTTCTTTTCCTTTTTTTTGGTGGGGCCTCCATCCATCTCATCCCCCCTCCCACCTCCCACCCCCCCACCACCCCCACGTCTTTCCATTTCTTCTCTCTCAGTTTCATGTTTACCTTTCATGCAACACTTTAGCCCACACACACACCTCAACTGATCACTTCCTTATATTCTGTTGTTTTTTTTCCTATCGTCTGCCACAGCAATCGCCCCAATGGTATTGAGGCCAGTATTTTAAGTACATCCAATGACTGTATACGCTTGCCTGGGTACTACTGTTTTTCTGCTGTATGCATTCTAAACATGTATGGCAAATGATTACATTTGTCTGGGTTGTGTGGACAGCCACAACACAACCATCACTGCTACTGCAACTGTGCAGGGACAGAAAACAGAAACCATGAACTCTCAGCAACAGTGCAGGGTCTCCTCTGGTGTGTGGCCTCCTGGCGATCTAACATCGATGGTTCCCTGCGGACTGCCGATGCTGGAACTGTGACGGACGAACTCGGGTGTGGCCGTGTATGGGGGAATCCAGAATGAGCGGCGTGGGAGTGATGCCACTGAAACGGTGCACATGACGGGGCAGCGGAAAAAAAAAGAAACCATGAACTGTTCAACAGTTCACTTACCCGAGATACATCATTACCAATAAATGATCCAAACCAGAAATCCTCTCAGGAGTCGCAGATTCAACATCAGCATTGTCCAGGCTGAAATTTGTATTTGTATTTCTTTTTATCACAACAGATTTCTCTGTGTGAAATTCGGGCTGCTCTCCCCAGGGAGAGCGCGTCGCTACACTACAGCGCCACCCTTTTTTTTGTATTTTCTCCTGCGTGCAGTTTTATTTGTTTTTCCTTTTGAAGTGGATTTTTCTACAGAATTTTGCCAGGAACAACCCTTTTGTTGCCGTGGGTTCTTTTACGTGCGCTTAGTGCATGCTGTACACAGGACCTCGGTTTATCGTCTCATCCAAATGACTAGCGTCCAGACCACCACTCAAGGTCTAGTGGAAGGGGAGAAAATATCGGCGGCTGAGCTGTGATTCGAACCAGCGCGCTCTCGCTTCCTTGGCGGACGCATTACTCTAGACCATCATATCCACAAAGCACAAGATCCTGCGTACACTGATATATTATATTTGTTTGTGTGCATGCGAGACATGGATCCTCACGACGGATTTGGAAAGAAGAATTGAAGCCACGGAAACGGGGTACTATCTGAAGATACTAAACGTAAAAGACACACCGATAATATCACCAATGAAAAAGTGCGACAGACCATCTGCAGTACACTGGACCATGATAATTGAGATGTGCTGACATCAGTTCGGAGAGAAAACTACTTTGGTATAGCCACGTCACAAGACAAGACAAGACAAGACCAGACAAGACACAACGTGTTCATTTTAGGGAATCCCATAAAAATGTTACATATTTCTTGTAACTAATACAAATACGAATAACGTTAGGCATTACGCTCATAACCATTTACAATGGTAATATCAACTGTTTGGTTAAGACTTACATAGCACATACATTTGGATGAAGAAAAGAAAAGAAGAAAAAAAGCATTCAAGAGATACAGCACTTTTTGAATTGGTATTTGTATTTCTTTTTATCACAACAGATTTCTCTGTGTGAAAATCGGGCTGCTCTCCCCAGGGAGAGCGCGTCGCTACACTACAGCGCCACCCTTCTTCTTTAAAAAAAAAAAAAAAAAAATCCTGCGTGCAGTTTAAATTGTTTTTCCTTTTGAAGTGGATTTTTCTACAGAATTTTGCCAGGAACAATCCTTTTGTTGCCGTGGGTTCTTTTACCTGCGCTAAGTGCATGGTGCACACGGGACCTCGGTTTATCTTCTCATCCGAATGACTAGCGTCCAGACCGCCACTCAAGGTTTAGTGGAAGGGGAAAAAAAATATCGGCGGCTGTGATTCGAACCAGCGCGCTCAGATCCACTCGCTTCCCAGGCGGACGCGTTACCTCTAGGCCATCACTCCACATGTCAAAAGTGAATGGGCATTTATCCCAATCGCAAATTGGACAAATTCACTAAAAACAAAATGTGTAAACAAGTTGACTCAGAAGGGTGCACCTTGTCTGTAGAGCTGAACCAGGAAGCATTCGTTGTGATTTTAAGGAACAGGATTAGATGGGCAGATATACGTTCGTTCTTAACCTTTTCACCGCCAAGCTCGCATTTATGCACAGGCGTGGTAGAGGACCCATGTCACTGAAAGGTGACCATTCATTGGTCTGTTATACATGAACCTACTGCTCTTAATGTTCGGTGGTAGGGTAGGCCATATTTTCTATACATCGCAGGGGGGAATCCCCAGCTATTCTTAGCCACTGTCTTTTCTGTGTTTATACCACAACGGAATTTTGTACTCTAAATTGACTGGCGGTGAAAGGGTTAACCATGAACGAAATTTCAAAATATTTGGTTTATTCCAAACAAGACCCAGTGGCCTTGCTAAACCAATTCTCCAAGGAACTGTTGATGAGGGCTAGGCAGTGGGAGGGGGGGAGGGGGTGCGGGGGTGGGGGGGGGGGGGGGGGTGGAGGGAGGCAGAATATCGACAGATCAACAGAACTGTATTTTGCAGAATTAACTTGGAAAATCGTTTGTAGAGGCCCAGGTTTTGACACACAGCCGATCCGGTGAACAGTTCTTCTGTGCGGCGCCCTCAGTAAACTCTTCACAGAGAAGAAGAAGAAGGAGAAGAAGGAGAAGTAGGAGAAGAATATTAGTTTTTCCCGATATCCGTCATGGAAAGCTGCATGGGTGTGGACAGAGGATGGAGTGGGGGTTGGAGATGTGGGTGTGGATGGAAGAATAAAGAACACAAAGTACAGCACGTGCAAACACACACACACACACACACACACACACACACACACACACACACACACACACACACACACACACACACACACACACACACACACACACACACACACACACACACACACGTTTCAAGTTTCAGGTTTTAATTATCCTTCCACTCCTATTGGAGTATGGAGGATTACTACAAAATAATGTCTTCATGCCCAGAATAAACATTTCCAAATACACAACAATGTCACAAAAAAGTTGAGAAAATACAAATGTCTTTTAACTCCAAAAGTGTAGCAAAGCAACATTTGCAAATCTAATTATCATCTTACTTACAGCTAACCTGACTTTTTTGCCTCCTTTGAGTATATTACAAAAATTAAAAACAGATTTTGGAGACAAATATTTTTAGTAGCATGTCTATTTCGTAACTGATCATAATTGGGAAATTCCATTATAAAATGAAACTCATCCCCAATCACATGATTACTGCTTTGAAATTTGAAGAAGCTGATAACGTATAATTATCAGGCATTTGACTTGTATATTTTTTTTTCTACCAAATCCACTTTTGAAATTTCGATAAAATAAACATTTACTACTCGCCTCTAGAGCATGTCTCCATACATTTTGAAAACTATCTCTCAAAGCAATGTTGACATTCTTGCAGAAAGATTCCCTCCCAAAGAAGAATTGAGCATCCCAAACACAGTCATACCCTGTTTCTATTAAAATTTGTCTGATATAACTCATCCATTTTGAAGAATAAATATCATTTCGATATAAATCAAGTAATATCAAATATATTTTCCCAGAATATTTTTCTATGTTTTATATCACACACACACACACACACACACACACACACACACACACACACACACACACACACGCACACATTCATTCACAATTCGGTGTGTCATTGATTTTACTACAGATGGACAATACTACATCTTGCTTCAGTGTTAGCTCATGTTACAATTATGTCTGGGTTTTTTAACTTAAATGACCTAGGGTGCTTTGTTCTGGTGCTTGTATCTGTGCCTCTCTCTCTCTCTCTCTCTCTCTCTCTCTCTCTCTCTCTCAAATGCTGATGAATATTGTTTCGGAGTGGCGTTGTCTCAGGCCCGATTTAATGTGCTTCCTTTAAATAACAATGTTAATAGGTACACTGAAAATGATGTTTTAAAGCATTGTCCTTTTTGCCAAGGTGAACTAGAAGATGAATGCCATTTGTTGTTTGTTTGTTCTGTATATAATGATTTACGGACAAGACTGTTTAAACATGTCTCTTAGTTCACTTCTCCGATCAAACAACAAGCAGAGAAATTTCCATATATCAAAATTTATTTTCCATGCGATCAAAAGGAGAAATCATATACTCAGACCTAATTAAGTAGAATTAATGTCAAGTCCATGAACATTATGATATTGTGTCATCTATTCAAGTGTTATAATACCCTTTCCCATGCCCACCCCCAGTCCCCTGGTTTTGAATTGTGGTCCATGGCCAAAGTTCATGAAAACAATTTCGTTCGTTCGTTCGTTCGTTCGTTCTCTCTCTCTCTCTCTCTCTCTCTCTCTCTCTCTCTCTCTCTCTCTCACTCACTCTCACTCCTTACAGTTGGACATGCTGGTATGGAGTGTCGCGCATTTGTTTTCTTCAGTTTAACGTCTATTCACTATGAGTGTTTTTAGACGGAAAGGAGTAAAGTAGTGTATAAAAGAAAGGGAATGCATGTGAATATTAGTGTAAAAAAAAGAAAAAAAGAAAGAAAAAAAGTTCATGTTATGTATCAGAGGAAAAATATATTTTAAGAAAAAGTCTAAAGAGATTGTGGTGTGTATTGAATGAGTTGTCATGGGAAGGAGAATAGGTATATGCATATCAACAAGTATTAACCTACAACAATGTAAATATAAATAACAGTATTAAATATAATACATCAAAGGAGGATACCAACTGGACTGGAGTTTAAAATTTCTGAAAACATTCTAAGCAATGAATAATCATTCAAAATCTTTTCAGTGGCTAATGAAATATTGGAAGAAAAGTCATCAACTACATCTTTTGGAAGTAACTGTCTTATGCTCGGACGCGCATTTGTGACTGTATGTTCGTGCGCATGCTCATGGAAGTGCGTATGTGTGTGAGAGAGAGAGAGAGCCAGGACCCTCAGATTGAAAGTCTAAAGGTTACGTTGCTAGTCAGGCATCTGCTTGGCAGATGTGGTGTAGCGTATATGGATTTGTCCGAACGCAGTCGGTGACGCCTCCTTGAGATACTGATACTGCTGGTCAGACGTCTGCCTGACAGATGTGGTGTAGCGTGTATGGATTTGTATGAACACAGTGACACATCCTTGAAGAAATTTAACTCACTCAGTACGGCCAGTCCTCTCTTCTCCTCTACACAGACCCCTCGGATGTCCAGTGGGTGTCTGAATGACCCAACCTTTAGCTTCCGTCGTCAGAATTGTGGTATTCTTTGTCAACATTCACCTCTTCAGTATAAGAGCCTTCCACTTGCAATATTTTGATGATGGTAATTGGGGTGAAACGCTGTTAACGTCGTCTCTTTCGCCGTTCGTATGGAGTGAGTTAAACTGAAACCAAGACCAGATTTGTTCTTCTTCTCCCCGCTATCTATTGGCACATGTAACGGGAAATAATCGTGTAAGAAAATAATTCGAGAAACAAGGTGTAGTTAATCCCCTTGTTAGGTCGTCCATCTCTTTCGACGATGTTGAACGTTTCCAGATAAGTTCTTCACTGTTTGAAACATACAGACAAAACAAATTAATGTAATTATTAGTATACGGACACGGTGTAGTTCGCACGCATCGCCGACATACATCCAGACAGATA
>NC_134904.1:31366929-31371929 GCF_041734735.1 Babylonia areolata | reverse complement strand
CAAAAACACCCACACTGCCCTTGCGAAACAGTCGTGAATAGAAAAAAGCAGAGAGAGGTACTCCTGTTACTGAGTGTTCGCCGTTTGGTTACGCTCCTGCTCTCTGTGCCATCTGCTTTAGACAGTCGTGGTGTATGCACCTTGAGGTTCCCGCTAAACCAATACACGATCCCGTTAACAACGAACTGAACAGCATCACTGCTTCGACAAACAAAACACCACACCAGCTGCTAGATAGGTGATAGTCATGCTGACTGTTTCAGAAATTTAACCAGTACCAGTGGTTTTTTGATGTATAATAGTTGTATTTTATACTTTACATGTGGAATTTGATATGCTAACGATTTTCCCAACCCATTAAGATCACAATCTCTTAACTTCTTTTAAGCTGTTCTCTTTTACTTCACTTGCTTACAAGTGCACATGCACTTTTACACATTTACTTCGTTTAAAAACTTATAGTATCATTAAACGGAAAAAAAAAGAGGCGAACAAAAAAACCCATTCATAACTAAAAAGGTAGCAGACCCGAAGATCGAACCAAACACATCTGAACGGGACGACAACCGTCCTAACTCACTCCATCAACAGAACGCAAAAGAACGACAAACACACACACCCAAAATACCACAACAAAAAAAATACTGCAAGCAAGCACCTACACTGAAGAAAGTCAATGATTACAAAGAATGCACACACATTCTACACACAAGCTAAGAGAGGCATCACACACCTAACTACACACGAGCGCCTGGCAAGAGCAACAGACACGCACCGCTACAGTGATTACACCACAGCCACACAAACCAAAGACACAGCACACCGCAATCACACTCACACACACACTAATCAATCCACACCACATAACATTCACACTAGCGAACACGACACACGTCACACGACAAGCACTCTGAACACGGACACACACACAGAAGGGGATGGACTGGATAGGGGAGAGGGAAGGGGACTTGGTAGGGGAGAGGGAGGGGTCACTTGGTAGGGAGAGGAGGGATCAGGAGGGGAGTCTGTTCTTTGGTTGACTTCACTTTGGTTAGAGGACAGGTCTACTTTTCATACGAGGCGAAAGAGAGAGTCACGTTTACCAATTACATCATCAATATTGGTAGAGCGGAGGTCCTTATACTGAAAGACGGTATTTGTTGAAAGAAGTCCACTTTGACGGGAAGTAAGGGGGTCATTACACCACGGACTTCGAGGGGTCGTGTAGAGGGGGTACTTGGGTATGGTGAGAAAGCGGTTTTGGTACGTGGGGATCAGGATGTTCACTTGGTTATGCAGGCATATGGAGGGTCCACGCAATAGACGGGATGCACTCTTGAACATCGGAGACTGAATGGTCACTTTGCGTTCAGGGGGAAGAAAAGAGCCACTATCTGTTGGGGCTAGGTAGGAAATGGCCTTGGTTAGTACGACGCAGTATGTCAGGTTTGAGTGATGGCATATAGGTATTTTTGTATTCAGAGGATTTCCCTTGGATTTAAGAAGAGGAATCACTCTCGTTTGCCAAGAGGGTCCTTTGTTAGTGCGGTCAAGGCGTGCTGACCGACTCTTTCGTTTCATCGGAAAAAAAGAAGAGAAGGGAAATCATCATTTTGGAGGAGGAGAGGGTGAGAGGGATCACCAGACTTGTAGGGAGATGGAGCGTTTACTTTCATACGAACGGGAAGAGACGGCGTAACAGGTCACCATTACTTCAAATATTGCGAGGGGAGGTCTTTGTAGGAGAGGTGAATGTGACGAGATACACAATTAGTGGAGAGGAGAGCTAAGTTTTGGTTTGGGGACACCCACTGGCACTTGGTTGTGAGAGGAGAGAGAGGAGGAGAGTGGTCCATTTGCAGGAGGGGAGGGAGGGAGGGCATTACTTTGTTTGGAGATGTCTATTATTTTCTAGTTTTATGGCGAGAGGGGGATGGTCACTTTGGTTAGGGGAAGGGAGGGTCACTTGTTAGAGAGAGGGAGGGTCACTTTGGTTAGGGGGAGAAGAGGGGAGGGTCACTTTGGTTAGGGGGAGAGGGAGGGTCACTTTGGTTAGGGGAAGAGGGAGGTCACTTTGGTTAGGGGGTGAGAGGGGGATGGTCCCCCCACTTTGGTTAGGGGGAGTGAGGGGGTCACTTTGGTTAGGGGGAGGGGGATGGTCACTTTGGTTAGGGGGAGAGGGAGGGCCACTTTGGTTAGGGGGAGAGGGAGGGTCACTTTTGTTAGGGAGAGAGGTGAGGGTTACTTTGGTTAGGGGGAGGGGGAGGGTCACTTTGGTTAGGGAGAGAGGGAGGGTCACTTTTGTTAGGGAGAGAGGTGAGGGTTACTTTGGTTAGGGGGAGGGGGAGGGTCACTTTGGTTAGGGGGAGAGGGATGGTCACTTTGGTTAGGGGGAGGGGGGGTGGTCAGTTTGGTTAGGGGGGAGGGGGAGGGTCACTTTGGTTAGGGGGAGAGAGGGGGTCACTTTGGTTAGGGGGAGAAAGGGGGTCACTTTGGTTAGGGGGAGAGGGATGGTCACTTTGGTTAGGGGGAGAGGGAAGGTCACTTTGGTTAGGGAGAGAGGGGAGGGTCACTTTGGTTAGGGGGAGGGGGGTGGTCACTTTGGTTAGGGGGAGAGAGAGGGTCACTTTGGTTAGGGGGAAGGGGGAGGGTCACTTTGGTTAGGGGAAGGGGGACAGCCACTTTGGTTAGGGGGAGGGGGAGGGTTACTTTGGTTAGGGGGAGAGGGGCAGCCACTTTGGTTAGGGGGAGAGGGGTGGTCACTTTGGTTAGGGGGAGAGGGAGGGTCACTTTGGTTAGGGGGTGAGAGGGGGATGGTCACTTTGGTTAGGGGGAGAGGGAGGGTCACTTTGGTTAGGGGGAGAGAGGGAGGGTCACTTTGGTTAGGGGGAGAGAGGGAGGGTCACTTTGGTTAGGGGGAGAGGGAGGGTCACTTTGGTTAGGGGGAGAGAGGGATGGTCACTTTGGTTAGGGGGTGAGAGGGGGATGGTCACTTTGGTTAGGGGGAGGGGGATGGTCACTTTGGTTAGGGGGAGGGGGATGGTCACTTTGGTTAGGGGGAGGGGGATGGTCACTTTGGTTAGGGAGAGAGGGATGGTCACTTTGGTTAGGGGGAGGGGGATGGTCACTTTGGTTAGGGAGAGAGGGATGGTCACTTTGGTTAGGGAGAGAGGGATGGTCACTTTGGTTAGGGGGAGGGGGAGGGTTACTTTGGTTAGGGGGAGAGGGGGAGGGTCACTTTGGTTAGGTGGAGGGTTACTTTGGTTAGGGGGAGGGGGATGGTCACTTTGGTTAGGGGGTGAGAGGGGGATGGTCACTTTGGTTAGGGGGAGAGAGGGGGAGGGTCACTTTGGTTAGGGAGAGAGGGAAGGTCACTTTGGTTAGGGAGAGGGGGTCACTTTGGTTAGGGGGAGAGAGGGGGAGGGTCACTTTGGTTAGGGGGAGGGGGAGGGCCACTTTGGTTAGGGGGAGGGGGAGGGTTACTTTGGTTGTGGGGAGGTCACTTTGGTTAGGGGGAGGGGGATGGTCACTTTGGTTAGGGGGTGAGAGAGGGAGGGTCACTTTGGTTAGGGAGAGAGGGAGGGTCACTTTGGTTAGGGGGAGAGGGAGGGTCACTTTGGTTAGGGGGTGAGAGGGGGATGGTCACTTTGGTTAGGGGGTGAGAGGGGGAGGGTCACTTTGGTTAGGGGGAGAGGGAGGGTCACTTTGGTTAGGGGGAGAGAGGGGGTCACTTTGGTTAGGGGGAGAAGGAGGGTCACTTTCATTAGGGGGAGAGAGGGGGAAGGTCACTTTGGTTTTAGGGGTGTGGTGGGGGTGGGGGTGGGGGTGGGGGTCACCTGGGGGAAATGTTGGGGTCAAGGGGAAGTGTCACACCCTCCCTGGGAGGTTTAGTGTCAAGAGAGAGTGTCTCCTTGGGGAAAGGCTGGGATCGAGTGTCAAAGAGGAGGGTCGCATAGCACAGCAATAGGGTGGGTGTGTGTGTGTGTGTGTGTGTGGGGGGGGGGGAGTTAGGTTACAGGGAGAGGGAGAGGGGAAGGATAAATTTTGTTATGTTCTTCTTTTTTTTTTCGGGGGTGTGTGGGTGTGGGGTGGGGGTTGGTGGACTTGTGTCAAGAGTCATAGTAACGTGGATGAGGCGGAGGGATGGGCACCTGTGTGTGTGTGTGGGGGGGGGGGGGGTAGTATTCTTGTGTAGGAAGCTGGTCTGTACAGCACATAATGATCACACACGAACACGCGTACACGCTCACATACATACATACATACATTACATACACAGAGAGAGAGAGAGACGCACGCATACATACGCATGTACAGACTCACAAATTTAATACGCACGCATATGTACACGTTCACACACACACACACACACACACACACATACAGAGCACACACAGCATACACGTATACACACACATACAAAGATACGCTCACACACACACACACACACACACACACACACACACACACACACACACACACACACACACACACACACACACACACATACAGAGCACACGATCACATAAACACACACACACACATACAAACCCATAAACACACAAACACACACACTCCCACACTCCCACACTTCCCCCCCTTCCCGCCCCTCTCCCCCTCCCCACACATACAGAGGACGCACAGCATATACGTATACACACACATACAAAGATACGCTCACATAAACACACACACACACTCACACACTCCCATACAGAAACACACACACACACACACACACACACACACACACACACACACACACACACACGCATTTCGAACAATGAGTACGTTGTTCAACATTATCCAAGGAAACCGTCTCTGAGGTCCATTAAGTGCAGCATTACAGGCATGTCTTTCAAACCAACCAAAAAGATGCCCCCCCCCCCCCCCCCCCAAAAAAAAAGAAAAAAAAAGAAAAGAAAGAAAGAAACAAAAACAATGAACAGGTGTTGCAACATGCTTTGCATATACGCCTGTCTGTGTCACAGTGTGTGGAG
>NC_134904.1:31321929-31326929 GCF_041734735.1 Babylonia areolata | reverse complement strand
CAGATCATAAAGTTGTGTGTGTGTGTGTGTGGGGGGGGGGGGGGGGGGCGGAGGGGGGTTAGTTGGCATTGACCCGATCGTTTTTAAGTCTTGAAACAATACAAAACAAGACAAGACAAGACAAGACAAAACAAGGCGAGACTTCTCTTCGTGCAATATCACATACGTGTATAAATATATAAATGCTGCGTGTAGTTCCACTGTAACACTTCGTGCAGGTGTCCACCACTGCACACACACACACACACACACACACACACACACACACACACACACACACACACACACAACACACACACACACACACACACACGCACACACACACACACCATCACCACCACACAACACACACACACACACACACACAACACACACACATACACACACACACACACCATCACCACCACACAACACACACACACACACACACACACACACACACAACACACACACACACACACAACACACCATCACTACCACACACAACCCACACACTCTCTGAACCCTCTAGTACCCCTAACCCCTACACACACTAACCCCCCCCCCCCGTCACTCCCCCGCAACCCCCCTCCCCCCACGCCCCCCCCCCCCCCTCCTTCCCCTCCCCCCGCCTTTTTTTTTTTTTTTTTCACGAACCTCCTAGCTAAGCAGGGCACCCGCTGACAAATTACAGTCACGTCAATGAAAAAAAAAGAAAAGAAAAAAGATAAGGCGATGGGGAGATGGGGGGGTGGGGGGGGGGTGGGCGCGGAGAGTGGAGGGGTACCCCGAGAGAGAAAGAGAGAGAGAGGAGAGAGAGAGAGAGAGAGAGAGAGAGAGAGAGAGAGAGAGAAGCTTCCAATCCAACCCAACAAGTTGGACAAGCATGTTTCAGGTTAGTTGACAAAGCGGTCGCTGATGATTCAGACATGTGGCTGGCGACAATCGTAAAAATGTATATATGAATACATATACAAGAGAAGAGAGAGCTGCCGGATTTAATCTTCCGTGAAAAAAACCCCCAAAAACAAAACCAAAAAAGAAACCAACCAACCAAACAAAAAACCCCCCAAACAAATAAAACAGAGAGATAGAAAGGAAAAAAAGAAAGAAAGAAGGCGAAGAAGATTATGATGATGATGACAAAAATCAAGAAGAAGAAGAAGCAGAAGCAGAAGAAGAAGAGGAGGAGGTTGAAGAAGAAGAATAAACATTATTATGGTGATGATGATGATGATGATGATGATGGTCATGATAACGATGATAATAATGATGATGATGTTCATGATAATGAAGAAGAAGAAGAAGAAGAAGAAGAAGAAGAAGAAGACGATGATGATGATGGTCATCATGACGATGATGAAAAGAAGAAGAAGATGACAATAACGATGACAATAATGATGATGATGTTCATGATAATGAAGAAGAAGAAGAAGAAGAAGAAGAAGAAGAAGAAGAAGAAGAAGAAGAAGATGATGATGATGATAATGGTCATCATGACGATGATGAAAAGAAGAAGAAGAAGAAGAAGAAGAAGAAGAAGAAGAAGAAGAAGAAGAAGAAAGCTTGGCGGGTTGATGGAAACACTAACGACACTGGACGCTGGACAGAAAGGAGAGGAGGAGGAGGGGGGTGGGTGGGTAAAACTTTGTGTGTGTGGGGGGGGGGGGGGGGGGGTGGATGGGGTGTCTGAAACAGATAATAATAATAACCTCCATGCTCTCCTAAATCAATAATAATGAAACGACTTTCTCTCCACCCTCCACACCACCACCACCACCACCACCACCACCCCACCCCCATCATCCACCCACACACACACACCTCCACCTTCACACCACCCACGTTATGAAAAAAAATATATATATATTTTTTTTTAGCTCTTTATTTCCTACGACCCTTCCCCTCCCCCCGCCCCCCCCCCCCACTCCCAACAACCCCAAGCCCACCTCCACCAACTATCTCCCTCCCCCCCCCCACCATACCCACCACCACCCTCCCACACATAGCGCTGCCGTTGGGTTTTTTTTTAGACGCTTTCAGTTTTGCGATCGCGTTCGACACAGCGCTCTGCAAAGCCAGTGAGTGCAGAAACGGGTGGTTTGGCCAGCAAAAGTGGTGTGTGTGTGTGGTTGTAGTGAGTGAGTGGTGGTTGCTTGCTAGGGGGTTTGTATCGCCGGGGATTTTTTGTCAAGACTAGTACGAGATTCATTTCGGCAGTGAGTTGAGATATTTCTTCTTCTTCTCTTCTTCTTATTATTATTATGTTTGTGAGACTGACTGATTTCATGAACAACCGTGTGATCTATGGCTCTACTTCTTCTTCTTCTTCTTCTTATCATTATCATTCTATTTGTGAGACTGACTGATTTCATGAACAACCGTGTGGTCTATGGCTCTACTTCTTCTTCTTCTTCTTCTCCTTATTATCATTATATTTGTGAGACTGACTGATTTCATGAACAACCGTATGGTCTATGGCTCTATTTCTTCCTCTTATTATTAATATTATTATTATCATTATGTTTGTGAGACTGAAGTATTGAATGAACAACCGTGTGGTCTATGGCAGTGTGTTGGAGTTGCCTGTGTGTGTTAGTTTTCGTTGTTGTTGATGTTGATGTCACAATAGATTGTGTGTGTGTGTGTGTGTGTGTGTGTGTGTGTGTGTGTGTGTGTGTGTGTGTGTGTGTGGTGTGTGTGTGTGTGTGTGTGTGTGTGTGTGTGGCGTGTGTGTGTGTGGCGTGTCTGTGTGTGTGTGTTTCTTCGGGCTGCTCTCTCCCTATCTCTCTCACTGAGGGAGAGTGGTGAAGTTGTCGCTGTGCAGCGCCATCAATATTATATATATATATGTATGTGTGTGTGTGTGTGTGTGTGTGTGTGTGTGTGTGTGTGTGTGTGTGTGTGTGTGCGTGTGTGTCTGTGTGTGCGTGTGTGTGTGTGCGTGTGTGTCTGTGTGTGCATGTGTGTGTTTTGTTGTTGTTGTCTTCAGTTTAACGTCTTTCCACTTGAAGTGATTGAAGTGTGTGTGTGTGTGAGTGAGTGCGTGGGTGCGCGCGCGCGCGCTCGTGTGTGTGTCAGTTATTCATCGGTGGTGTATCGTTGCTTTTGTTGTTCTTGTTTATCCTACAGGTACTTTATTCTGCCTTTATTTCCCCCCTTTCCATGGTTTTCTGCTGGTGTACTTGTTGTTGTTGAATAGCCTGCATTACTCTGCCCCCCCGGCCCTCCATCTCTCTCTCTCTCTCCCCCCTCTCTCTCACTCTCTCACTCTCTTTCTCTCTCTCTCTCGCAATACTCTTGTGTTCGTATGCTGTTTGTATGTTAACAATATTCATAACACTATATAAGGTAGAAAATCTTCTTTACTTTTGTTTAACCCCTTCAAATGGGGCGATTACCTTATATATATTGAATAAATCGTTCGTTCGTTCGTTCGTTCTCTTAGAGTGCTCAATTCTCTGATGTTTTAACCCGGTGTTCGGTTGTGTGTGTGTGTGTGTGTGTGTGTGTGTGTGTGTGTGTGTGTGTGTGTGTGTGTGTGTGTGTGTGTCTGTGTGTCCGTGGTAAACTTTAACATTGACGTTTTCTCTGCAACTACTTTGTCAGTTGACACCAAATTTGGCATAAAAATAGGAAAAAATCAGTTCTTTCCAGTCATCTTGTTTAAAACAATATTGCGCCTCTGGGATGGACACAAAAAAAATAA
Organism: Babylonia areolata; assembly: GCF_041734735.1. Classification (NCBI taxonomy): domain Eukaryota; kingdom Metazoa; phylum Mollusca; class Gastropoda; order Neogastropoda; family Buccinidae; genus Babylonia; species Babylonia areolata. Next base: position 31,323,241 of record NC_134904.1, on the reverse strand, counting down.
AGAATGAAGCCTAATTATATGCAAACTGCATTTACTGTTATATTTATATTTTTTGTATTCTCTAAACTTGGCACTTTGATCTGATATTCTGACCCAACAGCTAGAGCAGTCATTAATATCATTTTTTGTTCAAACAGAAACTTCTTTTGCTAAGCATGGAAGTTTTATTTATTTTGCAAACGTTTTGGTGCAGGTAGTAAAAAAGGGAAATTACTCTGTAATGCTAGGGGAGTTAATTTGCTTTAAACTGATCTTTCTCATCTTAAACATTACATTTTGAAACAAGAGAGGCAAGGCCTTCAAGACTCACTTGTGATGCACTTTTTAAAAAAAAATCCAAGCTTTTTATGTATTGAGTATAATTTCAATTTTTAGACTGCCTGCAGTGTTATGTCGATGAAAACTCGGTCAGATGAACTAAACTACCTGCATAACACCACATGATGTGTTCGATTCTGTTGTCAGGTCACTTCGCTTGTGATTCGGTTGTGGTGATTTGGTTGGCTGGGAAAAGAAAGAGAGACAGACAGACAGACAGACAGACAGACGGACAGGTAGACAGATTGACAGAGAGAGAGAGAGAGAGAGAGAGAGCGAGAGAGAACGACACACACACACACACACACACACACACACACACACACACACACACACACACACACACAAAGACACACACACACACACACACACAAAGACACACACACACACCCAAACACACACACACACAAAGACACACACACACACACACACACACAAAGACACACACACACACACAAAGACACACACACACACACACAAAGACACACACACACACACACACACAAAGACACACACACACACACAAAGACACACACACACACACACACACACACACAAAGACACACACACACACACACACACACACACACAAAGACACACACACACAAAGACACACACACACACACACACAGACACACACACACACACAAAGACACACAAAGACACACACACACACAAAGACACACACACACACACAAAGACACACACAAAGACACACACACACACACACACACACACACACACACACACACACACACAGAGAAAGAGAGAGGGGGAGACAGACAGACAGACGGACAGGTAGACAGATTGACAGAGAGAGAGAGAGAGAGCGAGAGAGAACGACACACACACACACACACACACAAAGACACACACACACACAAAGACACACACACACACACACACACACAAAGACACACACACACACACACACACACACACACACACACACACACACACACAGAAAGAGAGAGGGGGAGACAGACAGACAGAC
>NC_134904.1:31291929-31296929 GCF_041734735.1 Babylonia areolata | reverse complement strand
TGAGCCGGGATTCGAACCAGCGCGCTCAGGTTCTCTCGCTTCCTATAGGCGGATGCGTTACCTCTAGGCCATCACTGCACTGAACGGGTGGCAGGAGAGGATGGGGCCCCGCCTGCATATGCGCGCGAATCCATAATCACAAAGTGGTTATGAATTCGCTGCCCTGATTCACTGCCCCCTGACATGTTTACGGGCCTTTGAGCTATTACATTTTAACCTATTGTTCACCTCCATCCCGTCTCCCCTGAAATGTTACACTAAGTGCCATGTGCTTTATTCCTTTCTCTCTTCCCCTCTGCCTAACCTCTTTAGGGATTTTGTGATCAAGATCTTTAAAAAAAAACAACAACAAAAAACAAACCCGTGCGGTGTGTGTGTGTGTGTGTGTGTGTGTGTGTGTGTGTGTGTGTGTGTGTGTGTGTGCTGTGTGCGTGTGTGCGTGTGTGTGCGCGAACAATATGCGTGTGCTTTCTTTCGACCACATTTATCCCGCTCTTTACATCTGTCTATCTGTCTATCTATCTATCTATCTATCTATAGTATGATATAATGTAACATGATATGATATAATGCAAGGAAAAACAGCGCAAATTTCACACATATAAACCTGTTCACAACACAAACACAACATAGCACAGCACAACACAACACAACACACACAACACACCACACCTCACAACACCACAAAACAACACTACACAACACAGCATAGCACAGCACAGCACAACACAACACAACACAACACAACACAGCATAGCACAGCACAACACAACACGACACAACACAGCATAGCACAGCACAGCACAACACAACACAACACAACACAACACAGCATAGCACAGCACAACACAACACGACACAACACACCACCACACACAATACAACACACCACGCCACACCACGCCACACCACACAACACAGCACACCACACCACACCACGCCACTCCACACCACACCACGCCACGCCACGCCACGCCACACCACAACGCACCACGCCACGCCACACCACAACACAACACACCACACCACACCACACCACACCACACCACACCACGCCACACCACATCACACCACACCACAACACAATACACCACACCACAACACACCACGCCACGCCACACCACAACACACCACACCACACCACACCACGCCACACCACACCACACCACACCACACCACACCACGCCACACCACATCACACCACACCACAACACAATACACCACACCACAACACACCACGCCACGCCACACCACAACACACCACACCACACCACACCACACCACGCCACACCACATCACACCACACCACAACACAACACACCACACCACAACACACCACACCACGCCACACCACAACACACCACACCACGCCACGCCACACCACAACACACCACACCACACCACGCCACACCACAACACACCACGCCAAACCACACTACACCACACCACACCACGCCACACCACACCACACCACAGCACAACACAACACAACACAACACAACACGGCACAACACGACACAATACGACTCGACACTACTCATCACACCACAACACAACGCAACACAACGCAACACACCACGCTACACCACACCACACCACACCACACCACACCACACCACATCACAACACACCACACCTCACCACACCACAACACACCACACCACACCACACCACCCCACACCACACCACACCACACCGCCCCACACCACAACACACCACACCACACCACACCACACCACAACACACCTCACCACACCACAACACACCACACCACACCACACCAGAACACACCTCACCACACCACAACACACCACACCACACCTCACCACACCACAACACACCACACCACACCTCACCACACCACAACACACCACACCACACCACACCAGAACACACCTCACCACACCACAACACACCACACCACACCTCACCACACCACAACACACCCCACCACACCACACCACACCACATCACAACACACCACACCACAACACACCTCACCACACCACACCACAACACACCCCACCACACCACACCACACCACACCACAACACACCTCACCACACCACAACACACCACACCACACCTCACCACACCACAACACACCCCACCACAACACACCACACCACACCACAACACACCTCACCACACCACAACACACCCCACCACACCACACCACACCACATCACAACACACCACACCTCACCACACCACAACACACCCCACCATACCACACCACACCACACCACAACACACCACACCACGCCACACCACAACACAACACACCACACCACGCCACACCACACCACAAAACAACACTACACAACACAGCATAGCACAGCACAACACAACACAACACACCACACCACGCCACACCACACCACACCACACCACAACACAGCGTAGCACAGCACAACACAACACAACACAACACAACACACCACACCACGCCACACCACACCACACCACACCACAACACAGCGTAGCACAGCACAACACAACACAACACAACACACCACGCCACGCCACGCCACACCACGCCAAACCACACCACACCACACCACAACACAACACAGCATAGCACAGCACAACACAACACGACACAACACACCACCACACACAATACAACACAATACACCACACCACACCACGCCACACCACACACCACAACACAACACACCACACCACTCCACACCACACCACACCACAACACACCACACCACACCACACCACAACACACCACAACACACCACACCACACCACACCACACCACAACACACCACACCACACCACACCACACCAGAACACACCTCACCACACCACAACACACCACACCACACCTCACCACACCACAACACACCACACCACACCACACCACACCACACCACACCACACCACAACACACCACACCACACCACACCACACCAGAACACACCTCACCACACCACAACACACCACACCACACCTCACCACACCACAACACACCACACCACACCTCACCACACCACAACACACCACACCACACCTCACCACACCACACCTCACCACACCACAACACACCACACCACACCACACCTCACCACACCACAACACACCACACCACACCACACCTCACCACACCACAACACACCACACCACACCACACCAGAACACACCTCACCACACCACAACACACCACACCACACCTCACCACACCACACCTCACCACAACACAACACACCACACCACACCTCACCACACCACAACACACCACACCACACCACACCAGAACACACCTCACCACACCACAACACACCACACCACACCTCACCACACCACAACACACCCCACCACACCACACCACACCACATCACAACACACCACACCACAACACACCTCACCACACCACACCACAACACACCCCACCACACCACACCACACCACACCACAACACACCTCACCACACCACAACACACCACACCACACCTCACCACACCACAACACACCCCACCACAACACACCACACCACACCACAACACACCTCACCACACCACAACACACCCCACCACACCACACCACACCACATCACAACACACCACACCACGCCACACCACAACACACCCCACCACACCACACCACACCACACCACAACACACCACACCACGCCACACCACAACACACCCCACCACACCACACCACACCACACCACAACACACCACACCACGCCACACCACAACACAACACACCACACCACGCCACACCACACCACAAAACAACACTACACAACACAGCATAGCACAGCACAACACAACACAACACACCACACCACGCCACACCACACCACACCACACCACAACACAGCGTAGCACAGCACAACACAACACAACACAACACAACACAACACAACACACCACACCACACCACACCACGCCACGCCACGCCACACCACACAACACAGCACAGCACACCACACCACAACACACCACGCCACGCCACGCCACACCACAACACACCACGCCACGCCACACCACAACACACCACACCACACCACACCACGCCACACCACATCACACCACACCACATCACACCACACCTCACCACACCACAACACACCACACCACACCACAGCACAACACACCACGCCACACCACACCACACCACAACACACCACACCACGCCACAACACACCACAACACACCACGCCACACCACACCACACCACATCACACCACACCACACCACAATACACCACACCACGCCACACCACAACACACCACGCCAAACCACACTACACCACACCACACCACACCACACCACACCACACCACACCAATCCACACCACACCACACCACGCCACACCACACCACAAAACAACACTACACAACACAGCATAGCACAGCACAACACAACACAACACACCACACCACGCCACACCACACCACACCACACCACAACACAGCGTAGCACAGCACAACACACCACAACACAACACAACACAACACAACACAACACAACACACCACATTACACCACGCCACACCACACCACACCACACCACAACACAGCGTAGCACAGCACAACACAACACAACACAACACAACACGCCACGCCACGCCACACCACGCCACACCACATCACACCACACCACAACACAACACAACACAGCATAGCACAGCACAACACAACACGACACAACACACCACAACACACAATACAACACAACACACCACACCACACCACACCACACCACACACCACAACACACCACACCACACCACACCACACCACACCACACCACACCACAACACACCACACCACACCACAACACACCACACCACACCACACCACACCACACCACACCACACCACAACACAACACAACACAACACAACAGAACACAACACAACACAAACTTCATCATTTTTTTTCTCTCTCTCTCTCTCCCACCACAGAAAAGTCAGCCGGCAGTTCTTGGAAAAGCCTGGGGTCAAGGCCACCTGGCGACTGACCACTGAAGGCTTGACC
>NC_134904.1:31274429-31286929 GCF_041734735.1 Babylonia areolata | reverse complement strand
GGCCGTGTACAGCGCGCACACTCCGGGCTTCCGGCAGAAGCGGAGGCAGGTGGTGGTGCTTCCCGCCAGGTCGGCCAGCATGCCGCGCCAGCGCTGGAGACCCCCTCCTTCTTCACCCTCACCCTCCTCCGGCGGTGGTGGCGGCGGTCCTCTGTCCCCAGCTTCGCGGAAAGTCCAGGCTCCAGGAAACCCTTCCGGTACAGCCGCTCAGAACGGCGCTTCTTGAAGACAGGTTCCAGTAAACTCTTTCAATACCAGCGCTGAGAACGGCGCTTCTTGAAGACAGGTTCCAGTAAACTCTTTCAATACCAGCGCTCAGAACGGCGCTTCTTGAAGACATGTTCCAGTAAACTCTTTCAATACCAGCGCTGAGAACGGCGCTTCTTGAAGACAGGTTCCAGTAAACTCTTTCAATACCAGCGCTGAGAACGGCGCTTCTTGAAGACAGGTTCCAGTAAACTCTTTCAATACCAGCGCTGAGAACGGCGCTTCTTGAAGACAGGTTCCAGTAAACTCTTTCAATACCAGCGCTGAGAACGGCGCTTCTTGAAGACAGGTTCCAGTAAACTCTTTCAATACCAGCGCTGAGAACGGCGCTTCTTGAAGACAGGTTCCAGTAAACTCTTTCAATACCAGCGCTGAGAACGGCGCTTCTTGAAGACAGGTTCCAGTAAACTCTTTCAATACCAGCGCTGAGAACGGCACTATTTGAAGACAGGTTCTAGTAAACTCTTTCAATACCAGCGCTGAGAACGGCGCTTCTTGAAGACAGGTTCCAGTAAACTCTTTCAATACCAGCGCTGAGAACGGCGCTTCTTGAAGACAGGTTCCTCCAGTAAACTCTTTCAATACCAGAGCTCAGAACGGAGCTTCTTGAAGACAGGTTCCAGTAAACTCTTTCAATACCAGAGCTCAGAACGGCACTATTTGAAGACAGGTTCCAGTAAACTCTTTCAATACCAGCGCTGAGAACGGCGCTTCTTGAAGACAGGTTCCAGTAAACTCTTTCAATACCAGCGCTGAGAACGGCATTTCTTGAAGAAGACAGGTTAAGCAGGAAACCCTTCCAAATAGAGCCGCTTAGAATGATGCTTTAGGAAAGCCTTCTAACACAGCTGCTTAAGAAAGGCGCTGCTTGACTTCATGGCCTCTTCTCTTCTCTTCTCAAAGGGGACGGGCGAGTGTGTTTTGTTTCGGGGGGGGGGGGGGGGGGGGTTAATTGATGGAATAACAGGGTTCCGGTAAAAAAAAAACCTCTAAATACAGTCGCTGAGAATGGCGCTTCTTGAAGTCAGGGCCTCTTCTCTTCTCTTCTCAAAGGGGACGGGCAAGTGTGTTTTGTTTCTGGGGGTTTTATTTGATGGAATAAGAGGGTCCGGTAAAAAAACAAAAAAACCTCTGAATACAGTCGCTGAGAATGGCGCTTCTTGAAGTCAGGGCCTCTTCTCTTCTCTTCTCAAAGGGGACGGGCGAGTGTGTTTTGTTTCGGGGGGTTTTATTTGATGGAATAACAGGGTTCCGGTAAAAAAACAAAAAAACAACAACAACAAAACTCTAAATACAGTCGCTGAGAATGGCGCTTCTTGAAGTCAGGGCCTCTTCTCTTCTCTCCTCAAAGGGGACGGGCGAGTGTGTTTTGTTTCGGGGGGGGGGGGGGGGGGGGCGTTTAATTGATGGAATAACAGGGTTCCGGTAAAAAAACAAAAACAAAAAAAAACACCTCTAAATACAGTCGCTGAGAATGGCGCTTCTTGAAGTCAGGGCCTCTTCTCTTCTCTTCTCAAAGGGGACGGGCGAGTGTGTTTTGTTTCGGGGGGGCGTTTAATTGATGGAATAACAGGGTTCCGGTAAAAAAAAAAAAACAAAAAAAAACCCCTCTAAATACAGCCGCTGAGAATGGCGCTTCTTGAAGTCAGGGCCTCTTCTTATTCTCTTCTCTTTTTAAAGGGAACCCACAAGTCTTTGTTTGCTTCAGGGGGGGGGTGGGGAGGGGGAGGGGGGTGTTAGTTGATTAAATAACAGGATTCCTGTAAAACCTCTCAATACAGCCGCTGAGAATGGTGGCTTCTTGAAGTCTCTTCTCTCTTTAAAGGGGACGTTCGAGTCGGTTTCGTCGGTTTCGTTAATAATTGAATAACAGGGTACCACCACCAGGTTTGGTTGTAGAATAATGTTTTTTCCGATAATTTTTTTTTTTTTTTTTTTTTTTTTTTTTTGCTTTGTGATATGAATACGCTTTAAATGTGAGAATGTGTTTAGGTATGAAAAACAACGTGGGTTTTGAGGGTGTTTTTGTTTGTTTGTTTGTTTGTTTGTGTGTTTGTTGGGGGTTGTTGTTGTTGCTGTTGTTGTTTTTGTCGTTTGTTTTTTTGTTGTTGGTTTTTTATGTTGTTGTTCTGGAACTGGATGAGAGAATTCACTAAACAGACACTTGATCTTTGACTGTAATAGCAGAGTGAACGGAACAGCAAGAAGGAATTGTGACTCGTGTACCAGACATGAAACATGGCTGCTGCTTCTTGTTGTTGTTGTTGTTGTTTTGCTTTTTTCCCCAAGCCGGAAATCAAAGACTATATCTGACCAAGTATACCTGTGCCGCATGAAATCAAACTGATGCCCGAACATGGTGTGCCAAAGTGGACGGAACAGGCACGACTCTGATGTGATTGGTGCTCGGAAGACGCGTTATGGAAGTCTACCCAGAACACATTGTGCATGACACTGGGGTGTTTGTAAATAATCAAGATTCAAACTGGCTTCTGCCCTGGTTTTTTTTTGTTGTTGTTGTTGTTGTTGTTTTTTGGGTTTTTTTGTTGTTTTTTTTGTCCCTCAAAGAAAATTAATGGACTTTTTGTTGTCGTCGTTGTTGTTGTTGTTTCAGAAGAATCTCCTCCTGTCTGTGAACAATAATTCTTCTGCTCAATGTACATGATTAAACAAAATAAATAAAGGAACTATTATCACGGTGTTTCTTGGAAGCAAACTATAATAATTATATTCGTCGCCTAATCGCAGCGTTCATCAGCTGACAGGTCAGGTGCTTTTCACGGTTTGAGTATGTGTGACACAGAGAGACAGGCTGTCTTGTACAATGCTTTTGATTAATCAAGGACGCTTTATTGCAGCGTTATTTATTATACATTATTTACCTGATGTTACCTACTACCGACACATTTTTTTAAAATATATTTCTTATGACAATAACTTTCTGCCAATAGCTTACATACGTATCTGTTGTATCGACTCGAATAATGGTAATAACGATGATGATGATTGTGATGATGATGATGATGATAATGATAACTGTAATAGTAGAGATGCTTTTATTATGCTACTCTAGTGTTGCCGCTATGTTCTGGAGACCACTGGTCTGTACACATTTCCTGTCATCAAAATGTCTTCATTAAAAAATTTGTCGTCTGCCATCTTTGAACAAGAGACAGATGAGGTCGCCGTCTAACAAGTCATCTGCTGGTTTGTTGTTGCTTTTTGTTGTTGTTGTTTGTGTTGTTTTTGTTGTTGTTATTGTGTTGTTTGTTGTTGTTATTGTGTTGTTTGTTGTTGTTTGTTTGTTTGTTTGTGTGTCTGTTGTTGTTTTTTTTTTGTTTTTTTTTGTTGGTTTGTTTGTTTGTTGTTGTTTTGTTTTTTTGGTTGTTTGGGTTTTTTTCTCTGGGGAATGGATGGGCTTTTTTTGTTGTTTTAAACAGAATTTCAGAATACACTATTCGGATGTTTCGGAAGCTGTTCGCTTGGGGTTTAAACAGCAGCACCTCTTCATGGCTTCAAAGCGTTGTCAGCACTTTACGGAAGCTGGTTCTGATCAGACGCCAATTTAGAATTAAACCGGTGTTTTAGGGCCATAGTGTCATGATTGCCTGTTACTGTTTTACCACATTAATTAATTACTGCCAGGGAATGAAATTCTCTGAAGACATACTGTGGCTGTCTTGGTGTGCAAGGGAATCGAATTCGGCCATGCACAAAATCCCCTTTCACGTTCACATAATTATTAGTACGCTGAGTGGTGTCATGTTGTTTTGAAAGCGGTCTTCTTATGCTGGCTTGTTCACACAAACCCATATGGGATACCCTGTGCGCGAAGATCTAAAGCAATGGCTTCTGTTACCAGCAACCATTGATATGAGCGTGTTCGCTTTAATGTAATTTTTGGGGTCTCTCTCTTTCTCTCGCGCGAATTCACACACTCACGCACGCGCGTACGCATACAAGTTTGCATTGATTAGTGCTAGTAGTGTTTTAAAAAAAAGATATATATTATATTGTTTTTGCTTGTTTGTTTTGTTTTCCATCGGTTTTTTTACACCAGTAATAAGTGTGCTTGTGTGTGTGCGTGCATAAGAGAGAGAGAGCGAGAGAGAGGGGGGTATTAAACATCGTCCATGGGCCATCATTCAAAACAAGGCATGCTGAGGCAAAGTGGCGAGGAAGGACGGGTGCGGGGGACTGGACAGGTGGAGAGAGAGAGAGAGAGACAGAGGGAGAGAGTGTGTGAGGCAAAAATCTACCCTGAAAGTGGAGTGTTGGCGTAGAGGTAATGTGTCCGCCTAGGGAACGGAGAGAATCTGAACGTACTGGTTCGAATCACACCGGCCGGCAGTCGCCAGTATTTTCTCCCTCTCCACTAGACCTTGATTGGTGGGCTGGACGCTAGTCATTCGGATGAGACGATAAACCGAGGTCCCGTGTGCAGCACGCATTTAGCGCACGTAAAAGAACCCACGGAAACAAAGGGTTGTCCCTGGCAAAATTCTGTGGACAAATCCATTTCAACAGGAAAACAGATAAAATTGCAGGAAAAAAAAACAACAAAACAAACAAAAAAAACGGAAAAAACGGGTGGCGCTGTCAGTGTAGCGACGCGCTCTCCCTGGGGAGAGCAACCCGATTTTCATACAGAGAAATCTGTTTTGACAAAAAAGAGTAATACAAATACAAAGCGAATTCCCTCATATCGGTGGTGTCCCGTAACAAGATCCGTTGCTTTGGATCATCGCGAACTGACTGTCTCATTAAGGCATTGACTTAAATCTACATGTTAGGCCATGACTGTTAAACGCAATTAACCCAAGTAGGTTAGAGCTGTAGTTTATCGCCTTCAATACATACATTCATTCATTCATTCGTTCGTTCGTTCGTTCGCTCGTTCCTACATTCTTCACCAGTCTGTTTTCAGCCTCAAAATTTAATTGAACATCAGCATTTGACATAATGCAGCTACTGAACAGCTTTGAAGATGATGACCTTGTGTGGCTGGGCTTGACTGTAAACCTCCTTCTTCTTCTTCTTCTTCTGCGTTCACTCGTATGCACACGAGTGGGCTTTTACGTGTATGACCGTTTTTACCCCGCCATGTAGGCAGCCATACTCCGTTTTCGGGGGTGTGCATGCTGGGTATGTTCTTGTTTCCATAACCCACCGAACACTGACATGGATTACAGGATCTTTAACGTGCGTATTTGATCTTCTGCTTGCATATACACACGAAGGGGGTTCAGGCACTTGCAGGTCTGCACATATGTTGACCTGGGAGATCGTAAAAATCTCCACCCTTTACCCACCAGGCGCCGTCACCTGTGATTCGAACCCGGGACCCTCAGATTGACAGTCCAACGCTTTAACCATTCGGCTATTGCGCCCGTCGACTGTAAACCGAAATAGAATGAAATATAACCAAAAAATTAAATACAGGAAAATCAAACTTAGTTAACCCTTTTTTTTTCTTTTCTCTTTTTTTTTTGTAAAGGAAGGCCACACCGTTTCTACTGTCAAAAAGCTTCAGACGCATACCCACAACCTGTTAATCAAAATCATGTAATCTAATGTTCGAACAGTAGCCAGGTTTGCAGCAAATCATGTTACTGCCAGTGTATATATATATATATATACGTGATATTCAGTGGCGTTGCTATGGAGAGGGATGCTTTCTGTTTTGGTTTTTTGGTGTGTTTTTTTAGTTGTTGTTTTTTTTAACCGGATTCTTTCCTTCAGCACTGATTCATCACATTTGTAGGCTACATTCATCTCGATAAAAGTTTCTTTAGAACTAGTTTTTGCTAACAACCTCTCAATGGTAAATTAATATAAAAGGGTGTCATGTTGCTAACGAATTGGATGAAGTGTACATGTTTTTGAGTTTGGTAACACAGGTGCCAGTGTTTCATTATTACATTGTGTCTATCTATCTATCTATCTATCTATCTATCTATCGATCTGGTTAGATAGATATATGGATGGACAGACAGGTATGTGTTGCTTTTTGATGTTTCTTATTTCACTATGTGTTGTTCTCTGTCTCTGTCTCTTTGTTTCTGTCTCTTTCCGACTCTCTGTCTCTGTCTCTCTCTCTCTCTCTAATGATTAATTTGCTCATCAATTTTAACATGATTTTCATTCACATTTTATTATTCATATCATTATTTTTTTTCTCTATGTTATTATAACTTGATTATTTAGCTATTTGTTTGCTTTTTTTTATAAAACTTTTTTTTCTGTTTTTTTTTTTAATGTTATTTTAATCAATTAATCCATTGATCTAATTACTTATCTATCTATTCATGCATCTTATCTTACTTGATTTTCTTTTTGCCCTCAAGGCCTGACTAAACGTGTTGGGTTACGCTGCTGGTCAGGCATCTGCTTAGCAGATGTGGTGTAGCGTATATGGATTCGTCCGAATGCAGTGATACCTCTCTCTCTCTCTCTCTCTCTCTCTCTCTCTCTCTCTGTGAAATGTTTAATAAACATTTCAGTGTTCTCTCTCTCTCTCTGAGTGTGTGTGTGTGTGTGTGTGTGTGTGTGTGTGTGTGTGTGTGTGTGTGTGAAATGTTTGATAAACATTTTTTCTTCTTCTTCTGCGTTCGTGGGCTGCAACTCCCACGTTCACTCGTATGCACACGAGTGGGCTTTTACGTGTATGACCGTTTTTATCCCGCCATGTAGGCAGCCATACTCCGTTTTCGGGGGTGTGCATGCTGGGTATGTTCTTGTTTCCATAACCCACCGAACGCTGACATGGATTACAGGATCTTTAACGTGCGTATTTGATCTTCTGCTTGCATATACACACGAAGGGCGTTCAGGCACTAGCAGGTCTGCACATATGTTGACCTGGGAGATCGTAAAAATCTCCACCCTTTACCCACCAGGCGCCGTCACCGTGATTCGAACCCGGGACCCTCAGATTGACAGTCCAACGCTTTAACCACTCGGCTATTGCGCCCGTCTGATAAACATTTCAATGTTCCCTCTCTCTCTCTTTTCTTTTCTTTTCATTTCTTTTCCTTTCTTTGCCCAACTTAAAAGTGACGTCATGTCCTTTTTTCCCTCCCCCCCCCCCCTTTCTTGTCTTTTTTCTGTTCTCTTTGGGTTTTTGTGGGGTTTTTAAGTTGTAATTTTTTGTTGGTCCCCCCCCCCCACACACACACCCTCCCCCCCCCTTGTTTTGCTTATTGTGCCCGTGTTATGTTGTGTTGCATTGCTTTCTTATTGTGTTAAAGATATACTGCATTGTACTCTCGTCAAGTCTAGTATGTACATTTATGATATATCATATTATATTATGTTGTATTCTGTTATAATATATTTTTTCAAAACATTTTTCATATCATAGGGATGAGAGAGGTTGGATAAAAAAAAATTAAACAAACAAACAAAACAAAAAACAAACAAAAAAAGTGCGAAATAAATCATGTAACGATCTCGATCTCATTTATATTCTTTATAATTATTATGCATTCCATAATAGTAGGCAGTGAACATAGCTTTATTGCCTGATGCCCCCACCCCCCCCACCCCCCACCCCCACCCCCTCCTCCCCTTTTTTTCCCCATGTGTTTGATTTAGGTGGGGGGGGGGGTTTGTTGTTTTTTTTGTTCAGTGGACATGCCCCCGTGGTGGCAGAATCGGTTAGACGTTGTTGAACTTCTGATGACAGTGGTTCACCAGTGACCAGGGTTCGTGGACCCCCTGTTTCGGGCATGATGTTGTGTTAGTCCCTTTGGGAAAAGACACTTTGACACCGATGTTCCTCACCACTCACACACCTTACAGGTGTGTGAATGGATATGATTTAATTAATTAATCATTACCCCGGACTTCGGTCGAGGGTGGAAGGGAGGGTGGGGTGGGGGAGGGGGAGGGAGGGAGCGAGGGGGGGGGGGTGATAGGGGAGGGGTCGAAGGTTACAACAAACGGCGGAGGGAGAGGATATTTTGGTTCTCTTCCCTTTCTGGAGTCGTGGCCTGGACAGAGTGGGTATGAATTCACTATGTTCCCCCTCCGATACCTGTGAAAGACCATGGGAGGTGGTTTTTTTTTTTTTTTTTTTTTTTTTTAGTGAACAGGTGCCAGTTGCATTGCTTGGTTCTAACTTTTTGACAGTTACACGTGACTAAATGCCTACGTTGACCGAACTACGCCATTGGTCAGTTTCAGTTCCATACTACACACAGTTAGTAGCGGGTTACGACCATACTAGACTCTTCCGTCCGAGCAATGCAACTGGCTCCAAGGAGCTCCGTGTCCTCATTTTTCGCTTTGTGTATCCCTCGTTCACCTCGTTTAACTTCCTGCTGTCTCTCTCCTTCTCTCTCTGTCGCTGTCTCTCCCTCTCTCTTTCGCTGTCTCTCCCCCTCTCTCTCTCCCTCTCTCTTTCGCTGTCTCTCCCCCTCTCTCTCCCTCTCTCTTTCGCTGTCTCTCCCTCTCTCCCCTCTCTCTCTCCCTCTCTCTTTCGCTGTCTCTCTCTCTTTCGCTGTCTCTCCCCCTCTCTCTCTCTCCCTCTCTCTTTCGCTGTCTCTCCCTCTCTCCCCTCTCTCTCTCCCTCTCTCTTTCGCTGTCCCTCTCTCTTTCGCTGTCTCTCTCTCCCTCTCTCTTTCGCTGTCTCTCCCTCTCTCCCCTCTCTCTCTCCCTCTCTCTTTCGCTGTCCCTCTCTCTTTCGCTGTCTCTCTCTCCCTCTCTCTTTCGCTGTCTCTCCCTCTCTCTTTCGCTGTCTCTCTCTCTCTCTCTCTTTCGCTGTCTCTCCCTCTCTCTTTCGCTGTCTCTCCCTCTCTCCCCTCTCTCTCTCCCTCTCTCTTTCGCTGTCCCTCTCTCTTTCGCTGTCTCTCTCTCCCTCTATCTTTCGCTGTCTCTCCTTCTCTCCACCCTCTCTCTCCCTCTCTCTTTCGCTGTCTCTCTCTCCCTCTATCTTTCGCTGTCTCTCCTTCTCTCCACCCTCTCTCTCTCTCTCTCTTTCGCTGTCTCTCTCTCCCTCTCTCTTTCGCTGTCTCTCCCTCTCTCCCCTCTCTCTCTCCCTCTCTCTTTCGCTGTCCCTCTCTCTTTCGCTGTCTCTCTCTCCCTCTCTCTTTCGCTGTCTCTCCCTCTCTCTTTCGCTGTCTCTCTCTCTCTCTCTCTTTCGCTGTCTCTCCCTCTCTCTTTCGCTGTCTCTCCCTCTCTCCCCTCTCTCTCTCCCTCTCTCTTTCGCTGTCCCTCTCTCTTTCGCTGTCTCTCTCTCCCTCTATCTTTCGCTGTCTCTCCTTCTCTCCACCCTCTCTCTCCCTCTCTCTTTCGCTGTCTCTCTCTCTCCCCTCTCTCTCTCCCTCTCTCTTTCGCTGTCTCTCTCTTTCGCTGTCTCTCTCTCTCCCTCTCTTTTTCGCTGTCCCTCTCTCTTTCGCTGTCTCTCTCTCTCCCTCTCTCTTTCGCTGTCTCTCCCCTCTATCTTTCGCTGTCTCTCCTTCTCTCCCCCCCCTCTCTCTCCCTCTCTCTTTCGCTGTCTCTCCCTCTCTCCCCCCTCTCTCTCTATCCCTCTCTCTTTCTCTGTCTCTCCCTCTCTCTTTCTCTGTCTCTCTCTCTCTCTCCCTCTCTCTCTTTCTCTGTCTCTCCCTCTCTCTTTCTCCGTCTCTCTCTTTCTCCCTCTCTCTCTTTCTCTCTCTCTCCCTCTCTCTTTCGCTGTCTCTCTCTTTCGCTGTCTCTCCTTCTCTCCCCCCCTCTCTCTCCCTCTCTCTTTCGCTGTCTCTCTCTTTCGCTGTCTCTCCTTCTCTCCCCCCCTCTCTCTCCCTCTCTCTTTCGCTGTCTCTCTCTCTCCCCTCTCTCTCTCCCTCTCTCTTTCGCTGTCTCTCCCTCTCTCTTTCGCTGTCTCTCTCTTTCGCTGTCTCTCTCTCTCCCTCTCTCTTTCGCTGTCTCTCTCTCTCCCTCTCTCTTTCGCTGTCTCTCCCTCTCTCCCCTCTCTCTCTCCCTCTCTCTTTCACTGTCTCTCCCTCTCTCTTTCACTGTCTCTCCCTCTCTCTTTCGCTGTCTCTCTCTCCCTCTCTCTTTCGCTCTCTCTGTCTCTCCCTCTCTCTTTCTCTGTCTCTCCCTCTATCTTTTGCTGTCTCTCTCTCTCTCCCTCTCTCTCTTTCTCTCTCTCTCCCTCTCTCTTTCGCTGTCTCTCTCTCTCTCCCTCTCTCTTTCGCTGTCTCTCTCTCTCCCTCTCTCTTTCGCTGTCTCTCCTTCTCTCCCCCCCTCTCTCTCCCTCTCTCTTTCGCTGTCTCTCTCTCTCCCCTCTCTCTCTCCCTCTCTCTTTCGCTGTCTCTCCCTCTCTCTTTCGCTGTCTCTCTCTCTCCCTCTCTCTTTCGCTGTCTCTCCCTCTCTCCCCCCTCTCTCTCTCTCCCTCTCTCTTTCACTGTCTCTCCCTCTCTCTTTCGCTGTCTCTCTCTCTCTCTCTCCCTCTCTCTCTTTCTCTGTCTCTCCCTCTCTCTTTCGCTGTCTCTCTCTCTCCCTCTCTCTTTCGCTATCTCTCCTTCTCTCCCCCCCTCTCTCTCCCTCTCTCTTTCGCTGTCTCTCTCTCTCCCCTCTCTCTCTCCCTCTCTCTTTCGCTGTCTCTCTCTCTCCCCTCTCTCTCTCCCTCTCTCTTTCGCTGTCTCTCTCTCTCCCCTCTCTCTCTCCCTCTCTCTTTCGCTGTCTCTCCCTCTCTCTTTCGCTGTCTCTCTCTTTCGCTGTCTCTCTCTCTCCCTCTCTCTTTCGCTGTCTCTCTCTCTCCCTCTCTCTTTCGCTGTCTCTCCCTCTCTCCCCTCTCTCTCTCCCTTTCACTGTCTCTCCCTCTCTCTTTCACTGTCTCTCCCTCTCTCTTTCGCTGTCTCTCTCTCCCTCTCTCTTTCGCTCTCTCTGTCTCTCCCTCTCTCTTTCTCTGTCTCTCCCTCTATCTTTTGCTGTCTCTCTCTCTCTCCCTCTCTCTCTTTCTCTCTCTCTCCCTCTCTCTTTCGCTGTCTCTCCTTCTCTCCCCCCCCTCTCTCTCCCTCTCTCTTTCGCTGTCTCTCTCTGTCCCCTCTCTCTCTCCCTCTCTCTTTCGCTGTCTCTCCCTCTCTCTTTCTCTGTCTCTCCCTCTCTCTTTCGCTGTCTCTCTCCCCCTCTCTCTTTCGCTGTCTCTCCCCCTCTCTTTTCCTGTCTCTCCCTCACTAGTCTTTCTCTTACTCTCTCTCCCTCTCTCTCTCTTTATCTGAGCCGTTGTTGTTATTGCCAATGCCACCATTCTTTTCTTTCTTTTTTTTTCTTTACTTTTTAAAAAAAATTTTGTATAACACATGTGGGAAAATGTCATATTTTATTTCATGTATTGCTTATTTCCATTCGCATTAAGCTTCGTTTTGTTTCCTTTTTTTTCTTTTTTTTATTAGTTTTTGTTCTGTTTTGTTGTTGTTTTTTTCTGTTATCATCATTTTTATGTTGATTTCTGAGAAGTGATGAAAATTGATTTTATCCGAAATGTTTGCAACGGAAATCCTTAAAAAAAAAAATAATAATAATAATCATTATTTAAAAAAAAAAAATTTCTTGTTTTCTGTGGAGTAATAAAGTCTATCCGAAATGCTTGCTACTGATTGAAATATGTGCTTTGTTGATATCAGTGATGGAAAATGATGGATCGTGATAAGTGATGATGTGTATTGCTTCACACACGCTCGCGCGCACACACACACACCACAACACACACACACACACACACACACACACACACACACACACACGAGCGCGCGCGCACACTCTCTTTCCCTCTCCCTCCCCCGCCCCTCAAATACCGGGTTCAGATTATAGCAACACTGCCTACACTGTTGTTCATCCTTTCATTATGCCTATTTTTATTGTTGTTGTTTTTCGTTGTTGCTGCTGTTGTTGTTGTTGGGGTGGTTTTTTTTTTTTTGTTTTTTCTCTCTCTCTTTGTTTTTCTTTGTTGTGTTTCTTTCCTGTAAGCATGAAAACAGTCGAGTTGACGAATCATGACTGAAGAATGTTAAGCGACGGGTGTTTTGGGGGTACACACACACACACACACACACACACACACACACACACACACACACACACACACACACACACACACACACACACACACGAGCGCGCGCACACTCTCTTTCCCTCCCGCACCTTCCCCACCCTCTCTCTCTCTCTGTATTGCTGTCTGTCACTCTGTTTCACCGTCTGAAAGAGAGAAAAACTGAGGCAGACGGCGAAACAGGGCGACAGACAGCAAG
>NC_134904.1:31259429-31269429 GCF_041734735.1 Babylonia areolata | reverse complement strand
CCCACGTCCAATCCTTCACCATTTCTCCACACCCATTGTATGTGTGTGTGTGTGTGTGCTGACGAACATGAATGCCTGCTTGGCTAAATCACCCTGTAGTGAATATGATGTTCGTCCTTTCGAAGACCGAAGTTGTCGCATGCGTGTGACAAGCAGTTCATTTCACACTGCATCTTCTGGCGTTGAGTGCGAGGTCATCAACAAACAGGAAGTCTCTGATGACAGTTCTCTTTCACCTTTGTAGCAGCCTGCAGGCGCCTGAGGTTGAACAATCTCCTGTCAGTCCTGTACCTGACGTGGATTCCTAGTGAATGTACGTACAATGAGAAAGAAAAGTGAGGAGAAGACGCAGTTGCGTTGGAGACAGAAGCGGCAATGCCGTCTTCGTTGTGATGGTAAACAATGGCCTGGCAGGGCTTCTGGTAAGATGGAAATCTTAACATCCACCGTGATGAAGTGGTTAGTGTCGCGGACTGTGACGGCTGGAATGAAGCTGGTTCGAATCCCAGCGGAGGTGGGTTTTTTTTCGGCTCGCGGCAGGCTCCTACCCAGAGTTGAGTGTGCTGTGGGTAGACTTAAATGGGGAGATTGGGACTACACAGTTGTCGTGTATCATTCACTCTACTGATGCGTCTTTGGGGTCTGTTGCTCTAATTTCCTTACCAACACTGCAAGTGTCTGTATCTCTCGGGCCTGGTTAACGCCGGATATAGCAGCATCGTCATCATCATCGTGATCCTCCTCCTCCTTCTTAATGATCAGTTGTATGAAAAAGTCCCAGATTAAGTGACCTTTCATGCCCTGCTCTCATTGAGACCTCAGTTTCCATACCCCTGGCCCTCCACTTCCGTGCTTGGGGTGAGTCCTGTCGAGGTCTTCGATGTCGACAGATTCATGGGAGACTGTGACTGGAGAAATGTGGTAGCGGTCTCCACACCGGGGGGAGGGGATGGGTGGGGGGCCCCAAACTTAGTCTGGCGACGCGACTAAGCTATTATTGTCGTCAGTAGGGGGGCTTAGTATGTGGTGTCCTAAGTACGTTGAATCAGAACAGGCACTACCGAACACCACCGAAGTGACTCAGCCAGAAATACAAGGTCTCCTCCGGTGTGTGGCCTCCTGGCGACCTAACATCGATGGCTCCCCGCTGAGGACTGCCGCCGCTGGGACTGCGACAGGCGAACCCTGATGTGGCCGTGTATGGGTGGACTCTGAATGAGCGGCGTGGGAGTAACGCCACTGAAACGGTGCAGATTATGGAGCAGCAAAAAAAAGAAAAAAAAAAAGGTTTTAAAAAATTCTTGGCGGTTCCAAGGACTGTTACCATGACTATGGAGTGGTCCACAGTTACAGAGGCAAGGTGGCAGAGTGGTCAGTACGCTTATCTGCCAATACAGTGTCCCAGGGGTCTGGGTTCCATACCCGCTTTCTCCAAAGTTTGATCGGAAAATCAAACTGAGCAGAAGTCTAGTCTTTCGGATAAGACGATAAACCGAGGTCCCCCTGTCCAGCACGCACTTGGCGCACCTGGAAAAGTACCCACGGCAACACAAGTGTTGTCTTATGGCAAAATGATGTGGAAGAAAACCACTGTGATGGGTACCCAGATGTATGTGCATGCACTCAAAGCCGGACTAAACGCATTGGGTTATGCTGCTGGTCAGGCATCTGCCTTGAATAATAATCATAATAATAATGGTATTTATATAGCGCTGAATCTTGAGCAGAGATAAACCAAAGCGCTTTCGCACCAGTCATTCACACGCATGCATAACTCTAAAACTGTAGAAACTAAAGACAAGGAAGAGGCAGGGAAGGGAGGCTATTTTGGCTTCATTCTTTATTTTTTTGTGCCCATCCCAGAGGCGCAATCTTGTTTTAAACAAGATGACTGGAAAGAACTGAATTTTTCCTATTTTTATGTCTAAATTGGTGTCAACTGACAAAGTATTTGCAGAGAAAATGTCAATATTAAAGTTTACCACGGACACACAGACACACAGACACAGACACAGACACACACAGATACACACAGACACAGACACACACACACACACACACACACACACAGAGAGAGAGAGAGAGAGAGAGAGAGAGAGAGAGACACAACCGAACACCAGGTTAAAACATTAGACTCACTTTGTTTACACAAGTGAGTCAAAAACGTGAAACTAAAGCATGGCTGCCGATGTGATATTCTTTGATACAGTGTTTCATCGTGAAACGTGGTTTCGGCAAACTGCTTTTGGGGGATCACTCCAGTGCTGCTCACTCTAATTAGATCTTTATCTTCACACACACACACACACACACACACACACACACACACACATGTGTACACACACACACACACACACACACACACACACACACGTGTGTCAGCACACACACACACACACACACACTGAACACTGAACACTGAAATGTTTAATGTCATTAGCTGCAAAGCTCTAGTGACAAAGTAGGTACAAATCAGAACAAAAATAGTGCAAAACAAATAAAATGGAACAGAAAGGAAAAACATAAAGTAAACTTAACTACAAAGGGATAAGCTACACTTTGGTACTTTGTCATTTGCTTTAAAAAGTCCTTGTGGCAAGCGGGGGTACTGTGCCTTTTTTCTCCCTAGTCGTACACACACACACACACACACACACACACACACACACACACAGAAAGAGAGAGAGAGAGAGAGAGAGAGAGAGTATATCTTGTGCACGGTATCTGAGCCGGGAAGAGGAGAAGGGAGACAAGTTTTGTTAAGCGTAAGATTGAAGCTGCTATGCACGGTTTTTCCCCTTTTTATGTGCTTGATTTTTTTTTTAAATTTTTTTATTAATTTTTTTTTTAAGATGTCTCAGCGACACCAACAATGAACTTTTTTTTCCCAGGGACGTATATCTATGCGTTATCAGAAGCTCCGCATGCCCTTTAAGAACATGAAACTTCACGAAGATCGTAACTCTGTAAATATTCGACAACAATATAATAATAATAATAATAATAATAATAATAATATTCATGTAGCGCTGAATTTTGTGCAGAGGCAAATCAAAGTGCTTACACACCAGTCATTCACACACATGCATAACTCTAAAACTGGAGAAACTGAAGACAAGGAAGAGGCACTGAGAAAAGGGAGGCTATCTTCTGAAGAAGTGGGTTTTAAGGCCAGACTTGAAAGAGCTGAGTGGGCCGAGAGCTAGATTTTTCCGATCTCTAGTCATACCACATTTTACCTCCCTTCAAAATCACAAATTATCGTGAGAAAGGAATTGTTGATCTTCTCAAATTGTCTTTCTTTTTATCTGGATAACGTAATTGTTAAACCAGAGCTGGACACAAATAGAAAGTTATATTGTCCTTTTTTTCCTTTTTTTTTTTTTTTTGTCTTTTTTTTTTTCAGCAGGATAACTTGATTTTTGACCAGAACTGGAGAGTCACAGTTGTCTGTCTATCGCAAGTAAAAACACTTTATATTCAAAAGCCTGATTGAATAGTTTTGGGTGGGTTTAAACAAAAAAGACTTTTATGTCTATTTTCTTAAAATTACAGGGATTTTTTTTTTTAGCGGGATAACTGAACTGATTAGTTGAACATGGACAGTTTCACTGCCCTGGACCAGTTTTTAATTGGAAAAAAGTAAAGTGCTTTGAAAATGTAATTCTTCTCAACATCGGTTGAACACTAACATTCTCAACAAATAGACTTAAATTAATGGTGTTTCTGGCTAAGTTTCACATTTATAGAAAAAAAGGGGGAGGGGGGGAGAGGGGGGGGGGGTGCGGGGGGTGAAAAAGCTATAGCCCCAAATGTTACAGAATGATTATGAAAACTCGCAAGCAGGGCTAAACATTATATAGGAAGATATATAATTATTCGCTGTAAATTTCACTCCTATTGTTTTAACAATTTAAGAGAAAATGAAGTCCATTATAAATATAGTCTTTTCACCGACACATAATAATAATGATAATAATGATAATGATAATAACGACAACAATATGATGAAATGACATTGTAATTTCATGAACTGACAAATCCGATTACTACAGAAACGTTGCTGTAACAGTTAAGATTCAAGGTTCACCCAAACCAAAACAAGAGAGGCAAGGCCTTCAAGACTCACTTGTGATACACTTTTAAAAAAAATCCAAGCTTTTTATGTATTGAGTATAATTTCAAAATGTAATGTTTAAGATGAGAAAGATCAGTTTAAAGCGAATTAAGTCCCCTAGCATTAATTACAGAGTAATTTCCCTTTTTTACTATCTGCACCAAAACGTTTGCAAAATAAATAAAACTTCCATGCTTAGCAAAAGAAGTTCCTGTTTGAACAAAAAATGATAACAATGACTGCTCTTGCTGTTGGGTCAGAATATCAGATCAAAGTGCCAAGTTTAGAGAATACAAAATATATAAATATAACAGTAAATGCAGTTTGCATAAAATTAGGCTTTTTTTTTTTTTTTTTTTTTTTTTGGAGCCCATCCCAGAGGTGCAATGTTGTTTTAAACAAGATGACTGGAAAGAACTGAATTTTTCTTATTTTTATGCCAAATTTGGTGTCAACTGACAAAGTATTTGCAGAGAAAATGTCAATGTTAAAGTTTACCACAGACACACAGACACACAGACAACCGAACACCGGGTTAAAACATAGACTCACTTTGTTTACACAAGTGAGTCAACAAAAGGACAGCATTGATTATTTGAACATGCGATGAGGTATGGGTGCTGTGTTCTATGACGTTTAACTCTCTCCATACGAACGGCGAAAGAGACGACTTTAACAGCGTTTCACCCCAGTTACCATCATCAAAATATTGCAAGCGGAAGGCTCTTATACTGAAGAGGTGAATGTCGACAAAGAATACCACAGTTCTGACGACGGAAGCTAAAGGTTGGGTCATTCAGACACCCACTGGACATCCGAGGGGTCTGTGTAGAGGAGAAGAGAGGACTGGCCGTACTGAGTGAGTTAATGTATACATTACATACAGACATCGCTGGTTGTAGGTGCGTGTATACAGGTGCCGATATGTTTGTGTGCATATCTGTGGATTTGTGTGCTTGTGGCAGTGTGTGTATGTGTGTATGTGTGTGATTTTGTATGTATTTGTATGGATATTGAATAATATACTCACAGTAAGGAAATCATGATGTTTATCCTTTTTTTTTTCTGGTCGTGTGTCAGTATTTCTGTTTTTGATGTTTGAAACGAAATTAACAAAGGTTCATTAAAAAAAAAAGAAAGAAAAAAAAAAGATACAGGGTTCACCGACGTATGGTATGCAGCGGCGGCTCCGAAATAAAAGTGTTTTTTTCTTAATCGTGTATTTATTTATTTATTTATTTATTTGTTTATTCATTTATTTATTTATTTATCTATTCATGCACGGCAAAGATAGTTAGATAGATATGACAAGACATAACATGAAAACAGTAAAATAAATCTTTGTCATCGGAAGCTGAACACAAACCTGATCGCCAACGATGGTGTAAAAAGCGGAAAAAAAAGAAAAAAAAAAGAAAGAAAAAAAAAGTAGTAAATCTAATTTTTATTGACCTTTCATAGAGCAAAAACTTTGCATTGAAATCGCACACACACACACACACACACACACACACACACCTACCTTTTATTTACCTGCGTGCTTGCTGAATCGGTAGCGTAAGCAGCACTGACTTGAAGTTGTGTACCTTGCGAATGGAGAGAGTTGCCACTCTTTAATATTTGTTAATATATATATATATATATATAGAGAGAGAGAGAGAGAGAGAGAGAGAGAGTCCCTACTTTTGAATCTTGGCAGCAGAAACCGGTGGGTGAGAAATTACCAGAGTGCAGATGTTTAGGATTCTTCCGGTTTCTCGAGGGGGAAAAAAAATCAACTGCGATAAGACTTCAGCCTCCCACCTGAACTGACCCTCTCACGAGAATTTTACTTCTTGACATCAGGTCTGTTGATAGGCCAATGTGTGTGTGTGTGTGTGTGTGTTTGCATGTGTATGTAAGAGATGGCTAGACATGACAAGATAAAATCTTCACAGATAAACAAGGGTTTAACATGCACCTGTTCAGACAAAAAAACAACAACAACAACAACAACAACAACAACAAAAAAAGAAAAGAACAACAACAACGGAATACAGTAATTTTATAAAAGTCGAAAACGAAATTTACTTTGATATAAAAAGAATTTATTAGTACCCGTTAACACACACACACACACACACACAGGGAGAGAGAGAGAGAGAGGGAGGGGGGGAGGTGGAGGATGCGGGAACTCCTCACGTTAGAATCTTGGCAGCAGAAAAAAAAAAAAAAAAAACAAAAAAAAAAAAACCAGTGGGTGAGAAAATACCAGGTGGCAGATTTTTTTTCAGAATTCTTCCGGCTTGTTGGAAAATACCAAATCCGATAAGACTTCTCGTCTCCTACCTTAAGCCCCTCTCTCTCTCTCTCATCCGCTCGCCTCCCCCAAACCCCTCCACACACACACACACACACACACACACAACCCATCCCTACCACTAAACCCCAACCCCCACCCCCCCTTCCTACGCCATCTCCGCCACTGTTCTTTACCCTCACCCTCACCCCTACGACAATCTCTCTCTCTCTGACCAAGAGTATAAAAACTCTTCAGTCAGTTTCTGTCACTGAGCATTTAGTGATAAGGCTTTTTACCGGAACAGATCAGTAGTAGAGTTTCAAACCAAGATAAGTTGTTTTATCCCCCCCTGCATAGAACAACTCAAAGACAAGAAACCATGAAAGGTCTGCTGTGTTTGCTGTTCGTTTCCGTCGTCGCTCCTACAGGTTCGGTTTGATTTTTTTTAAATTTATTTTTATTTTTATTTATGTGTTGGTTGGCTGGTTGGTTGGTTGGCTGGTCGATGAATTAAGTTTGTTTGCTTTGTCGGTTAGTGTGTGTGCGTGTGCGTGTGTGTGTGTGTGTGTGTGTGTGTGACGTACAGCAACCACTAATGCTGGTGCAATTGCAACAACAACAATAACAACAACAACAACTACTACTACTACTACTATGACTACTACTACGACTACTGCTACTATCGAGCCTGTGTGAAAGTGGTCAGTATCAGTTTCAGTTTCAGTAGCTCAAGGAGGCGTCACTGCGTTCGGACAAATCCATATACGCTACACCACATCTGCCAAGCAGATGCCTGACCAGCAGCGTAACCCAACGCGCTTAGTCAGGCCTTGAGGAAAAGAAGAAAAAGAAAAAAAAAGGTGAATAAATAATAGATAAGCTTACACAAATAAATAAATAAATAAATAAATAATAACTATAATGTAAAAAAAAAAAGGTAGTAAAAAAAGAAAAGAAAAAAAAGAAGGTAGTAGTAAAAAAAAAAAAAAAGTGGTCGAAACAAGGAAAAAGGAAAATAGAGTCATTATAATTTTATCTAATCTTTTGTTTGTTTGCCGATGAGAGTTTTCACTATACCCACTCCCACCCACACCCCCCACACCCCTTTTTTTCTTTTTAGGTGGCGCCAGATAGAGATGTTTGCAAAAAAAAAAAAAAAAAAAAAATATAGAACAAGTTCCAACTCTGTTAAAATCCACTTACTGTTTTCTATGATTTAAAAAAAAAAAGTAATAATAATAAAAAATAAAATTAAAAAAAAAGGTGGGAGAGAAAGTTGTCAAAATGTAAGATATTTCGTCTCTTCTGTGTGTATTTCTTTCGGATTGATTTTTTGTCGTGCAGGAGAGGAAAATAACTTTGTCTATTGCCATAGACCCTGTTCCACCCCCCCCCACCCCACACCCCCCCCCCCCTCTCCCCCGAACTCACCACTGAACTCCCCCAACCTCCGACATGAAGTTTCAGTTTCAGTTTCAGTAGCTCAAGGAGGCGTCACTGCGTTCGGACAAATCCATATACGCTACACCACATCTGCCAAGCAGATGCCTGACCAGCAGCGTAACCCAACGCGCTTAGTCAGGCCTTGACAAACACAAAGAGTAAGACAAACCCTTCAGTCTTTGTTTTGACTCTCCCTCTCACTTCGTCACACACTGACAGTGACAAAGACAAGAACACAACGTCCACACACACTCTCTCTCTTTCTGTTTCAACTGAAAGCAAAACAACAACAAAGACCCCTCCCTGAATTTAACCACCAAAACGTCAACAACAAAGAGCGCCAAAACCACTGCGGATTTCAAACGTAGTACACACCAACCGACATGAAGATGATGATACGATGATAAAACTACTACTACTACTACTACTACTACTACTACTAGCTCACTCAGTACGGCCAGTCCTCTCTTCTCCTCTACACAGACCCCTCGGATGTCCAGTGGGTGTCTGAATGACCCCAACCTTTAGCTTCCGTCGTCAGAATTGTGGTATTCTTTGTCAACATTCACCTCTTCAGTATAAGAGCCTTCCGCTTGCAATATTTTGATGATGGTAATTGGGGTGAAACGCTGTTAACGTCGTCTCTTTCGCCGTTCCTATGGAGAGAGTTAATGGTAATAATAATGATGATGATGATATAATAATAATAATAATAATAACAATAGTGGAGTGATGGCCTAGAGGTAACGCGTCCGCATAGGAAGCGAGAGAATCAGAGCGCGCTGGTTCGATTTAAGGCGCAGTCGCCAGTATTTTCTCCCCCTCCACTAGACCTTGAGTGGTGGTCTGGACGCTAGTCATTCGGATGAGACGATAAACTGAGGTCCCGTGTGCAGCATGCACTCAGCGCACGTAAAAGAACCCACGGCAACAAAAGGGTTGTTCCTGGCAAAATTCTGTAGAAAAACCCACTTCGATAGGAAAAACAAATCAAACTGCACGCAGGAAAAAAATACAAAAAAATGGGTGGCGTTGTAGTGTAGCGACGCGCTCTCCTTGGTGAGAGCAGCCCGAATTTCACACAGAGAAATCTGTTGTGATAAAAAGAAATACAAATACAACAACAACAACAACAATACAATATAATAATCATAATAACAACAACAACAACAAAGTGGAAATTAATACTTTGACAACATGTCCACAATCACCAGCATTTTGTGATGGAACGTACATTAAACGATAATTCCTCCTCCTCGATTGTACGCTCGAGTGGACCTTTGCAGCCGGCTGTTTTGTTTCCATCACCACAGTTTTGTTGTTGTTGTTTTTTTTTATGGTATGTGTAAAAGTGATACATGTGTGTAATGTTTTCAATGCCGCCAGACACACACACACACACACACACACACACACACACACACACACACAGACAGACAGACAGACAGACAGAGACAGAGAGAGAGAGACACACACAGAGACAGACAGACAGACAGACAGACACACACACACACACACACACACACACACACACAGAGAGAGAGAGAGAGAGAGAAAGACAGACAGACAGACAGAGACACAAAGAGAGAGAGGCAGACAGACATAGAGAGAGAGGACGAGAGAGAGAAAGAGAGGCAGAGAGAGACAGAGACACACAGAGAGGGGGGTGGGGAACAGAGAGAGACAGAGACAGAGAGAGAAGGGAGGGGAAGAGGGCATATTATCATAAAGATTTAACCAACGCCTTGCCTTGCCTTGCCTTGCCTTGCTTTGCCTTGCCTTGCCTTGCCATGCCTTGCCATGCCTTGCCCTGCCTTGCCTTGCCTTGCCTTGCATTGCCTTGCCTTGCCTTGCCTTGCCTTGCATTGCCTTGCCTTGCCTTCCTTACCCTGCCTTGCCTTCCTTACCCTGCCTTGCCTTGCCTTGCCCTGCACTGCCTTACCCTGCCTTGCCATGCCTTGCCCTGCCTTGCCTTGCCTTGCCTTGCCTTGCCTTGCCTTACCCTGCCTTGCCCTGCCCTGCCTTGCCTTGCCTTGCCTTGCCATGCCTTGCCTTGCATTGCCTTGCTTTACCCTGCCTTGCCTTACCCTGCCTTGCCTTGCCTTGCCCTGCCTTGCCTTGCCTTGCCATGCCTTGCCTTGCCTTGCCCTGCCCTGCCC
>NC_134904.1:31146929-31246929 GCF_041734735.1 Babylonia areolata | reverse complement strand
CATAAATCCGCATCTTATTAACTGACAACAATGCCCCATTTTTACCCATATGGCACAGTTATCAATAGTGTGTTTGTTTGTTTTTTTAAATTAATTTATTTATTCTTTTTATAGCATGAATATACACCAAGCTATGTATGCAGACAAATGAACTCTAATAATCTGGTAAAATAGAGCAAGTTGAGTCATTCTGTACTTCTGTTACTGTGTGCGACATTTTTCAACTCACTCAGTACGGCCAGTCCTCTCTTCTCCTCTACACAGACCCCTCGGATGTCCAGTGGGTATCTGAATGACCCAACCTTTAGTTTCCGTCGTCAGAATTGTGGTTTTCTTTGTCAACATTCACCTCTTCAGTGTAAGAGCCTTCCGCTTGTAATATTTTGATGATAGTAATTGGGGTGAAACGCTGTTAACGTCGTCTCTTTTGCCGTTCGTATGGAGAGAGTTAATCAAGCATCTTGTGTGATATGTGCGCACTCGTTTTTGAAATTGTGTATGTCTATCTGTACAATGATTTGCGTCTTTTTGAAATACGGCATTTTTTTGTGTTGTGATTGGCACTCTTTTTTTTGTTTTTCTTTTTTTTATGTTCTTTTTTTTTTTCGTTGGAAATAAAGCATTTGCACGATATGAAAAGAATGTTTGGTTTTGTGTGCTAGGATATTCACATTCTAAATATAATTATGCCATCATTTGCATCCAGTATCCCGGTGTTTGTATTTAAAGCATGCGTTTGCCAATGATAATTCTTCACATACACACGCGCGCGCGCGCCCGCGCACGCACTGGCACACACATACACACACACACACACACACACACACACACACAATAACAATGAAATAATAATCATAATCAGTGAATATCCATGCATATTACTGACTTGCTTTGTGTAAAGGTTGTTTCAGGCTCACAAATAATTATGGGATAATAATA
Organism: Babylonia areolata; assembly: GCF_041734735.1. Taxonomy (NCBI): domain Eukaryota; kingdom Metazoa; phylum Mollusca; class Gastropoda; order Neogastropoda; family Buccinidae; genus Babylonia; species Babylonia areolata. The sequence goes on along the minus strand of NC_134904.1, from coordinate 31,245,990 downwards.
ATAATAATAATCATAATCATCATAATAATCATAATCATAATAATCATAACAACAACAACAATAACAATAATGACAATAATAATAATTGTTATTATCATCATCATCATCATAATCAGTGAATATCCATATATGTTACTGACTTACTTTAAGCAAAGTTTGTTTCAGTTTCATCATGATCTGATTGTTTCTTCTTCTTCTTCTGCGTTCGTGGGCTTCAACTCCCACGTTCACTCGTATATACGCGAGTGGGCTTTTTACGTGTGTGACCGCTTTTACCCCGCCATGTAGGCAGCCATACTCCGCTTTCGGGGGTGTGCATGCTGGGTATGTTCTTGTTTCCATAACCCACCGAACGCTGACATGGACTACAGGATCTTTAACGTGCGTATTTGATCTTCTGCTTGCGTATACACACGAAGGGGGTTCAGGCACTAGCAGGTCTGCACGTATGTTGACCTGGGAGATCGTAAAAATCTCCACCCTTTACCCACCAGGCGCCGTCACCGTGATTCGAACCCGGGACCCTCAGATTGACAGTCCGACAACGCTTTAACCACTCCGGCGGCTATTGCGCCCGTCAGCGCACTGGTTCGAACCCCATATAGTCGCCAGTATTAATTTTTCTCCCCTTCCACTCAGTAGACCTTGAGTGGTGGTGGTCTGGACACTATAGTCATTCGGATGAGACGATAAACCAAGTTCCCGTGTGCAGCTTGCACTTAGCGCGCGTAAAAGAACCCACAGCAACAAAATTAGGGTTGTCGCGGAATCCCCACGACGAACTAATTATATAATATTTATGTCGGTGCCAGTGCGTTGTCCAGCGGAAATTTCTGCAGAAAAATAATCCACTTCGATAGGCCAGACAAATAAAGCAGGTTAAAAAAAGAAAAAAAAAAAAAAAAAAAGGAGAAAAAGAAAAAAGAGGGTTGGCGCTCTGAGTGTAGCGACGCGCTGTCCCTGGGGAGCATAGAGCCACGACATGATGATAACCAGGCAGTCACAATAATGTTCAAACATCAACCCTCGCCAGTCCCTCCATACCGTCGGAACTCTCTTCCACACACTTTTTCCTTTTCCCTTTTTCTCCTTGCTACGACGAGAGTTTGATTTTCACACACACACACACACACACACACACACACACACACACAATTTAATGCATTTCACATACACGTCAAGTCAGATGGATAATTTTAATTCGCACCATTCTACACTGAAACATTCAACAAGCTACATGCATAAACACAGTAGTCAAAAATCTCTGGGTGGGGAAAGAACCAAGGGAGCTGGAGAGATGGTTCGAGGATGAAAAACAAAGAATTGAAACAATCAGACGACGGGCGCAATAGCCGAATGGTTAAAGCATTGGACTTTCGATCTGAGGGTCCCGGGTTCGAATCACGGTGACGGCGCCTGGTGGGTAAAGGGTGGAGATTTTTACGATCTCCCAGGTCAACATATGTGCAGACCTGCTAGTGCCTGAACCCCCTTCGTGTGTATATACAAGCAGAAGATCAAATACGCACGTCAAGTTAAAGATCCTGTAATCCATGTCAGCGTTCGGTGGGTTATGGAAACAAGAACATACCCAGCATGCACACCCCCGAAAACGGAGTATGGCTGCCTACATGGCGGGGTAAAAACGGTCATACACGTAAAATCCCACTCGTGTGCATACGAGTGAACGCAGAAGAAGAACCAGTGCGCTCAAATTCTCTCGCTTCCTAGGGCGGACGCGCGTTACTTCTCAGGGGCCATCACTCCGCTGACTCGGCCTGCCATAGAATCGACTGGAAATTTCTGACGTCACAGTGGAACAAACACATATGAAGCGCGTTCCTGCTCTTAGCGTCAAAAATTAATTACAACACATGAAGACTGCTATTGGGCGGCTGGAACTTCTTCTTCTTCTTCTTCTTCTTCTTCATTCGTGGGCTGCAACTCCCACGTTCACTCATATGCACACGAGTGGGCTTTTACGTGTATGACCGTTTTTACCCCGCCATGTAGGCAGCCATACTCCGTTTTCGGGGGTGTGCATGCTGGGTATATTCTTGTTTCCATAACCCACCGAACGCTGACATGGATTACAGGATCTTTAACGTGCGTATTTGATCTTCTGCTTGCGTATACACACGAAGGGGGTTCAGGCACTAGCAGGTCTGCACATATGTTGAACCTGGGAGATCGGAAAAATCTCCACCCTTCATCCACTAGGCGCCGTCACCGTGATTCGAACCCCAGACCCATAGATTGAAAGTCCAACGTCAGTTTTAACCACTAGGCTATAGCGCCCGTCGGGCGGCTGGAACAATTGGCAACATGCTAACATAACCTGCTCTACCCAGATCTCTCTCTCTCTCTCTCTCTCTCTCTCTCTCTCTCTGTCTCCGTATTTATAAACAGCAGTAGTCCTTGCATGTCTTAAAAGTTTGTGATTAAAATGAATCACATTTTCGCTCTTGCCTGTGACTTGAAGAAGCTGTTATGCAGCGAAAATTTGTTTCATTTTACTTACAAATTTGTAAGAACATGCCGAGACTAGTATTGTTCATATTTATATCATTTTATCGGTCCCGGTATTTACTTCAGTTCTTTCTACAACTTAAGTGAAGCTACTCATAGCAAAAAAAAAAAAACAGTAAAGAAGAGGACATCATCATGTACACAGATGGCTCAGTCACCAAAGACCAATCCGGTTGGGGATTCACTGCGAAACAAAATGGAAAAAACATTAGGGAACATGCCCTCCAGTGGCTATCATCTATCCATATGCCCGGAAACCAACATGCCATGATTCTTACGGACTCAATGAACCTCATACAGAAAACTGAAAGTGGAATGGGAAGCCCAGAGTGGCATGAGGCAATGCCCAACGAAGTTCAGATTAAAAAAACTTACATGGTCATACTGCCCCGGGACATACAGGTGTTAAGGGAAATGAGCGAGAGACAGACTTCCTGGTAACGCAAGAACAACGAGCCGCCTACATCTAGGCAAAGACACTAGTATCTAGTAGGGAATTCTAGTGTCTATGATCTAGGAAAATCGGAAATCCTCAGAAAAGTCAAAGAATACCAAAAAGAACAGGTACAAGGCCATCACACCATCGATCGCCTGAAAGAAATAAAAGTAGAGAGAGGGAGCGGCCGTAAGTCTAGCATGTGTGTGTGTGTGTGTGTGTGTGTGTGTGTGTTTGCCGTGTGTGTGTGTGTGTGTGTGTGTGTGTGTGTGTGAGAGTGTGTGTGTGTGTGTGTGCGCCGGCGCGCGCGCGCGCCTAGAGTTGACTTTATCAAGATTTTGCACCTTTTAAATATTATTGTTAGTAGTAGTAGTATTTTTATGTATTTATCTATTTTTTGGTGTTATTATTATTTTTTATGTTATTATTATCATTTTTATATTTTTTATTAATTAATTTATTTCTTAATTTATTTTTATTTTAATTTTTCCTTTATTTATTTATTTTATTTTTTTCTTCATTTTTTAAACTTATTTTTATTGTTACTTATTTTTATTCTTTATTTTATTTTATTTTTTATTAAAAATTTTTTTTTTACTTCATTTATTTTTATTTCTTATTTTTTGCACTTATTTCTTTTTTTTTTGTTTTTTTGTTTTTATCATATATATACTATATATATATATATATATATATATATATATATATATATATATATATATATTATAATTATCATTTATTTATTTATTTTTCTCAAGGCCTGACTAAGCGCGTTGGATTACGCTGCTGGTCAGGCATCTGCTTGGCAGATATGGTGTAGCGTATATGGATTTGACTGAACGCAGTGACGCCTCCTTGAGCTACTGATACTGATACTGATACAACAACTTGTCATGTTTTTCTACAACTGAGGAGTGGAGCCCAAGACACGGGCACCAGGAGAGTGTGAACTTCTTGTGTGTGTATATAATTACTTAATAAATCACTTAAAAATATATTAAAAGTTTTTTAAAAACATCTTCTCTGTGTAATATTTCCAACTCGTAAAACATCTGCATTGTGACTGTCGGGAATCGAGTCTCACTCAGTTACTGCCATAAGACATGGCAGTGATCAAACGAGACGTAACCCTTGCGATATTCCGCTTGAAGATTATTTTATAGAGTTAGCTCCCGTGTTTGCACACGCCACCTGTCCATGACAACACGTACGCGGTTGCAGACAGCGGGAAGAGGGAGAACAGAAGATCGAAGGTAAAGTTCTACTACTTTACTTGTAAAATAAGGAGAAATTAGAAGTGAAATTAAACATTTCAAGAAATCATTGATCGCGCAAACAGTTTTGTCAAACAGATATCTGCCTTCCGGTTAACTGCGACTTCGAACGATGATACGGTTTTGCTGTGATTAATTTTATTTATTTATGGGAGACTAGGGTTGGCCCTAATGTGTTTGTTTGTTTTTTGTTGTTGTTGCTTTTCGCGAATGTCAATGGTGGTCTGGACTACGTACAAGAACCACTACTGACCACGACCGAAAAGTGCTCACATTGCGTTGCTATGTGTCCAGTATGATGTCTTAGGAAGTGTTTGACTGCTGCCTGACCACTGTTCACTGCTGTCAGAATTCAGCTTGCACCATTTTGTGACGGTTAGCTCATTCAGTACGGCCAGTCCTCTCTTCTCCTCTACTCAGACACGTCGGATGTCCAGTGGGTGTCTGAATGGCCCAACCTTCAGCTTCCGTCGTCAGAATTGTGGTATTCTTTGTCAACATTCACCTCTTCAGTATAAGAGCCTTCCTCTTGCAATATTTTGATGATGGTAATTGGGGTGAAACGCTGTCAACGTCGTCTCTTTCGCCGTTCGTATGGAGAGAGTTAATCGGGTTATGTTGAGCTGGCTACTGTTTACCACTCTCGGCCATAACTAACCATTTCTTGCCACTGCTGACCACTACTGACCACTATACAAAAATCTTCAGATTGTGTTTTGTCATGTTTGTGCATTATCAATATCAGGATGTACTGACCACAAAACAGAGCACTACTGGTCACTGACCAGAGCTGACCACTACTGACCGTAAACCACAGCTGACTACAGTTGACCACTGCGTGACCATCACTCGTCAAGTTTACCATTGACCACTCCTGACCACCGCCAACCATTGACCACCGCCAACCATTGACCACAGCTAACCACTGACCACCGCCGAGCACTGACCACTATATATATATACTGACCACTGTCCGCCACTGACCACTACAAACCAATGACCAATACTGTCCGCCACTGACCACTACAAACCAATGACCAATACTGTCCACTACTGACCATTACCAACCAATGACTTCTGCTGACCACTGTCCACCACTGACCACTACCAACCACTGATCCCAACCAACCAATGACCAATACTGACCACTGTCCACTGCTGATCACTTCTGTTGGTTGTGACCATTGACCAGTGCTGACCACTGACGACAACAAGGCAAGCTGACCAGTTCCCAAAAGTGCATATATTAACATGTATCATTAAACTCACATTGGCCTGGGGCAACATGACCGTGGGAGACCATAGGCATGCTCCCACAGACACCTGGTATGAAGCTGGTGGTACATGTGTTGCTTAATAATGATAATGATACTACTACTAATAATAATGATAATGATTATGATAATAATAATAATAATCTAACTTATAAAGTGCCTTTCCATTTAAACATGCTTAATTGCTCTGTACAATGTCAATATTGACGTTTAAAACGTGCATTAAAAAATTCACGCTAAAATGTAAAACTCTCTCTCTCTCTCTCTCTCTCTCTCACACACACACACACACACACACACACACACACACACCATCAGCACAGACTAAACACACTCATACATGTCACATGAAAAGCCTAACAGTATCATAATTTTCATATCATAGCCTATTTAAAAACCCTGTCACAATACTGAAAACTACTCCAGATATTACAACACAATACACAAAAACCATATCACAATACTGAAAAAAATTTACACACTTTGGGCAGGTCTCCTTAACTACAAATTACAAGTAAATGTTCTGTAAATTTCCTACATTTTCTTGATCTGTATTATTCATGAATGAACAACAAATTGTTTCAAATCATTTTAGTTGTTGGTTTTGTGACACTCATTCTTGAGGCATCAGGCATTTTAGTTTCTTTTCTCATGCACATCATAATCAGAACAACAAAATATGCAGTGCCAACCCTTCCCTCATGCTTACTTACTTTACTTTACTTTATCCGTCCTCTTGTACCATCTAGGGCGTCGAGGGGAGAAAGAGCTGACGGGCCCTGGCAAGCTGGAAGGCCTCGTTGGGTGGAATGTTGTGGGTCTTCAGGGTTTCTTTCACACCGTCAATCCAGGTCTTCCTTGGTCTTCCTCTTGCCTTGTATCCTGACATCCTTTTGTTGTACGCTTTACTGGCCATCTGGTGAGGTGCCATACGTGTTAGATGTCCAAACCATCTGATCGTTTGCCTTTGGATATGGTGGAGGACAGGTGTTGTTCCCACCATTTCTCTGATCCTGGTGTTTCTGATCATGTCCCGTCTGGTCTTGTTGACGGCTGTCCTCAGACATCGCATCTCATGCACCATCATTAATGTTTCAACTTCAAATTTATATTATTGTTGCAAAGACAGTTTGTATAATGTACACACACACACACGCGCACAGTCATAATCCAACCAACAACCGAACTGAAACAAGAATAATTAAAGCTCTCATCAGCTTCAAGAGTTGAGATTGCACAAGTAATGTAGTGTGTATACACACACATAAATGTGTACACATATATACATGCACACTTACACAAACATATCCATGAACAACATTACTGCACACTTTGATCTGTATTTTTGTATGTGGTTTGAATGTTTTGGGTGTTTATTTCTGTAAGATTTTAATGTGGTTTTCTAGATTAATCATTTAATGCAGGGAAATGTAGTTGCACAATTCTGGAGTGTTAAACTTTTTAAGCTGTGTGCTGTGTCTGTCTGTTATTCATTACCAATGCTATTATTTTAAGGTTAAGAGTGCTATTTAAACATCCATTATATTATATAAAACTGATGGGATACTGTTTGTGGCATTAACTAGCATTTAAACAGTAACCGTTGAAAACTAAAGCATTTTCTATTTCAATGTTGACTGACACACCAGGTAACAAATGACTGTAAAGTTTCTTTTCTCAGTTAGAACTTAAAAAAAAAAAAAAATTTAAAAAAAAAAAAAAAATGGCAGTTGATAATGATATGAGAATGTAACTTTTTGTTAGGTAATAAAATAATTATTTTGAAAAGAATAGTGATTGCCTTTTGTGTCGTGTGTTTAAAAACAAACCCCAAAAAACTTAACTATTTATGATTTCCTCAATGTAAATTTTGACTGACAGACTAGTTAGAATAACAGGAACAGTTTAAAAACATTATTCCCCCTTAGAATAATAATGTTAATATTATTAATAATAATAATAATAATAATAAAGTGTTTTTTTTATCATTTGCAATTTTGAGCATTTTGAATTGTCTTGAGGGTTTTTGACATGCTTTTCCTTCTTTAACAGCTCCAGGTTTACTTTCAGTAACCAGGCAAGGATGTTTCAAATATTCCAGGTTTACATTTAGTAACCTGGTAAGGGTGTTTCAAATATTCCAGGTTTACATTCAGTTACCAGGCAAGGATGTTTCAAATATTCCAGGTTTACATTCAGTAACCTGGTAAGGGTGTTTCAAATATTCCATGTTTGCATTCAGTAACCTTGTAAGGGTGTTTCAAATACTCCAGGTTTACATTCAGTAACCTAGTAAAGGGCGTTTCATATACTCAAGGTTTACATTCAGTAACCTGGTAACTTAGGTGAGGGTGTTTCAGATATTCCAGGTTTACATTCAGTAACCTGGTAACGTAGGTAAGGGTGTTTCAAATACTCCCGGTTTACATTCAGTAACCTGGTAAGGGTGTTTCAAATACTCCATGTTTACTTTCAGTAACCTAGCAAGGGTGTTTCAAATACTCCAGGTTTACATTCAGTAATCTGGTAAGGGTGTTTCAAGTACCCCAGTTCTACATTCAGTAAGGGTGTTAGGGTATATATATATATATATATATGTGTGTGTGTGTGTGTGTGTATGTGTGTGTGTGTGTACAGACAAAAAAGAAACACCTGCAATATCAGTTGGCAGCCTGTTATGCTCACACTTTACACACACTGCATACAAACTGAAACGCACACTCTCACATAGGTCTTAAAAAGTGAAATTGAGTGTGGAATAAAACCAAGTCTTCCAGAGCCGAGTCCTGATGATTTGGATTGGCCTTCCAGTTTGTTGGATCTTGAGCTTTGTCCAAATCGGGCCACCTGGTGGGTATTTGGGAGGGGATTTTCCTGATCTTCTAGGTCAACATAGTGCTGAGTGCTTTAAACATCTGTGTGTGTGTAGAGAGAGAGAGAGAGAGAGAGAAAGAGAGAGAGAACACTGAATACTGAACACTGAAATGTTTAATGTCAGCTGTCATTAGCAACTTTCAGATTAAAAAACTTACATGATCATGCTGCCCGGGACATGCAGGTGTTAAGGAAAATGAGCGAGCTGACAGACTTGCTGGTAACGCAACAACAATGAGCGGCCTACATCTAGGAAAATCGGAAATCCTCAGAAAAGTCAAAGAATATCAAAAAGAACAGGTACAAGGCCATCACACCATCGATCGCCTAAAAGAAATAAAGGTAGAGAGAGGGAGCGGCCGTAAGTCTAGCATGAAAGGTAATTTTGCAAATCAAACAAATACCGGCATCATTTCCAAACCAACATTGCACAAATTTCTTCAAAACGGAACAGAGTCTCTGTGGGCTTTTCCAAATACAATAGACTGAGCAACACACTAGACGTCATGTTCTTGGCATCAGAGATCTTTCCCCATCCCTCGTGCGGCCAGTCAGTGGCAGCCTCTGTGCGTGTGTGTGTTTGTGTGTATGTGTGGGTCTGTGTGTTTGTGTCTGTTTGTGCAAGCGCGAGGGTGTAAGTGTACATAAGTGTCAGGAGATTCTGTGCGCGCGCGCGTGTGTGTGAAGGGTGGGTAGAGGATGAGGTATCTGTGTGTATGCATGCCTACACTGTGGGAGCAACGGAATATTGGAACGTGCGGGTGTGCGTATATATATGGGGGTGGGGATATAGGCGTATGTGTGTGTGCATGTACAAGTAAGTGTGCCTCTGTGTGTGTGTGTGTGCCGTGGAAGCTGCGATACGTAGCCTAGATATGAGTGTGTGGAGGGGGGTAGAGGGGGTGCAGGGTAATGTGTGTGTGTGTGTGTGTGTGTTGGGGCTCATGTGTGTTTATGTGTATTTGACTGTGCTTTCAAATCTGTGAAACTGCATGTTTGGTGCATATCTGTTATGCATATGTGTGTGTGTGTGTGAATGTGTGTCTGCATTTTTTACATTTATTTGCTTATTTATCATCATTATTGTCTTTTTTAATTAATTAATTAATTAATTTTATTATTATTATTTTTAATTATTATTAGTTATTTAGTTAGTTATTTTATTTTATTTATTTATTTTTTTTTTTGTACGCTTATTGTTGACTTCATCAAGTTTTTGCGCCTTATACATATTATTATTAGTAGTAGTAGTAGTTCTTGTTTTATGTATTTATCTCTTTTTTTTTTCTTCTTCTTCTTCTTTTCGGTCGCACTTGTCACAGAGTCAGGCTGGCCTGCGAGACAAATGTCGTCGTGGCTTCCAGGTCTTGTCTGCAGCCGTAGAGCTTGGTGCGTCGTGGGGTCGCTTCTGGCCACACGGTGTCTCTCAGTCCCTGGTGGAGGGGACAAGTCTGCAGAACATGTTCTGGTGTTTGGTCTTCAAGACCACAGGGACAGGTCGGTGATGGTGCCAGCTTCAGTTTCTTGAACATGTGCGCGTTGAGGCGGCAGTGTCCTGTGCGTAAGCGCATGATTGCTACCTGCTGCCAGCGTTCAAGCTCGTGATATGCATCCATTGTGGCTTGTGGTCGCAGTGCTGCCTTCACAAGGGTCTTCTTTTCAGCGAAGCTAACACTGTTGTTAGAGTTTTTTTTTTCTCAAGGCCTGACTAAGCGCATTGGGTTCCGCTGCTGGTCAGCCATCTGCTTGGCAGATGTGGTGAAGCGTATATGGATTTGTCCGAACGCAGTGACGCCTCCTTGAGCTACTGAAACTGAAACTGAAACTGTGATGTTCCATTAAAAGTTTTCCGAAGTACATACGTGCATGATGTGACATCTTATTTCAGACTGTTGAATAGCACATTTTATTATAATGTCTATATGGTATGATATTTTATACCTTTAACTGTGATTATTAAATGTGTATGGCTGTGATTGTGGTATGTTTGGGTTATTCTAACTTGATATTAAAGTGTTGTTGTTTTTTTTATGTGTGTGACTGTGATGATTGTATTTATGTTAGTTGACATTCAAGCATTTCATGTCTTTTATACAATGCATCAATAGTGACAGTGATTCTCGCATATTTTTTTACTGTGTGTTTTATACCACGAAGTAATTTCTCCTTGGAGATAATCATAATAATAATGATGATATAACTTCTCATGTCTGGGACAGGGACAGAGTAAAAATCCACACGCAAGGAGGAGCAAGCGATGAAGTGTTCTGGACCGCCATCATCGACATCGTCTCGTTTCGTTTGTTTGGGCATGGCGTTCAGAAGAAATTCCTGTTTGAAGAAAGGTGAGGACAATTGTATATTATGCAGGTGTGCATAGGTTTAAGATAAACTTACCAAAAGGGCTCCAGTTTGTGAAATTAATCATTGCACGTCTACTGTTTCTTTAACAAACATCGGTGTACCTCAGTGTACAGTGTACTCGTCATTCCTGTTCATCCTGTATTTTTCTTCAGAATGTAGAAACTTAACCAAATTATGTCCACTGGTCACTTTTGCAGATCATTCTGGACTAACAGGACTGATTATTTGCCGCGAACAATGACATTGACTATCAAAGAGAAATTGACAGATTTGTGAACAGGTGTATATGAACATTACCATGAATTGAATGTTAGCCGTTACAAAAGAGCTTGCGAAAGAGAGGCTATGTTTAAGTGAAATTATGATGGAAAATGAAATGGTTAACAGGTAGGCACATACAAACATCTTGGCGTGATCATTGGTAAGAAGCTCTCTTGGAATGAAAATTTTGCTGCATTCACGAGAAAAGATCACATAAATTTGAATATTTAATCTATTGGTATGATGTATGTACTATGTCCATGCGTACATGTGCGAATGTGTGCTCGTGTGTGCGTGTGTATATGTGTGTGCTTGCGCACATTCGACTGTTACATATGCATTTGTTGGTTGAATGTATTTATTTGCACATATTGATGTGCAACGATTTATTGTATTAACATTGTGTGTGTGTGTGTATGTGTGTGTGTTACGAGATGTGAATGCATTGAAATACTCATTGCTTACCGCTGAATTGTCGCCTCCACTGAATTGTCGGCTGCGACAGTTTGGTGGAGCAAGTATAACCGCTGAATTGTTACCGGCGGCAAATAATGTTTAACAGACCTCCACTGACTGGCGACAGTTCAGCATGTTAGTGATCCGGCAGTTTATCTACATTTGATGACATATCAGCGGATTGGCGACATTTCAGTATGCCACTCAAAGTCTGAATTGTCATCTGCGACAATTCAGTGTTTGATTAGTAACTGTTATTTCCTTCACTGGCACTTTGATTTTTTGGCACATGACTTTAACATTTTGTTTTTCTTTGGTTCTGTGTTCCACCCCCAGCCCCACAAAATAAAGGTAGGCCTATGTTCCCCCAGGTCTATTTTCCAACCCCCCCACCCCCACAAATAAAGGTAGGTCTCTGTTCCAACCCCACCCCCACAAATAAAGGTAGGTCTCTGTTCCAACCCCACCCCCACAAGTAAAGATAGGTCTATGTTCCAACCCCACCCCCACAAATAAAGGTAGGTCTATGTTTCCCCAGGTTTATGTTCCCCCAGGCCTGTGTTTGTTTAAATCATACACTTCTGGGTGCTGGTCAGCCATGGTCAGTGGTCAGCAGTGGTCAGCGATGCTCAGTGGTCAGTGGCAGTCAGCAGTGGTTGTTGGCCTTAATCTTCAGCGGTGATCAGTGGTCAGTGGTGATCAGTAGTGGTTAGTAGTCTTTGGTGGTCAGTGGCCAGTGGTTGTCAGTAGTGTTCAGTGATCAGCAATGGTCAGCGATCAGAAGTGGTCAGTGGTGGACAGAAGTGGTCACTAGTAGTCGGCGGTAGTTAGTGGTCAGCTGTGGTCAGGAGTGGTCAGTGGTGCTCAGTAGCGGTCAGTTGTGGTCAACAGTGGTCAGGCGATTGTGTGAGGCCAGAGGTGGTCAATAGTGATCAGTGGTTAGTTATGGTCAGCGATGGTCATTAGCGACCAGTGGTCAGTGGTGGTCAGAAGTGGACAGTGGTGACCAGTGGTCAGCTGTTGTCAGCAGTGAGCTGTGGTTAGTGGTGGTCAGTAGTGATCAGTCATGATCAGCAGAGAATGGAGGTCAGTGATCAGCAGTCAGTAGTGGTTGGTGGTCAGCAATCAGTGGTGGTCAGTAATCATCAGTGGTCAGTTGGAGCCAGGTCTGGAGGAATAAAGAACCAGAAAACGTAAATTTGGGGGGTAAATATACCTATAGGAACCCAGAACTCGGTGGGGGGGGGGGGGGGGGGGGAATACAGACCCTGGGGAACTAAGACCAGCGTGAAAGAACATTTAGGGGAACACAGACCAAGGAGAACATAGTGCTGATCCCACTGAACACTTGGACACAAACAGTAATTATCTTTCTTCCTATCTTTCTTTTTTTTTTCAATCTGCATGTCTTTCTCTCTCTCTCTCTCTTTTTTTTTTTTTTTAAATTTTTTTTTTTAGCTAATTTTATTAATTTCTTCCTTCCTCTTATTTCATCTTTAACCCTTCTTTTTTTTTCTTCTTTTCTTTTCTTGTGACAATTCAGCGATTAATACCCATCACTGGTGCTTCTTGGGGACAACAGATGATGTAGGCGGGTGTGGCACGTGAAACCTAACATGAACAGTAGCTGAACATAGTCCACCGGGGTAAGAGCCGAGCAGAGCGGGGAGAGAGGAGGGACAATGTCACTATTGCCTTTCGCTGTCAAACGAGCAAGTGACGTGTCTTCCTCAGCTCTTTGGTGAGTCTGTTGTTTATATATATATATACATATATATCTGTGATTTGTGTGTATCTTCCATTGCTCTGAGTAGTGACTGGGTAGAGAAGTGTTTTGTTTTTTTTTTGTTTTGTTTTTTTTTTTCAGAATCATTTGTACAAGTAACTGGATAGACAGATGCCAGTATGACAATGGTCATTATGGATTGGACAGTTGACTTTCATTGGATTTGATTTTGCTGTTGAACGAACATACTTAGATGAATGGTTGTGTGTGTGTGTGTGTGTGTGTCTTGTTTTTAGTCTATAGACAGTGATTGTGATTTTTGATTTGACAAGTTTTAATATCTTTGATTATGTATGTGTTTTATAACGAGCCTGTGATTGCACAAATTAATTTCCATGTTGATCAGTAACATAATTTTGATTTGGTTTGATTTGATTTGATTAATGGTGTCTGTGGTCCCTCCGTTTTGTCTGTTTTTAAACCAAGAGTTTTTATTCGTGACGTCAGCCAACAGAAATCACTCTGCACTTGTGTCTGTCTGTCCGTCAGTCAGTCTGTCTGTCTGTCTCTCTGTCTTAGTGTATGTGGGGAGGGAGGGAGGGGGGGGGGCAGGAGGGAAGGGGTGTGAGTAGCAGTCAGTGTTGATTCGCTGCCTCAGTGGGCAACAGAGCGTTCTGATTCATACTTATCATATTCTGCCTCATGCTGTATGTATTAACCTGTACAAATGAGGTATTGGATTTTTGGACCATCTATTTGGAACTCACTTCCTTTACATCATGTATTGTAAATCTGAAACAATTTGGGCTAAAAAAAAATAAATAAAAAATAAAAAAATCACACAGTAAACGGAAACTTGGTAATAGATATTGCTATGATGACGGGCGCAATAGCCGAGTGGTTAGAGCGTTGGACTGTCAATCTGAGGGTCCCGGGTTCGAATCACGGTGACGGCGTCTGGTGGGTAAAGGGTGGAGATTTTTACGATCTCCCAGGTCAACATATGTGCAGACCTGCTAGCGCCTGAACCCCCTTCGTGTGTATACGGCAAGCAGAAGATCAGATACGCACGTTAAAGATCCTGTAATCCATGTCAGCGTTCGGTGGGTTATGGAAACAAGAACATACCCAGCATGCACACCCCCGAAAACGGAGTATGGCTGCCTGCATGGCGGGGTAAAAACGGTCATACACGTAAAAGCCCACTCGTGTGCATACGAGTGAACGTGGGAGATGCAGCCCACGAACGAAGAAGAAGCTATGATCAGTCAGAAATTTAGCTGAGGAAAACAGGGTAGAGAAATAGGAAGAATGAGGACTGGGATGCATGTTGGCTGTGTGCCCTGATATCCTACAGGTCCTGCTAGGAGTGTATGATTGTCACATTGCTTTGTCTTTATCCTTATGATGTCTTTGAAAAGAACAATGTACAGTTGATATAAGTGGGGATTCTTTTGTTTCTGCTTTTGGTTGTGTGTTTTGTGAGCATGCGTGTGTGCTTGCTTGCTTGCCTGCCACATGCGTTAATGCAAGAGTGTGTGTGTGTTTGTTTGTGTGTGTGTGTGTGTGTGTGTGTGTGTGTGTGTGTGTGTGTGTGTGTGTGTGTGTGTACTACAGGTTTACTTCAGTGTTGTTTGTTTTTTTGGCTTTCAGTGCTTTTTGTTCTCTCCATCATTGCACTGGCTGTACTGTTGGTAAAGGCAACAACCATGGGTTTACGAATCAAAGGTAACCTCCTGATGTAGTCAGCTGGTATGGATATATTATATTATAATTATATATATATATATTTATATACAGGGATCGCGTTAACGCATGTTTTTCACGTATTTGACGCATTTTGATTTTCACTGATGCATTTTCACAGCGCTCACGCGTAACACTTACGCAAAACAACTTTTACTCCAAGCTGTATCAATGCAACTTTAGGACTGACTTGGCAGCTAGGTTTGCGATACTGAATCAGACGGTACAAGACAAAGTATCTGTGCATGCGGGGCACTGCGAGATGCCTACGTGACTCTTAACAGCTACAGCCAATTAACAGAGTACGCGCGCACACAACACTGCTTAGCTGACGAGTTTTGGAACAGAGTGGCGTCATTACAGGGCGTGACCCTGTAGCAGGAAAGTTAAGCCTTGTTTGACTGCTGAACGTTACTCGGCTAGCCTAGGCCCTAGCGATTTTTTGTTTTCCACTGTATCTCAGTCACGGAATCGACTCAATATGATTGTCAGGGCTTGTGGTGAATTTCAGCGCCGACGTGAGCGGCGAAAATAGGTGAGTAAACCTTTGATTTAGTGTCATAGGTCTGACGCAGTTCTGACTCTAACTTACGCATTTTTTAGCAGATTTTGCGTAAGCTGCACGCGTTTTGAAAAAGTCTATCGCGATCCCTGTATATATATATATATATATATATATATATATATATATATAATTTTTTTTTTTTTTCATTGTTCTAATAACCGAAAGTGTGGAAGTTAGTGACTGTGTTGTTGTTCTTGCTGTCATTGTTAATCTTCTTCTTCTGCTACTACTACTGTTACTACTACTCTTCTTCTTCTACTGCTACTACTGCTGCTGTTACTTCTTCTTCTGCTCCTTGTTCTTTTTCTTCTTCTCTTGTCTTCTTTTTCTTCTTCTCTTGTCTTCTTTTTCTTCTGAATGTTCTCATTCATTACGCTAAAATCATCTGTTTGTTCTTATTCTTATTGGTGATGACAAAGTGAAGTTTCAGTTGCTAGCAAACAGTATTTTGCGCACATGTATAAGTGCGGGTTTTGGGTGTATGCATGCGGGCGTGTATGTGCGTGTGTGTGCGTGTGTGTGTGTGTGCATGCGTGTGTGCAGTGTCTGCGTGCATGTGTGTGTGTGTTTCGTGTCGTGTTTGTTTCTTTGCCTCATTTATTGATTCGCTATCACCTTTTTCGTAAAGGATGCAGAGTGCTACTTCATACCGAAAGCGGGCTGCTGTCGGTGTTTCAATATTCAGCAGCAGCAGCTGCAGCAGCAATAGGAATGGCGTCGGCATTCTGGTTGTCATTCCACTTAATCTTCTTCTTCTTCTCATCGTCATCGTCGTCGTCATCATCATCATCATTATCATCGTTATTATTTTTTCTTCATCATCATCATCATCATCATTCTTCTTCTTCTTATCATTATAAGTATTATTACTATTAATTATTGTTATCATTATTGGTGGTTTTGCTGGTTGCCTCCCCTTCTTAATAATAATAATAATAATGGATACTTATTTTGCACACTATCCAGAAATCTGCTCTAGGTGCTTTACAAAAACGCTTTTGTTAACATAAAACATCATATCTATGTTACATACACACACCAAAATGTGACTACACACACGCACGCACACACACACACACACACACACACACACACACACGCTGCATACATACATTTTAGCATACATGTGTATCTAACAGCTACCCTAACACATACGCACACATAGGCAGGCACAAACTTACATACACACACGCACACGCACACACAATACACATTCATATACATGCATGTAGTTATGCACACGTACATACGTATACACACATAGTCAAGCACAGCTAACGCAAAGGAAGTGGACCTGCCACAATTGAACTTATTGCCGAGGGAAAAGGTGAGTTTCATCATCATTATTATTGTTATCATCATCATTATCATCATCACTAGTATTTTAATGGTTTTGCTTATTGCTTCTTCTCTTTCTTTATCTCATCATCATCATCATCTTCATTGTTATCGTTATTATTATCTTGACCATGAATGGGTTTTGGGCTCATCGACTGGTTTCCTGCCCACAGTGGTTGTCCCGCGTTCACCGGCCGTTGAGCGGGAGATGAACCAGGAGGTCCTGAAGGACGCGGCCTTGACCTTGACAGACACGCAGGAGCTGGATGAACTGCTGCAGATCTTACAGACCAGACAGCAAAGTGAGTGTCCCCCCCTTTTTTTTTCTTTTTTTTTTTACTCTCTCTCTCTCTCTCTCTCTCTCTCTCTCTCTCTCTCTCTCTCTCAGTGTATCTGTCTGTTTCTGCCTGCCTCTCTCTGTCTGTCTGTCTGTTTCTCTGTCTCTGTATCTGTCTCTCCTTGTCTGTCTCCATCTCTCTCTCTCTCTCTCTCTCTCTCTCTCTCTCCCAAGTTTAGTTTTGTATATATATATAGAGAGATTTATCAATAACAGAGAGAGAAAAAAAACGTGTTCCTGAAATCGGATTGTACCTTTTTTTTTTTTCTTTTTTTTTTAATTGCTTTGCTTTTGCTAAGTTGTTTGATTCTATATGCAGCCAACATTGCAGTATGGAGCAGAAACGTGTGCACACAGGAGAGCATCATGATAGTAAAATAAACAAAACCAAAAAAAAACAAGAGAGGCAAGGCCTTCAAGACTCACTTGTGATACACTTAAAAAAAAAAAAAAAATCCAAGCTTTTTATGTATTCAGTATAATTTCAAAATGTAATGTTTAAGATGAGAAAGATCAGTTTAAAGCAAATTAACTCCCTTAGCATTAATTACAGAGTAAATTCCCTTTTTTACTATCTGTACCAAAAACGTTTGCAAAATAAATAAAACTTCCATGCTTAGCAAAAGAAGTTCCTGTTTGAACAGAAAATGATAATAATGACTGCTCTTGTTGTTGGGTCAGAATATCAGATCAAAGGGCCAAGTTTAGAGATTACAAAAAATATAAATATAACAGTAAATGCAGTTTGCATATAATTAGGCTTTATTATTTTTTTTTTTTGTGCCCATCCCAGAGGCGCAATATTGTTTTAAACAAGATGACTGGAAAGAATTTTTCCTATTTTTATGCCAAATTTGGTGTCAACTGACAAAGTAGTTGCAGAGAAAATGTCAATGTTAAAGTTTACCACGGACACACACACACACACACACACACACACACACACACACACACAGACAACCGAACACCGGGTTAAAACATAGACTCACTTTGTTTACACAAGTCAGTCAAAAAACCATGTATATTGGCATGCTATGAACACGTTTTGAATATTAACAGTTGAACACCTAATGGCCGTCTCTGCTGGGAACTGGGTAGATATTCAATTTATTGAAACTCATATGTGAAATGTGTTGAATACATGCTTTATCTTACAAGAATGGGTGAGCAAATGTATTGAATACTTGCTTTATCTTACAAGAATGGGTGAGCAAATGTATTGAATACTTACTTTATCTTACAAGAATGGGTGAGCAAATGTATTGAATACTTACTTTATCTTACAAGAATGGGTGAGCAAATGTATTGAATACTTACTTTATCTTAACAAGAATGGGTGAGCAAATGTATTGAATACTTGCTTTATCTTAACAAGAATGGGTTAGCAAATGTATTGAATACTTGCTTTATCTTACAAGAATGGGTGAGCAAATGTATTGAATACTTGATTAATCTTACAAGAATGGGTGAGCAAATGTATTGAATACTTGATTAATCTTACAAGAATGGGTGAGCAAATGTATTGAATACTTGCTTTATCTTACAAGAATGGGTGAGCAAATGTATTGAATACTTGATTAATCTTACAAGAATGGGTGAGCAAATGTATTGAATACTTGCTTTATCTTACAAGAATGGGTGAGCAAATGTATTGAATACTTGATTAATCTTACAAGAATGGGTGAGCAAATGTATTGAATACTTGATTAATCTTACAAGAATGGGTGAGCAAATGTATTGAATACTTGATTAATCTTACAAGAATGGGTGAGCAAATGTATTGAATACTTGCTTTATCTTACAAGAATGGGTGAGCAAATGTATTGAATACTTACTTTATCTTACAAGAATGGGTGAGCAAATGTATTGAGTACTTGCTTTATCTTACAAGAATGGGTGAGCGAGGCTCACCTTTCCAGTCCAACCATATTGCTTTAATTAAGCATAATTACAAAACCGGAATTTATCAAGACCAATTACAAACCTTGCACAGATCCATGCAGAACTTGTGTAGAATCATTGGCTGCTTTAAACATGATAACAAAACCAGAATTTATCAAGACCAATCACAAACCTTGTACAGATCCATGCAAAGCCTGTTTAGAATAATTGGGTGCTAAACCTTGCACAAACCCATGACAAAACCTGTACAGAATGTTTGGGTTCTAAGTATTGCCATAAATGACGCTTTCCTCACTTCCCCTAGTACTCATCAACATTCAAAAGAAAATGGATTGATGTGAATTATTGATTGATTGATTGATACTGATACTTGTATAGCGCCTATCCTCGGTCGGAGACCAAGCTCTAAGTGCTTTACAAACACAGGATCATTTACACAGCAGGCTGCCTACCTGGGTAGAGCCGACTGACGGCTACCACTGGGCGCTCGTCATTTTCTTTTCCTGTGTCTTTCAATCAGATTTCAGGCACACATACATACACACTCAGACAAACATGTAGCATTTTTTTACATGTATGACTGTTTTCTTGTTTTATATTTACCCCGCCATGTAGGCAGCCATACTCCGTTTTCGGGGGTGTACATGCTATGTATGTTTCTTGTTTCCATAACCCACCGAACGCTGACATGGATTACAGGATCTTTAACGTGCGTACTTGATCTTCTGCGTGCATATACACACGGAGGGGGTTCAGGCACTAGCAGGTCTGCACATATGTTGACCTGGGAGATCGGAAAAATCTCCACCCTTTACCCACCAGGCGCCACTGAGACTCGAACCCCGGACCCTCAGATTGAAAGTCCAACGCTTTAACCATTCGGCTGTTGCACCCGTCAGTTATGTATGGAATGGTAGCTTATTGATCATTGTAATTATGTTTCCTTTGACACTGCCTTCAAAACTGTGTAGAACTCGTTAACGTTCAAATGAAAATTGATTGATGTGAATTATGTATGGAATGGGTAGCTTATTGATCATTGTAATTATGTTTCCTTTGACACTGCCTTCAAAACTGTGTAGTACTCGTTAACGTTCAAAAGAAAATGGATTGATGTGAATTATGTATGGAATGGGTAGCTTATTGATCATTGTAATTATGTTTCCTTTGACACTGCCTTCAAAACTGTGTAGTACTCGTTAACATTCAAAAGAAAATTGATTGATGTGAATTATGTATGGAATGGGTAGCTTATTGATCATTGTAATTATGTTTCCTTTGACACTGCCTTCAAAACTGTGTAGTACTCGTTAACGTTCAAAAGAAAATTGATTGATGTGAATTATGTATGGAATGGGTAGCTTATTGATCATTGTAATTATGTTTCCTTTGACACTGCCTTCAAAACTGTGTAGTACTCGTTAACGTTCAAAAGAAAATGGATTGATGTGAATTATGTATGGAATGGGTAGCTTATTGATCATTGTAATTATGTTTCCTTTGACACTGCCTTCAAAACTGTGTAGTACTCGTTAACGTTCAAAAGAAAATGGATTGATGTGAATTATGTATGGAATGGGTAACTTATTGATCATTGTAATTATGTTTCCTTTGACACTGCCTTCAAAACTGTGTAGTACTCGTTAACATTCAAAAGAAAATTGATTGATGTGAATTATGTATGGAATGGGTAGCTTATTGATCATTGTAATTATGTTTCCTTTGACACTGCCTTCAAAACTGTGTAGTACTCGTTAACATTCAAAAGAAAATTGATTGATGTGAATTATGTATGGAATGGTAGCTTATTGATCATTGTAATTATGTTTCCTTTGACACTGCCTTCAAAACTGTGTAGTACTCGTTAACATTCAAAAGAAAATTGATTGATGTGAATTATGTATGGAATGGGTAGCTTATTGATCATTGTAATTATGTTTGCCTTCAAAACTGTGTAGTACTCGTTAACGTTCAAAAGAAAATGGATTGATGTGAATTATGTATGGAATGGGTAGCTTATTGATCATTGTAATTATGTTTCCTTTGACACTGCCTTCAAAACTGTGTAGTACTCGTTAACATTCAAAAGAAAATTGATTGATGTGAATTATGTATGGAATGGGTAGCTTATTGATCATTGTAATTATGTTTCCTTTGACACTGCCTTCAAAACTGTGTAGTACTCGTTAACATTCAAAAGAAAATGGATTGATGTGAATTATGTATGGAATGGGTAGCTTATTGATCATTGTAATTATGTTTCCTTTGACACTGCCTTCAAAACTGTGTAGTACTCGTTAACATTCAAAAGAAAATGGATTGATGTGAATTATGTATGGAATGGTAGCTTATTGATCATTGTAATTATGTTTCCTTTGACACTGCCTTCAAAACTGTGTAGTACTCGTTAACGTTCAAAAGAAAATTGATTGATGTGAATTATGTATGGAATGGGTAGCTTATTGATCATTGTAATTATGTTTCCTTTGACACTGCCTTCAAAACTGTGTAGTACTCGTTAACGTTCAAAAGAAAATGGATTGATGTGAATTATGTATGGAATGGGTAGCTTATTGATCATTGTAATTATGTTTCCTTTGACACTGCCTTCAAAACTGTGTAGTACTCGTTAACATTCAAAAGAAAATTGATTGATGTGAATTATGTATGGAATGGGTAGCTTATTGATCATTGTAATTATGTTTGCCTTCAAAACTGTGTAGTACTCGTTAACGTTCAAAAGAAAATGGATTGATGTGAATTATGTATGGAATGGGTAGCTTATTGATCATTGTAATTATGTTTCCTTTGACACTGCCTTCAAAACTGTACCTGTGTTTCAGATTACTCTGGGCTGAAGCTAAACTGGATGGATGATGAGTGCACTAACAAGACCATAGGGGGTGAGCAAGGGAATGAAACGTCATTGTTCATGGCAGTGATGTCATGTTCACCATGCATCATTGTTCATGGCAGTGATGTCATGTTCATCATTGTTCGTGGCAGTGATGTCATGTTCGCCATACATCATTGTTCATGGCAGTGATGTTGTGTTCACCATACATCATTGTTCATGGCAGTGATGTTGTGTTCACCATACATCATTGTTCATGGCAGTGATGTCATGTTCACCATTCATCATTGTTCATGGCAGTGATGTCATGCTCACCAAACATCATTGTTCAAGGCAGTGATGTCATGTTCACCAAACATCATTGTTCATGGCTGTGATCTCATGTTCACCATACATCATTGTTCATGGCTGTGATGTCATGTTCACCATACATCATTGTTCATGGCAGTGATGTCGAGTTCATCATACATCATTGTTCATGGCAGTGGTGTCATGCTTACCATTCATCATTGTTCATTGCAGTGATGTCATGTTCACCATTCATCATTGTTCATGGCAGTGATGTCATGTTCATCATACATCATTGTTTATGGCAGTGATGTCATGATCACCATACATCATTGTTCATGGCAGTGATGTCGTGTTCATCATACATCATTGTTCATGGCAGTGATGTTGTGTTCACCATACATCATTGTTCATGGCAGTGATGTCGTGTTCATCATACATCATTGTTCATGGCAGTGATGTCATGTTCACCATTCATCATTGTTCATGGCAGTGGTGTCATGTTCACCACACATTGTTCATGGCAGTGATGTCATGTTCACCATACATCGTTGTTCATGGCAGTGATGTCATGTTCACCATACATCGTTGTTCATGGCAGTGATGTCATGGTCACCATACATTGTTGTTCATGGCAGTGATGTCATGTTCACCATGCATCGTTGTTCATGGCAGTGATGTCATGTTCACCATTCATCATTGTTTATGGCAGTGATGTCATGTTCACCATACATCATTGTTCATGGCAGTGATGTCATGTTCACCATACATCATTGTTATGGCAGTGATGTCATGTTCACCATTCATCATTGTTCATGGCAGTGATGTCATGTTCATACATCATTGTTTATGGCAGTGATGTCATGCTCACCATACATTGTTGTTCATGACAGTGGTGTCATGTTCACCATACACCATTGTTCATGGCTGTGGTGTCATGTTCACCATACATCGTTGTTCATGGCTGTGGTGTCATGCTCACCATACATCATTGTTCATGGCTGTGGTGTCCTGTTCACCATACATCGTTGTTCATGGCAGTGGTGTCATGTTCACCATACACCATTGTTCATGGCTGTGGTGTCATGTTCACCATGCATCGTTGTTCATGGCTGTGGTGTCATGCTCACCATACAAGAATCTTCCAGGTTGTTTCAGAATACTTCAGATTTGTACAACCGGCTGTCTACCAGGGTAGAGTCGACTGATAGCTGCCGTTGGGCACTGGGCCATTTGGTTCCTGTGTCATTCAGTTAGGTTTCAGTCACATGCACACACACACTCACACAGACTTGTAGCATTTTATTTGTAGGACTGTCTTGTTCATTCAGCTGATTGCTCTTAATGGTTTAAGCCATGACAGTTCTTCAGATCATTGTATTGAACACTTATCTGGTCTCTCAGTTTGCCATTATTTTATCAGAGCCACTTATTCTGTTGTCTCGTTTGTTATTCATGTGTTATTTTGCATGCCGATATCAGTTGTGCTGCTACAGTGCTTCACTGACGCTCAGTACTATAGCTTCACAGTCACAGTGTGCTCAGCACTCTTGAGATGTGTGTAGTATTCTGTTGTGATGATTACAGGATAGTGCTGGATTGATATCAGTTGTTAGTTAAAACCATCTGATATGTATGACAGTCTGGTAATTGTAATTTAGTTATTATTATGCTCTCTCCTTATATGGGTTACTCCTGTGTAGTGATACATGATAATTGATTCATTCGAGTCACTTTGAGACAGTAGGAGTTTTACTTAAATCTATACAGAAATGTCATTTGATGTCAGTGTTTGGTTTTCACGCATATGTGCATTATTTATGTTGTGTTGTTGCCTGCTCCAAACCAAGTGATAGTCTTTCCATTGCAATATATGATGTGCTTACTATCCACTTGCATTCCTGACATGTACTTATGATATTTGTTGTGCCTTATTCAGGCATTGTCTTCTCATCTTCCTCTTATTTTCTTTTCTTATCTCCATATAACTGTTGTAAAATGAAACAATAGAAAACCCTTTTTGTGACTGGCCGTCTACATGTCCTTGGGCCGGTGCATGGATCTTTTCTATCCTTTACTGCAGTAAATTATTAATTCTTTTGTGCCGTCCCCTTTATAGAAAAAAAAAAAAAATACCACTCGGTTCATAACAACAGGGCTACATTTTTTTAAAATATTTTTTTATCAAAATGGAAAATCCCATTTACGCGTAGCTCACACATCCCTGCACCTGGTCAGTCAAGCACTTGGACTAAATGCTTGCATGCAATTGGAAACTGGACGTGCAAGTTTGCTTGAAGGAAACGTCAAATTTGCTTTATGGACAGACGTGGGTTACCGACGGTACGGTACACCCAAAACGTACGGCAAGGTCTTCATTCTTCAAAGATACCTTGGGTTACTGTACACCCACAACGTACGGCAACGGATTGGTTCCTAAAAGAAACCATGGGTTGCTGTGCACCTACAACGTACGGGAAGGGGTTAGTTCCTGCACAGAGACCGTGGGTTGATGTACACCCACGACATACGGGGAGGGGTTAGTTCCTATACAGATGAGGGGTTAGTTCCTACACAGAGACCATGGGTTGCTGTGCACCCACGACATACGGGGAGGGGTTAGTTCCTATACAGAGACCATGGGTTGCTGTGCACCCACGACATACAGGGAGGGGTTAGTTCCTATACAGAGACCATGGGTTGCTGTACACCCACGACATACGGGGAGGGGTTAGTTCCTACACAGAGACCATGGGTTGCTGTGCACCCACGACATACGGGGAGGGGTTAGTTCCTATACAGAGACCATGGGTTGCTGTGCACCCACGACATACGGGGAGGGGTTAGTTCCTACACAGAGACCGTGGGTTGCTGTGCACCCATGACATACGGGAAAGGGTTAGTTCCTAGACAGACCAGGGGTTGCTTTGCACCCACAACATACGTGGAGGGGTTAGTTCCTA
This sequence comes from Babylonia areolata, assembly GCF_041734735.1. NCBI lineage: Eukaryota > Metazoa > Mollusca > Gastropoda > Neogastropoda > Buccinidae > Babylonia > Babylonia areolata. The sequence goes on along the minus strand of NC_134904.1, from coordinate 31,220,803 downwards.
TACAGAGACCATGGGTTGCTGTACACCCACGACATACGGGGAGGGGTTAGTTCCTACACAGAGACCATGGGTTGCTGTGCACCCACGACATACGGGAAGGGTTAGTTCCTAAAAGAAACCATGGGTTGCTGTACACCCACGACATACGGGGAGGGGTTAGTTCCTACACAGAGACCGTGGGTTGCTGCGCACCCACACCATACGGCAAGGTGTCATTCCTTCATAGAAAGCATGGATGTCTGTACACCCACGACATACGGCGCGCAAAATTTTAGGCGACGTACGGGAAAGGTTAAATACCTCTCTTGTTTTCTCTTTCTGTCCACATGAGTGCGTTATTCTAAAAAGGAAAAAGAAAGAAAAGTATGCATGTATGTCCACCTTTGTTCCAGATTATGTGGCCTTTCGTGCCTTGCTTTCATAGTGTGACCCGCAGTTTCGGTTACCTTCCACTTCCATGCTTAGGGTGATTTCCGTCAAGGCACGGCCTTCATTGTTGGCGGATTCATGTGGGGCTGTCATTGAAGGGGCTATGGAGCACCTCCACTCTGGAGAGGATTCTCAGACAGTCTGGCTCCACAACTTAAGCAGTTATTGTCGTCAGTAAGGGGTTTAGTAGGTGGTGTCTTTTATAATGTGTTGAATCTACTTAACACCACCGAAGTGACTCAGTAGCAGTGCCAGGTCTACCTTGATGTGTGGCCTCCTGGTGAATTAAGAGTGATGGTTCCCTGTAGATCAGTGGTATTGAGACTGGGATAGGCGAACCCACGTGTGGCTGTGCATGGGAGGAACGTGGACTGAGAGGGGAGTAATGCATCTGAAATGGCACAGATAATAGACCGGCAATGAAAGAAAGAAATAAATAGATAAATGAATAAATAAACATAACATTGAAACAAATTTGAGGTGCTCAACCCAGTTATTTTCTACCGTTTCAGCAACTCCCTGCTATGACACTGCTTGCCCTGGCCACTTTTCGCCCTCACTCAGGGAGAGACTGCGGCAGGTTCTCTCCGTACGCGCTCCTATTCCTGCAAAGTACCTTGAGGCGCTGGCGTCAGCAGCCCGGCCCGTGACGCCACACAAGTATATTTTCGTCACAGCTGCGTCATCCAACCATTACCACGAAATGCAGGCACTGCTGAATTCCTCGTTTGAAAGTTTGTTTCCTCGCATGAAGGGAGAGAATTACACTTTCGTGGTGTACAATCTGGGCTTAACGCCAGAAGAAAGAAAAAAGGTGAGGCAATGGATGCCTTTGGTCCAAGCTAATGGTGAGGTAGTGTGTGTGTGTGTGTGTGTACATGAGTACATGTGTGTGTGTGTGTTTAGGCGCTTGTATGCACATGTGCTCATTAGGATGTGTGGGAAGGTATGACCTAGTAGGAAACTTAGCAGCCATGCAGGGTCTTCTCCGCATGGTGACCACACGTCCAGAGCTCCCTGTGACAGCACTGGCACAACAGGGCAGGGCTGTGTGAGGAATTCGGGATTAGCGACGTGAGAAGCAATGCAGATGACTACAATAACAAATAACAACAATAACATTAAGTTTTCAGTTAATGGCTAACTAAATATTTGTTCTGTGTTACAGACAGAGAAACATTGTCGCTGTACGTTGATAGACTTCCCTTTTGCCGGGCTGCCAGACTTTGTCACGTTTCTCGGATGTTACGTGTGGAAACCTCTCATAGTGGCCGTGAGTATGTGTGACACAGACGTTGACATGTTTCTTGATTGTCAAGTGTAGAAACCCCTTATATGAGCTGAAAATATGTGTGACAGACTTTGTCAATTTTCTAAAAGATCAGGTGTAGGAACCTGTTTCAGCTTACGTAAGAATGTGTGACATAAGACTTTGTCATGTTTCACAAATGTTACGAGTGAAAGTCACATCTCATGTGCTACACAGACTTTGTCAGGTTTCTCAGTTTCAGTTTCAGTAGCTCAAGGAGGCGTCACTGCGCTCAGACAAATCCATATACGCTACACCACATCTGCCAAGCAGATGTCTGACCCGCAGCGTAACCCAACGCGCTTTGTCAGGCCTTGAGATAAAAAAAGAAAGAAAAAAAAGATAAATACATAAAAAAAGAACTACTACTACTATTAATAATATGTATAAGGCGCAAAAACTTGATGAAGTCAACTATAAGCGTACGAAATAAAATAAAATAAAATAGATAAATAAATAAATAATAATAATATAATTAAAAAAAAAAAAAATTATGTTGTCAGGTTTCTCAAATGTTAAGTAAGGAAACTTCTTTTGGTGGCCGCAAGTATGTGTGACATATACTTTGTCATGTTTCTCAAATGTTAATGTTGAAACATCTTACAGTGGCCGTAAGTATTTATAGCGTCATGTCAGTGTGTACTCTGTGTGTTTCATCAACTGACCCCAAGTGTTTTGAACTGTTCTTTTTTTCATTTTAACCTATATTCAGTTGTGTATTCAGTCAAAATATTAAGAAGTTCATTTTAGTTGATTTATTAGATAGTGGTTCATTACCATGATTGGTTTGTTTGCCCACCCGTTTCTGTCTGTTCCCCTCCCCCGGCCCCCAACTCCCCTCTCTCTGTCTCTCTGTCAGTCTCTCTCTCCCTGTTGTTTCTGGTTTTTTTAGTTTTGTTTCACAACTATTTACATAATATATAGTATCCCTACTCCGCATGTGTTGTTTTGTCCCTGCAGTTGTTTTTTTTGTTTTTTTTTGTTTGTTTTTCTTGCATTTGACGAGTTCGGAAACGTGATCCATAATTCCTTTTCAGCTTGCTTTCTTCCATCCTGTTTGTGTTCATCGTTGATGTTGTTGTTCAGTTCAATTCAGTTCAAAATACTTCATTATCTGCTTCAACCAAAAACAGAAAGTTTTCTTTAGGCTCACTTAAAATAAAATGCCCGTCAGCAAAAAACAAAACAAAACAAAAAAAAAACCCAACAACTGACACACCCTTATCACCATGCACACATCAATTATTATGTAAAAAGAAAAACGTGTGGGTAAGATACTATTGCATTATGATTCAGAGTGTAACAACTGTGTGCGTGTGTGTGCATGCATCGTTTTGTGTGTTTAAAGATGATGTCCTTTGTGTGTGTGTGTGTGTGTCCTGGGCAGTCTTTACTGGAGAAAGCGGAGTACCTGGTGTGGATGGATACTTCCATCCGGTGGGAGGAGTCTGCCCCACTGGCAGACATATTCTCCCAAACGAAAACCATCGGCTACCAGACGCGGCACGGAAATCGCTCAATCGCTGTCCACACCCAGGCGTCCATGGCTCAGTTCTTCGGTGACCATCTTTGTCAGTACTCCCCTTTCACTGAAATGGAAACTGGGTTTTTATTCTTCTATAACGACAGGTGAGGTGGTTTGAGGGGGAAACACCATGGTGACTGGAGTTTTTTTTGAATGTTGTGGAAAAGAGGGGAAGAGAGAAAATAGGAAGTTCCGCCAAGCAAGACAGGATACAAGACAGCTGAACACAGGTGGTGGGGGTTGGGGGGAAGAGGAGGGGGTGGGGTGGGGGGGTGGGGGGGTAAATGTAAAGCAAGACAACACGCAGAAGAGATGAATTATGCTGGGGGGATAGCTTGAAAGATTTGGTGTTTAGATAATATTGAAGTACTAGAAAATGCAGTAGTATTGCATCATATTATATTGCATCGTATCGTATTGGGTTGTGTTGCTTTGAATTATTGTAATAGATCATTGTCACAACATAACTGCCTTGGATGAAATTGGCAGGTTGGTGCTGGCTTGGAACTACACTCCTCTGCTTGCCAGTCAGGCACTCTGCTTCCCTGCCACCGGGTCATCTCAACACCTTTTGACCCGTGGGCATTGTCGGACATGCTTGGCATTGTCTGTTTGTCCATCTGTCTGTCGGCACAGCACTGTCATTTCTTTTCGATTCACCACAGCCATAGGCAGAGTCTCGTGAAGATTTGGTCATATTTTTAAATAATTTGTTATCTATTTGTTCATTCCATTCTTTCTGCCAGAGATCTTTAGTATACCGATGAACTTTGGGTTTAAAATCAGTAAAAGGAATATAAAACTGACATTGTTTCTCTCTAACAGCACTCTTAGCCAGGTTATCTGCTATTTCGTTCCCTTGAATGCCCACATGACCGGGCACCCAAGCCAGCATGATTACAAAACCATTTCTTTTAAGATGGGTAAACAAACTGAAGAATTCTCGAAGTTTGGGATGATCAATATTACGGTGAGCTATTGCCTCCAGAGAAGAAAGCGAGTCAGAAAAAACAACAAATTTACGATTAGATGATTGCAATATAGCATTTAAAGCTAGATTTAAAGCAGTTAGCTCTGCAGTAAACACAGAACTGTCTGTGATGTCCCTCTGTGGACAATATTGCAATATTTAAAAGAAAGAAATATTTTTAATAGTATTTAATATAGTATATGCTTAGTACAAAAGTTGTGAAATTTTTATCATGGAGTGATCACAGTGCAGTAGAAAGCTGAAAACATTGGGGTGGTCCATCTGCGGTGACCAGACTTTGAATGGTGGATAGCCGTGATATGGCCTTCATGGTCGGCTGGGCTCTAAGCAATATTTTTAATTTAATTTAAAAAATTTAATCTGTCTGTCTGTGCATATGTCTCCCTGTCACTGAAAGGCATTCATGGGTTAAGTTAATTATTCAGCCAACCAGCTAAGCTCAAATTTGACGCACTGCGTCCCTTCACTTCATTAGGGATTTACAGCTGAAGGAGATGCCGCACCAACAGTTTCAACTGTATTGTCACGGATTCGAGTTCGTACTATGTGGTCCAGCCCAAATGTGTGAAACACAGAGGCCGCCCCAAGATGCGTCCAAATACATCAACGTAGTTTTAACGTTGTTGATTTTGCGTGGGTATATGAGGCCGTATGGTCAGCAGATGGGTTCAGGGCAGAAGGGAATTTTTTGTTCCGATATCTAATGAGCTTTGAAACATGTCAGAAATCATGTTAAGACCACATCACATGATGTTATGACAGTATCCTGACTTTGGAAACATTTTTAGTTACTGTATATTGTTTGTGTTCTTCCTAGAAGTGCATTGTCATTATGATCAAAATGTTCAGAATCAGAAACACACGGACTTGCTTTACAGCCAAATTTTGTGTTGACAGAAAAAAAAGTATTGCCAGAAAAATGAAAGTGTGAAAGTTCAGCATGAACATACACACACATACATACAGACAGACAGACAGAGACCTTTATGATTATAATAACTCACATTGTGTGTAAAACACACATAAGTAAAACAGCAAACAAAAAACAAAGCAAGAACTGACGACAACAAAACACCCCACTCGCTATGAAATAAAACACTAACGAACATCACATACCCAGGCGGCATTTTTTGTTATTAATATTTTGTTGTTTTCATTGTTCTTTCTCTGCCAATCTCATCCATAGTTGCTGTCTGACTTGACTTTATTAACTGTCAATGAATTGGACTTGTCTCTCACACAGGTTTACAAGGGAAGCCATCCTCAAGCCCTGGCTGTCTTGCGCCTTCAACACAGACTGCATGTGTGTCAAGGACAGCGCCAGACTCAGGGACTGTGAACGCGCATCAAAGACCCGGTATTCCGTGTGTCACCGCTGGGAGCAGTCCAGCATCGGCATGATCTTCTCCAAGCTGTTCCTGGACAAACGGCCCATGCTGTATGTGCCTGACAACACTGTCAAGATCGCCAGGGGTCACATTATGAAGTGGTTCAATTTCAAGTGATTGTGTGCTGAAAAACTATGCGTCAAGACTAGGCTGGAGTTGTGGTTGGGAGGGCCCACAGTGCACACACACACCATCACCATCATCATCATCATCGACAGCACTATCCAGATTTATTTGACCACAAATTACATTTTATTATTTTCTAAATCACAGTATCTCCGCCTTAAATCTCTCTTCTGTGGTTCACCATTTATCACTTCAGTACAATCCAAGTCTTGTAATGAAATGGTGCAGGGCGTTTGGACAGAGTTGTGTGTGCGTACGTTATTGTGCTGATATGTTTTGAGGGAGCGATGCACGTCATTGATTGCGTTATTTTACTGTGTCTATGTAATTTTTTTCCCCCCCACATTGTAATAAGCGTGATTCTGGTCAGCCTACGGCTTGTAGAGCACAGCGCATGGGCAACTTTGAATTGACATGCGCTGCGCTGTGGAAGCATAACAGAAACTTGCCTTGACATCATTAAGAAAGATGTGCAGTTTGCATGTACACTGTTCATGTTCTCGCGCCTGGTATTCCATCCAGTTATGTGAGCTCCCACCACATAGTGCATTGGTTGCATTTTGATTGCGTGTCTGCTTTGGCAAGATTATTGCAATTAAAGTTATTGAGGGATGTGTTTGCTGTGTGCCGCCTGCAAGTAGGGTCACATGCACATCTGCCATGTCTCTGATCCCTTCCCATCCACTTCAGTACACACACGAAGTACACACACGAATGTGTTTGGAAGAAAGAATAAGACTGGGGCGCACGCCTGGTTCTTCTGTTTCACACTGAGGAAACGGGTTGGAGATCCACTCCATCTGTGTTGAAGTATGGGGTGCCACAAGGTACAGTCTTGGGTCCAGTTTAATTTACTGTGTACACACAGCCTCTCAGCGCTGTCATTCATCAGTCAGGTCTCTCATACCATTTCCTTGCAGATGATTCCCAGCTCAACAACTGTTCTTACAGATATTTTCTCTTGCCTGCAGTTTGAAAAAGTGCATTGAGGATGTGGATGAATGAGAAAAAAAAAACTTAAGCAAATTGTCACCTGGCAGCAAATCAAAGATAAAACAGGTCACCTCTACCTCTATGTCTGTCTCTGGCTGTGACGTACCTTTCTTTCAGTCTGTAAGAAACCTTGGCATCTACATGGACGCATGTGTCAAACACTTGTGCCACAGTCGGTTCTGTCAGTTGCGTAGATTAGGCAAATTTGCTCTTTTCTTTCCAATGCTGCTGCCAACTTTCTTTTATACTGTCCAGATTAGACAACTGCAATTCTCTTCAAGCTGATCTCCACTTCAATAGGAAAAACAAATAAAACTGCACGCAGGAAAAAATGTAGTATAGCGACGCGCTCTCCCTGGAGAGAGCAGCCCTAATTTCACACAGAGAAATCTGTTGATAAAAAGAAATACAAATGCAAACACATATCCTATCCAACATTGCAAGTATTAATGAATTCTACTGAGGAAAATTCGTTTACTTGCAGAAAATGATTGCAAAATGAAAATACAGACTTGGGATATACATATTTATCAGGTAACATTCTTTTACGAATATCAGAACAGTTTGGACACTCCATTATAAAATGAAATTCATCGCTAACAGTGTTCATCATTTCATGTCACATTTTTTTTTTAATTTTTTTTTTTTATAGAAAATATGGTATTCTCTTGGAATTCTATTTTACAGCCCTGTTTCAATGGGTAAAATTAAAAATTTGATTAAATTCTTTTTCACAATTTTTGAAAAACATTCTTTTTGTAACTGGTGTAACAAAAGTAATCACTCCATATCTTTTGAAAATTATACTTCAAAAGCAGTCATGACATTGCAACCTAAAAAAAATCTTTATTTAAAATGTTTGTGATTCCAAAACACAATCAAATACCATTCAACTAATATTTGGTGTATGTTATTAATCAATGCTGATCTATAAACCTCTTTTGTGTACAAACTATATAATATGTCATACATTTTAGAAGTTTTTCTGACTCACCAGACATGAGAGGTCCATAATCTAATTTGTCTCAATTTAAATTTGGAGTGAAAGTGTGTATTTTCCAGTTTCACCCTATAAATCAAGTTATCCATTGTACTTCTCTTGAGTAAAAAGAAAAAAAAAAGTTTTAAGAACCTGAACGGCAATTTCTCTGCCATACTGATATTTTCATATCCCCGTATTTCACAACCATATAGTAAAACTGAAGTGATGGCCTAGAGGTAACAAACACGTCTGCCTAGGGAGAGAGAGAATCTGAGCGCACTGGTTCGAATCACGGCACAGTCGCCAGTATTTTCTTCCCCTCCACTAGACCTTGAGTGGTGGTCTGGACACTAGTCATTTGGATGAGGCAATAAACCAAGGTCCCTTGTGCAGCATGCACTTAGCGCATGCAAAAGAACCCACGGCAACAAAAGGGTTGTCCCTGGCAAAATTCTGCAGAAAAATCCACTTCGATAGGAAGACAAATAAAATAACTGTATGCAGGAAAAAATGCAAAAAAAATGGGTGGCGCACTCAGTGTAGCGAGGCGCTCTCCCTGGGGAGGACAGCCTGAATTTCACACAGAGAAATCTGTTGTGACAAAGAATAATAATACAACTGGGACAACCATCAATTGATACAAATCAAGAGTAACATTCAAAGGCAAAATTTGATTTCTAAATGTTTGCATTAAAGAAAATATTGCCCATTGTGCTTGTTCACACACTGCTTTCTTACCTTATTCCGATTTGGCTGAATGTTATCCCTAAAATACTTAAACAAATCCAGAACACGAATGCGTTTGTTTCCAAAACTGAAATACATTTTAAATCTTTTATTTGTATTGAATATAAAAAACCTTTGCTGGTGTTTTTTTTGGTTTTTGTTTGTTTTTTTGTTTTCATCAAGTTTCCACTCACAGCCATTTTGCTTCAGAACTTTCTTTTGACTGTTGCTGGAATCTGCCAGTATAAAGTGAGTCATCAGCATATAAAGTTGGAATCTGCCAGTATAAAGTGTGTCATCAGCATATAAAGGTACCATACATCAGTAAGTGTACATAATTGCAAAATTCATTGCCATTCAGGCCAGTAGACAGATATTCTTTAAAGATAATCCCCAACATCATTGAGATACAGTCAAATAGAACAAGAGAAAGATGTTCTCATTGTCTAACGCCCACACAACAACAAAAGTAATCAAATTTCTGTCTACTGAGAAAAAAAACACATGACATAATTATAACATACATGTTAACAGTTGCAAAAAAAATGTGACCTTGTACATCGTGATGCAACAGTTTAACCCTTATTCCTTGTCTCGAAACAGAATCAAAAGCCTTTCTGAAATCAATAAATGCACAGAACTGTTTTCGTTTAGTTCTAGATATTAGATCTATATATAAAAAATCAATGCATTCAACACAAAAAAGTGTGATATAAAGTTGAGTGATGTCGTACAAAACCTGAAGGTATATTATTGGATTCAAGAAACTCGTCTAGTCTGCTGTTTGTAATACTTAGAAGAAAAAAAAAATCCAAAGCAACTTAAAGTTATTCCTCTGTCTTTAAGACAGTCTAATTAACACACACACACACAAACACACTCACTTGCTCACCAACACACGGACAACTCGACACCAGATTATCACATACACAAGTGAGTCAAAAATGACACAAACTGAAAAGACGTCATTTACCACAGCAGCAAAGTTGCAGAACAGATATCGATGTCACAACACCATACAGCGACGTCTGTCCTGGAAAACATAGAATGAGCATGCAGTGGAAAACGCAGCTCTGTCTCTTGCTGATCTTCAGTACTATAACACAAATGCCAGGCAGAACCAATGTCGGGAAATAAAAAAAGAAGTACCACAGACCCACCAACTCACACATGAACCAACCACTCAAGCGGCTACGTCAGATGCTTCAGTCCAAACAGAAGAGAAAGCATGTGTATTTTCAACCTAAAATCCTTCAAAACTCCTCTTTATTTTTTTTGCACCAATGAAGCCAACTGTGGATGCATCCTCCACCCCAAAAGTTTTGTTTACACCCTCCAAAGACACTGTTCCACCAACATCCCCCCATTAAAACCTATAAACCATCAGGTGAGTCATGCCCCTCCAGCAGTCCAACAAGACACCTGAGCAAAACGTAGCAGTCTTCGTCACATATCAAGGTAGTGATTTCAGCTGCCGGTGTTCACGACAAAAACAAAACGTCAGACACCGGTCAGCAGCAAAATACTCAGCAACACCCGGATCCGATTCAACATCTGAGGTGACCGACTGAAGTCATTAGCCACCACAATCAGCATGTCTGTAAAGTTTTCAAATGACTTTATCGCCAGCAAAACCAAAACCGACCCTTCTAAAAGAGATGAAGCAATGGCGAAAAGGAAGCAGTTACATAAAAGTGATGTCGCCATTGCAAACAGTGAAACACTGAGCGGAAAATGACAGAAACAATGCTAACAGCTGGGAGAGGGGGGAAGTTCAGAGGAAAGCAACACCCCGGACAGGGACAAGGATGAGAACCGTCTGGAATCTGGAACAACATCGGGACACCCACAAGAGTCACCAACTCCCTCGAGTTAACCTGCTCTACTACTCAGTGCTCAAAGGAGTACAGGCCGACAGACTTAGCACTTCTTATGGCCTGGACATCATTAAGAGAAGGTTGTCAAAAACTGAACATTTCTCTACAAACACTATGCACGATTCAGAACATCCAGATGTAATACTGATTCACTGTGCAATCAATGATCTTTAAAAAAAAAAAAAAAAAAAAAAAATCTGACAGCTAAAAAGCACATGCAACAAACTTACTCAGGAGAAAAAAAATCCCCAAACAAGTTATAATCAGCAAAACAACTGAACCAAGGTCCATGACCTCAACCATAAAGTGGAGCTTCACAAAGTTGCATGACGCTGACAATGTGTCCTTCCTGGGGACCAATAACCTGCAGACAAATCACCATCTACAAAACGAGATTCACCCGAACAAAAACAGACAGTATACCTGCATGTACAAAATCCAGAATTTCATCCACTGGAAGGTTGGGACACACGGGGCAACTGCCTAAAAGTGTATAAGGGACATTCTCGCTTGATTTTCAGAGTAACTACTTCGCAGAACATGTCATCAACACCTGGAATGACCTTCAAGACCATGTAGTTACAGCACCAACAGTCAACACCTTTAAGACCAGACTGGGTGCCCACTGGGCAAACTTACCGACATGATGTATCCTGCTTGCAATGAATAGGTAGGACAGCAAGACCTGAACCACCACACATGCAGAAAGTAATTTAAATCCTGACAGTGAACAGACTTAAAATAAAGCCTCAAGCACCACATTAAGTTCAAGTTCAAATGACATCAACGCTATAAAAGCCGTAAATCCAGGGATTCAAATGACATCAACGCTTTAAAAGCCGTAAATCCAGGGATTCAAATGACGTCAACGAAAGACAACACCAAGAAGAATACCCACCACTTTTTGCCGTTCTTCACGATTCAGTCCTCAAAGGGAAGCAACACAGAAGGCAAAGCCGATCCCACGGATTTGCTGCCGCGCCCCAAAAGACCTACACCATAGAAAACCTTCAACAACTACTTGACGCTACCACCAAAGCAGCAAGCAGACCTCTTAACGGCATTGTACTGCACAGCGGTATCACCAATTTGAAAAAAAAAGAAGACCCACAGACAGCGAGCAACACGTTTGTTGAAGAAATAACGTCTATTCGCAAAAACTCTGGAGCATGCATCATCTTCAGTAAAGCAGCACCAGTAAAACATCCAGAACTGGAAATCAAATGATAGCTGTTTAATGCTGTAATCTCCAAAGATCTATTCGAAGAAAATGGTGTGGCGCTGGTCTCCCACGACAATCTACACCCCAGCAACCTCCAGGGCAGCATCCACCCACCCTGGCCGTGAACCTTGGGCACCACATGCAGCAGCTGTTTTGGACAAAACCCAAGAGAACAGCCAGGATCAGGCAGCAACCCCCCCCCCCGCATGGACCTCCATGCTTTCCTGGACCAAGAGACGATTGGTGGAACATATCTGACATGTTGAGAGGGTTTACTGAGAAATAACTGGCAAAGAATAACTCTAGTTATTAGTTTAAAAATATGTGGTTTACAGTTAATCTTACTGTGTCAATAACAGTAGATTAAATCACAAGTTAAGTTATGTTATCATGGTCTTTGATTTGCAAGACACACACAAAAACTTAACTTCACACTAGACTTACAACAGAGTACACGATCATAAACATAACTCACACCAGCAGAAAGTTGACTGAGTTTTAAAACTTGCAGTAGTTTACTTTTGCTTTTTTGCTTGCAACTTTTTTTGACATAACTAAAGCTAATGACCAAGTGTGGCATTCATACCGAATGTTTAAACTGAAGACACTGGGATTATCAGGACATATGTATAACTTTATAAAAGACTTCTTAGAACACACCAAAATGCAGACTAAAATAGGGAATATGTATTCATCTACACGATTATTGCAGACAGGTATTCCTCAGGGCTCTGTAATTGCTCCTGTATTGTTCAACAGTCTAATGAATAATTTACAAAAAAACCAACAACAAACAAATAATGTTGTAATAGTAAAATATGTTGACGATATATGCATGTGGATGAAAGTTACAATTAAAAAGAATACTCCTGCGCAAAATTTGAATTACACACAAAAAAAACTGTAACAAAATGATTTAAACACAGAAGCAAATCATATGAATGACGATGGTCTTAAGATATCCACTAAAAAACCCAACAAACTTAATCCTTTTTAACAATGGATCCAGTCCGGCAACCCTACATTCTTTTAAAAATAATGATATCACCCTGGAATATAAACAAGTACTTTATATTCCTTGGAGTACACCTTACATCAAAATCAACTTGAAATCATCACATTGATTACATTTTAACAAAGGCCAGGAAAACATTAAACTTCTTGAAAATTGTATGCAAACAACCATGGAGCCAGGACATATTCACTCTATTACACCTTGGTACATCACTTGCTCAGTCAAAACTTATATATCGGGTATATATATATATGCACAAGAGGTATACTTCAGTGCACCAAAATATGTATTGAAAAGAATTCAAAGCACAGACTGCACAGAGCATATAAACTGCCAGTTTGGCTTACTAGTCTATGCTTCAAGAAAAACAAAAAAATATACAGTGCAGTGGTAGTACTACCATTAGAGGATCAAAGGGAACTTGCAAGTCGTAAATTTGTCATGAGAAGTTTAACCGATAAAAATGATTTGCAATCAGAAATCACACCGTGATTTTCCAAAGAGAGCTAGATCTATATCTTCTCATACCACACTGGGAACATACACATCAAATATCATAACAAATTCTGGCTTGAATAAAACCCAACATATTGCTAAAAAGTCTGAAGTATCACGTTCGCCAGTATGGGAACTCCAAAGAGCGCAGTTTGATGTCCATCATACTGATATGACAAAAGATGACAACAAAAAATTACTTACGTCCCATGTACAAATTCATTCGCAAGACAAAACCTCTAACCATCTAAAGATATTTACAGATGGCTCTGTTACAAGTAATAGAGTTGGTGCTGCTTTCATCATTCCAGACCTTTAAGTTTCAAAACTCATTTCATCAAGGAGAGAATAAGTCCATCTTCACAACTGAACTGGTAGCTATTCCAATGGGGTTAAGTTTTATGATATCCTTTCCAAAACGTATATTTCAGATTCTATTTTGTGTTCATTTTAAATGAGTTCTTCACGGCATTAAATCTGTGAAAGAAATGGTCAGGTCTGAACTCATTATTGAAATCAACCATTCAATTCACAAACTTACTCTCTTTCTAAGAGGCTCTAACCAAACTTTTTGCTGGATCCCTTCTCATTGCTGTTTTCACTATAATGAACAAGTTGACATTTTGGATAAAAAGGAGCTACAAGATCAAAGAGGTGATAGATTTAGATATTCCGCATTCATTACTAGAATGTCACCCTGTGGTAGAAAAGGTTCGATGGTAAAATTTAAGCTTGAAGTAAAAAAAAAAAAAAAAAGACTGGTCACTCGGAGTTACATAAAGATAGAAAGAAAATGTTATTTCTTTGATCTGCAGATGGAAAATGAATTGCTTTGAGACAAAGTATTTTGGTAATGTTTATTGAATATATGGTGCTGACATAAGAGCCAATCATATACTCACTTGCCATGTTGAAGTCCCACATCCCTGACCAGAAATGATCTTCAGTGTTGACAATTTTCAACATTCCATTGCTAATGTACCACTTTTTTTTCAAATCTTTGTTAAATTTTCCAGTTGGTTCACTCTTTTAATTGTTAGCATTTCATTGCAAATGTTATATTGTTATGTTGTTTTTTTTAACCAGTCATTTCAAGTATCTAACACACACACACACTTGCAAATTCCCATACGTATACAATAACTTCGCCCCCCCCCCCCCCCCCTCAATTTTTTCCACTACTCTCGTTATTATCACTTATAGTGAAAAGACATTTAACTAAAGAATGAACACACACACTGTAAAAAGCATCATCTCTGCAAACAGGTTCTTATCAATTTCCAGTTTAACTCTTTCCATACGAATGGCGAAAGAGACGACATTAACAGCGTTTCACCCCAATTACCACCATCAAAATATTGCAAGCGGAAGGCTCTTATACTGAAGATGTGAATGTTGACAAACAATACCACAATTCTGACGACGGAAGCTGAAGGTTGGGTCATTCAGACACCCACTGGACATCTGAGGGGTCTGTGTAGAGGAGAAGAGAGGACTGGCCGTACTGAGTGAGTTAATATAGCTGTTTGGTTAATAAATTAAACTAGTTTGGGGATGAAGCTCTCTTAATTCCTGACAGTTTTATGTTTGACTGACAGTTGTACAGCAGTGTCTTCGAGAAAGGTGAAGTTCACACTGATTTGTAAGAACAAGAGTTTTACTACACACAACTATGCCTCCCTTACACAATTGTAACACGGTTCCTGTACAATGCACTCAGGTTTCTCTGCCTTTCACCCACAATCTTTTCTCCTGCGTTGGCCAGATTTTTAAGAACATCCCTGCACTTCAAATTTAATCCACCGTACCAGCACACAAATGAGAATCTCATAACAGACATATACACAAACATTTACATGAAATGACTGTAGCTTATGTAAACAGTAGAGCCTGGATCTTATTGATATAATAAACCTGAGGCTTGAAATTCAACTTGTCTAAAACTGTTCCTAAATATCTGTATGTATCCACTCGCTCAACTTCAAATTCAATGCTTTTAATAAAAATGAGATTGAAAAACATCAGCCCCCCCCCCCCCCCCCCCCCCGAACTCCATTAAAAATAATCATCTTTTATTAGCATCTCCTTGGTTTTGTAACATTCGGATCAGTGTTATTATGATCAGACAACTCTACAACTCTTTCAACTTCTTGGAAGTATACTGAATGGGAGTTTGAAAAAAATCATCAAGTATGCAGTACATTTGTTTTGGATGATGATAACCAACGTTGTTTATTTATCATGTGTGTTTCTGGATCAGATCAGATGGAGATCCAACGTACAAGACGAACAAAATAGGTAAGAGCACAGAACCCTGTGGAACCCCATAGTACAGTAGTGTAGTGGATGACAAAAAGCCCTTTAAAGAGACTTTCTGGATTCGGGCTCAGAAGTATGATTTCAGCCAGTTTATGACCCTGTCAAAAAATGCTAAAGGATTTTGTAGTCCAGATAGGGTGTTGTGATCAACAGCATTGAATGCTTAAGAAAAATCCAAAGGAAAGAAGAAAAAAATTGTCCTTATAAAGGGGAAGGAAAATATACTTTTCAACTTTGATGAAGGCAAATTAGCAGCTACCTGGAACACGTATGCTGAACCAGAACCCTAGTCAAAAATAGTATCAAGCCATATTTTGGATATCACTGATATAGGGGAGGGGGACGGTACAAAAACTTCAACCTGCCAAAAAATGTTTGTAATGTAAAAGACTTTGTCAAAAAAGAAAGATTTTTTTAAATGAATTTTCATGAAGTTCAAGACAGAATAATAATAAGGTCGGTTGTGTAAGCTCCATTAGAAGCTTCTGAAGAGAAACAAATATTGCACTAAATAACAATGATCAGGATGGAGTGAAACGTGATACAGCTTTTGATATCATGGTAAATGCTCCAAGACGAACACATTTCTTTTATGATATATTTATTGGAAAACCAGCAGTACAAAATGCTTGCAATAATCGGGAACATTTTAAAAATCAACTCGAATGGAAGAACACTTTTTTAAATTTTTTAATTCATGAAAGATCCAAGAGATAAAATGGTGCGTGCATGTGTGTGTGTGTGTGTGTGTGTGTGTGTGTGTGTGTAGTTTCGCATGGCGGGTAGATTTTTACGCTGCTGCCTTCCAATGGGGAAGGAAAGTGTCTAGGGGTTTGTGTGTGACCAATTATTTTCAGGTTTTAAGGGCTTCAACCACCTCTGCGCACTTTCATAATCACTTCACGCTCACACAGTAAATGAAAATGGAATGGTATAGTTCAACAAAACATGTATTAACACAGAACGACGGGCGAAATAGCCGAATGGTTAAAGCGTTGGACTTTCGATCTGAGGGTCTCGGGTTCGAATCACGGTGACGGCGTCTGGTGGATAAAGGGTGGAGATTTTTACGATCTCCCAGGTCAACATATGTGCAGACCTGCCAGTGCCTGAACCCCCTTCATGTGTATGCGCAAGCATAAGATCAAATACGCACGTTAAAGATCCTGTAATCCATGTCAGTGTTCGGTGGGTTATGGAAACAAGAACATAGCCAGCATGCACACCCCCGAAAACAGAGTATGGCTGCCTACATGGCAGGGTAAAAACGGTCATACACGTTAAAGCCCACTCGCGTATATACGAGTGAACGTGGGAGTTGAAGCCCACAAACGCAGAAGAAGAAGAAGAACACAGAACTAACGGGCAAGCGTACAGGACAGGTACAAACGATAACTCAACTCGCGTGGAATGAATCACTGGAGGGCTTGTGATAATGGTCCTGTCCTTCCAAGATGTGGATGTCCAATATACAAGTCTTTTGAGTTCACAGATGATGATCGATGCAGTTCCACAAACTGATGACGATGACAAGTTCTTGGTTATGCGTGAGTGAAGAAAAGAAAAAAAAAAGAAGAAGTAAAAACAAAAGCAAATCCGTTTTATTTGCTGTTATACGTCGTTGTGGGTCCCACCAACATCAAAGTGAAGACACAATTTTCGGTTAGAAGAAGATGAAGTCCATATGAAAAGATCAGCAGAAAGACACCAGAAATCTGCGTAAACCTGCATAAACCTGCGAAAACCTGTGTAAACCTGTGTAAATCTGCATGAACACATAGAACAAACAGTAACGAACATACTCAGTCATGGTTACTGAATCAAGATGATTGATTATATTGATCCCTACTCTAATATTTGATACCTGCAGTTTACCCGTTTACAGTCATTACTATCCTACATGGCCTAAACCTTTACAGAGGTGAACATTTATCTGTGATGCTTATCCAGATATTAACACATGGTGGTGGTGTGTCCATCGAGATCGATGATGACCATCGTTGTCATCCAGCTGGGGGCTGGGGGGAGGGTGGTGGTGGAGGGGGCTGGGGGGGATGCTCATGAATCTATCTGTGAATGCACAGATGGTCGAATAGTCCAATCTGCACACGAAATGTTCGCTGACAGTTGGGGCAGACAAAGACAGGCATATCATTGTCAGGGAGCTTGTTTGCCTGTGACTTTCTGGCCTGCCTCTTCTGAACAGCTGCAGCAGTCCTGTTGGCCTCGCACAACTTGGCGCCATTTGTCACGGTCCACTGCAGATTCCTCCCAGGAGTCAGGGTTGATATCAAACGCTTTCAGAGAGACTTTCAGATACTGGTCACATGACTACATGAGGTGACACGGATCATACGGGGATACTTCTAAATGACAACAGAAATCACTGTACGGACAGACAACAGATCGCTACCATCACAATGATCTATTAGGCTCTGGCTGTTTGAATACAGCCCAAGCAAGATCTCATTCTATGTTCTAAATTTCATCCAATTAAAGACAAGTGATAGCTGCAATTGCGAATAACATCGATAAATTTACAATATAAATGGTTTCAATCAAAGAACTGAACTAAGACACAAAAGTTTACTTACCTTGTGGTGTCTGAAAAATAACCACAACAGTTGGAACATTGGCACTGAATGGCGCTCTGCGCTGCCTTGTAAAATCATCAGTCCAACCAACTCGGGGCTTCCAGGGATACAGTAATGATACTGTTCAGTGTAAATGACAGTAGGTATTCCTGGATAATGGGCGCCATAGCTGAATGGTTAAAGCGTTGGTCTTTTGATCTGAGGGTCTCAGGTTCGAATCACGGTGACAGCGCCTGGTGGGTAAAGGGTGGAGATTTTTATGATCTCCCAGGTCAACATATGTGCAGATCTGCCAGTGCCTGAACCCCCTTTGTGTGTATGCGCAAGCATAAGATCAAATACACACGTTAAAGATCCTGTAATCCATGTCAGTGTTCGGTGGGTTATGGAAACAAGAATATACCCAGCATGCACACCCCCGAAAAACAGAGTATGGCTGCCTACATGGCGGGGTAAAAACGGTCATACACGTAAAAGCCCACTCGCGTATATACGAGTGAACGTGGGAGTTGAAGCCCACGAACACAGAAGAAGAAGAAGAAGATTCCTGGAATTACAACATGGGACGGGGACCGCTGCGATACAAGAAATATAAATGCCAAGCAACTGCAGAGCACAAATAAACCTCCTTCCTTGACACAAAGGGTCCGTTTTCTTTCTGTTAAGGATAGTTCCGGTAGTAACAATAACAATTTTGAACTGCTTAGCATGGCAGCAAAGTGTCTTCACGGATTTAATTACCATGCATAAACAGATAATTCTGTATGGTCGAAAGATGCGTGTGCTAAGCTATAATTTCAAGTCCAGCCTCAAACTAGTGGGATTAACTGTAATTTTGTGTGGACACAAAAAGTAAAAGATCTGACAAGGAAAAACGTCACTCGGCATGACGTAAGTGATACAATGAGGTCATAGTTTGTGACAGTGTGTGTGTGTGTGTGTGTGTGTGTCTGTATGCACTGTGGGCCCTCCTAACCACAACCCCAGTGCAGTTTCTTGACCCACTGTTTTTCAGCACATGCTCAATCAGTCAGGGACTCGAACCAGCTCATCTTGTCCCCCTTGGCGACCCTGACAGCGTTGCGAGGCACGTACAGCATGGGCCGTTTGTCCAGGAACAGCTTGGAGAAGATCATGCCGATGCTGGACTGCTCCCAGCGGTGACACATGGCGTACCGGGTCTTTCCTCTTCGTCTACAGTTCCTGAGTCCAGCGCTGTCCTTGACACACATGCAGTCTGTGTTGAAGGCGCAAGACAGCCAGGGCTTGAGGATGGCTTCCCTCATGAACCTGTGTGAGAGACAAGTCCAAGTCATTAACACTTAATAAAGTCGAGTCGGACAGCGGCTATGGATGAGCTGGGCTTGGAGAAAGGAGAAAATGAAATGAAGAAGGAGACAAAGAAGAAGCAAAAGATGATGATGATGATGATGATGATGATGATGTTTATGATGAAGAAGAAAACTAAATATCTGTATTAAACAACAACAACAACAAAAAAAAAAAAAAAAAAAATGCTGCTCAGGTATGTGATGTTCATTTGTGATTCATTTCGAGGTGAGTGGAGTGTTTTGCTGTTGTAGTTTCTGGTGCACGTGCGTTTTATACACAGTGTGAGTCAATGTAATAACTCTGTGTTTTGTCTGCAAGTCCGTGTATCTGTATGTATGTGCGAATGTGTGTGTGTGTGTGTGTGTGTGTGTGTGTGTGTGTGTGTGTGTGTGTGTGTCCATGCTCAACTTTCACTAGTTCATTTCCTCTGGTTACACTTTTTTTTTCTGTCGATATAAAAATCTAGATGAAAAGCAGGAAAAATAAAACATCAGTTCTTTCTGCACATTTCTTATCATTGTAACAATGCACCTCTGAGTAGGTCCCACACAATACACCAAAGCCAAAAAATGTTTCCAAAGTTAGGAAACTGTGGCTGAGGAGGCATCAAGTCCCAACCCTACATCTGCATACATGCCTTTAATCACATTGATTGTCCTTCGAGACAGAGATGTCCTATCTCGCGAGAGTGGTCAAGGAGTCTTCTTCTTCTTCTTCTTCTGCGTTCGTGGGCTGCAACTCCCACGTTCACTCGCATGTACACGAGTGGGCTTTTACGTGCATGACCGTTTTTACCCCGCCTTGTATGCAGCCATACTCCGCTTTCGGGGGTGTGCATGCTGGGTATGTTCTTGTTTCCATAACCCACCGAACGCTGACATGGATTACAGGATCTTTAACGTGCGTATTTGATCTTCTGCATGCATTTACACACGAAGGGGGTTCAGGCACTAGCAGGTCTGCACATATGTTGACCTGGGAGATCGTAAAAATCCCCACCCTTTACCCACCAGGCGCCGTCACCGTGATTCGAACCCGGGACCCTCAGATTGAAAGTCCAACGCTTTAACCACTCGGCTATTGCGCCCGTCGTCAAGGAGTCAACTGATGAACTCGTGTTGAACCTTTCCAATCAAAGTGAGAGGTGGCAAAGTGTATGTACCCTGTGGGGTTTTCTGACCTGAGCTAGAGGGCGGACAGTTTATCATGAAGGCCTCGAGAAATGTAAAAGGGCAGGCGGAGGCTGCTTCTGGGAGGTTATCGGCCGTAGCTACTTTCGTTTTCTCCGCAGAGGCGAACAGTAGTTTGCACAGGACAGGAATCGGACTCCCTGCCGGAGTCTGCACTAGTGGGTCACGGTAAAGTATGTGTAGTGAAACTGGCATATTGACACACTGATTTAACAGTTGCCATTCTATCATCTAAATTGACACAGGAACTTCTGCTCAGTATGAGGACTACATTGATGCATGCATCTTCTCAGAGCAGCACAATTATGCCAAGTAAGAGGACATCATGGACATCTGAATACACTATGGGGAATATATTTCTAACAAGATCTTAGTCATCTTAAACACTAGATTTTAAAGCATGACTCAAGTCAAAGACAGGCTATCATGTTATACACCCACAAACCACATTCGCCCAACTGGTAGTTTGCTAGTAAAAGTCATCAAGCAACAGCATCTTTTTTTTTTGTTGTTGTTGCATATCAATCAAGGCACTGGCACCCAATCGGAAGTTCTCAATAACACACGCTGACGAAAGGAGGTGATGAAAGCCAGTGAGTTTTATTCAGAGGATGATTTGTGCATTGGCCTCTTCACTCTTTGCATGTCCACAAACTGCCTTCCAAATCAACAAAGCTTTGATCCAGAAACACGTCCCAAGGTTGTTCAAACCGGGCCAACTTCCATCAACTTCAAGCATGATTTGTAGAGCATATAATCATTACGATGCAATACTAATGCATTTTCTATTACCTCTTTATCTTACACTCCAGATCTTTCTTACCAGCTGTCTCCACTACAAATTTGTTCACCCATTGATGTAATTCGTCTTTGTTCTGTGTCTTATCATATTTCACATTTTATTCCCCCCCCCCCCCCCCAACCACCCTCCCTTCATGTAAGCTATCTTTACTTCTTCTTCTTCTTCTTCTGCGTTCACTCGTATGCACACGAGTGGGCTTTTACGTGTATGACCGTTTTTACCCCGCCATGTAGGCAGCCATACTCCGTTTTCGGGGGTGTGCATGCTGGGTATATTGATCTTCTGTTTGCATATACACACGAAGGGGGTTCAGGCACTAGCAGGTCTGCACATATGTTGACCTGGGAGATCGTAAAAATCTCCACCCTTTACCCACCAGGCGCCGTCACCGTGATTCGAACCCGGGACCCTCAGATTGACAGTCCAACGCTTTAACCACTCGGCTATTGCGCCCGTCTGCTATCTTTACATTTATCTTTACTTTCATAACCTGTTTTGTCTGGTGGTACTTTCAGTTTCTCTCTTCCTCACTCTTCCACTACCCCCCATGTCATCATGGTGTGTTCCCTCAAAAGAGCCTCACCGGTCGTTGTAGTAGAAGCCAAGACCCGTTTCCATTTCGGTGAAAGGGGAGTACTGACAAAGATGGTCACCGAAGAACTGAGCCATGGACGCCTGGGTACGGGCGGCAATCGATCCAGCATTATGACGCGTCTGGTAGCCAATGGATTTTGCCCGGGAGAACATTTCTGCCAGGGGGGTGGACTTTTTCCACCGAATGGAAGCATCCATCCACACCAGGTACTCAGCTTTCTCCAGTAAAGACTGCCGCAGATGGACGCACACAAAGGACATGGTCTTCACAGCAGTAGCAATAGCAGCAATGGAGAAAGGCCGACAGAAAGGAAGAAAGGAAGAAAGTAAGCAAGAACGAAATGACAGATTGTGTATTGTGATAAAGGCTTCGTGAAGCAGTCTGCTGGAAATCAGCACCAGACTTATTCAGGATATATGCAGGTAACCGGTTGTGTAAGTACTTTTGAAAAAAAACAAAAATAACAAAAAAACAAAAATAACAAAAAAACAAAGAGGAGAGAGACATGGCGACAGAGCAACAAAGTTAGAAATAGGTAGATAAATAAACACACTGAAAGACTATTCAACACTGAAAGACTATTCAATAGATCAATAAAAAAAAAAAGAAGAAAGAACTGATAACATTTCTTAACGCTTCAACTGAACGCATGTTTAAAGACTGATAAAAAGACAAAGAAAACTCAAAATTCAAAAACATTCCGGGGTAAGTTGATGAAACACAGTGTACACACTGATACTAAGCTACACATACTTACCGCCACAGTAAAGAGGTTTCCAACAGAACATTTGAGAAATATGATAAAGTCAATGTCATATATACTGACGGCCACTATAAGAGACTTCCACGAGTATCATCTGAGAAACGTTTCAAAGTCTACGTCACACATACTTACGGCCACTATGAGAGGTTTCCACGCGTAACATCCGAGAAACGTGACAGAGTCTGGCAGCCCGGCAAAAGGGAAGTCTATCAACGTACAGCGACAATGCTTCTCAGTCTGTAACACAGAACAAATATTTAGTTAGCCATTAACTGAAAACTTAATGTTATTCTTGTTATTTGTTATTGTAGTCATCTGCATTGTTTCTCACGTCGCTAATCCCGAATTCCTCACACAGCCATGCCCTGTTGCGCCAGTGCTGTCACAGGGAGCTCTGGACGTGTGGTCACCATGCGGAGAAGACCCTGCACGGCTGCTAAGTTTTCTACTAGGTCACACTCTCACCCACCTCCCCTAATGAGCACACGTGCATGCCCACGCCACACACACACACACACACACACACAAGCATGCATACACATTCACACACACACACACGCCCGTGCACACACACATACACAAGCATGTATACACATTCACACACACACATGCCTGCGCACACACACACACACACACACACACACACAACGACACCATCCCACCCTTAGCTTGGAACAAAGGTATCCACTGCCTTACCTGAGCTCTTTCTTCTGGCGTTAAGCCCAGATTGTACACCACGAAAGTGTAATTCTCTCCCTTCATGCGAGGAAACAAACTTTCAAACGAGGAATTCAGCAGTGCCTGCATTTCCTCGTAATGGTTGGATGACGCGCCTGTGACGAAAATATACTTGTGTGGCGTCACGGGCCGGGCTGCTGACGCCAGCGCCTCAAGGTACTTTGCAGGAATAGGAGCGCGTACGGAGAGAACCTGCCGCAGTCTCTCCCTGAGTGAGAGCGAAAAGTGGCCAGGGCAAGCAGTGTCATAGCAGGGAGTCGCTGAAACGGCAGAAAGTGACTGAGTTTGATGTGGCTCTTCAAATTTGTCCATATCATGTTTATTTATCGATTGATTTGATTTATTTTATTTTGACTTTTGCTGCCCCGTCATCTGCACCATTTCAGGGGCATTACTCACTTGCCACTTATTCAGTATTGTGATTCAACATACACTGGACACCACCTACTAAACTACTTACTGAAGACAATAATCACTTTGTTCTGGAGTCAGACTAAGCGTCTCTCTCCAGACTGAAGATGACCCATACCGGTGTCCCAACTCTGGAGACCTAGACAGGAAATCACTGGCCCCAAGCATCGAGGAGGAAATTTATTTATTTTTTATTATTATTATTTTTTTTTTTTTATTATCATTACTACTACCTTTTTTTATATTATAATTATTATCTATTTATTTATTTATTTATGTAAGCTCATCTATTATTTATTCACCTTTTTTCTTTTCTTTTTTTTTCTCAAGGCCTGACTAAGCGCGTTGGGTTACACTGCTGGTCAGGCATCTGCTTGGCAGATGTGGTGAAGACAAGTGTATATGGATTTGTCCGAACGCAGTGACGCCTCCTTGAGCTACTGAAACTGAAACTGAAACAGAGGAGGAAGGGATCGAAGATGAAGGATGAAGGTCCCCATGAGAACAAGGCATGGTGAACATGGCATCACTGCCATGAACAATGATGTGTGGTGAACATGGCATCACTGCCATGAACAATGCTGTGTGGTGAACATGACATCACTGCCATGAACAATGATGTGTGGTGAACATGACATCACTGCCATGAACAATGATGTGTGGTGAACATGACATCACTGCCATGAACAATGATGTGTGGTGAACATGGCATCACTGCCATGAACAGTGATGTGTGGTGAACATGACATCACTGCCATGAACAATGATGCGTGGTGAACACGACATCACTGCCATGAACAATGATGTATGATGAAAACAACATCACTGACATGAACAATGATGTATGATGAACATGACATCACTGCCATGAACAATGCTGTGTGGTGAACATGACATCACTGCCATGAACAATGATCTATGATGAACATGACATCACTGCCATGAACAATGCTGTGTGGTGAACATGACATCACTGCCATGAACAATGAAGTGTGGTGAACATGACATCACTGCCATGAACAATGATGTATGATGAACATGACATCACTGCCATGAACAATGATGCGTGGTGAACACGACATCACTGCCATGAACAATGATGTATGATGAACATGACATCACTGCCATGAACAATGCTGTGTGGTGAACATGACATCACTGCCATGAACAATGATGTGTGGTGAACATGACATCACTGCCATGAACAATGATGTGTGGTGAACATGGCATCACTGCCATGAACAGTGATGTGTGGTGAACATGACATCACTGCCATGAACAATGATGCGTGGTGAACACGACATCACTGCCATGAACAATGATGTATGGTGAACATGACATCACTGCCATGAACAATGATCTATGATGAACATGACATCACTGCCATGAACAATGCTGTGTGGTGAACATGACATCACTGCCATGAACAATGAAGTGTGGTGAACATGACATCACTGCCATGAACAATGATGTATGATGAACATGACATCACTGCCATGAACAATGATGTATGATGAACATTACACCACTGCCAAGAACAATGTGTGGTGAACATGACATCACTGCCATGAACAATGATGTATGATGAACATGACATCACTGCCATGAACAATGCTGTGTGGTGAACATGACATCACTGCCATGAACAATGATGTGTGGTGAACATGACATCACTGCCATGAACAATGCTGTGTGGTGAACATGACATCACTGCCATGAACAATGATCTATGATGAACACGACATCACTGCCATGAACAATGCTGTGTGGTGAACATGACATCACTGCCATGAACAATGATGTATGATGAACACGACATTACTACCATGAACAATGATGTATGGTGAACATGACATCACTGCCAAGAACAATGATGTATGGTGAACATGACATCACTGCCAAGAACAATGATGTATAATGAACATAATAACATCACTGCCATGAACAATGATGTACGGTGAACATGACATCACTGCCAAGAACAATGATGTATGATGAACATGACATGACTGCCAAGAACAATGATGTATGATGAACATGACATCACTGCCAAGAACAATGATGTATGGTGATTATAATAACATCACTGCCATGAACAATGATGTATGATGAACATGACATCACTGCAATGTACAATGATGTATGATGAACATGACATCACTGCCAAGAACAATGATGTATAATGAACATAATAACATCACTGCCATGAACAATGATGTACGGTGAACATGACATCACTGCCAAGAACAATGATGTATGATGAACATGACATCACTGCCAAGAACAATGATGTATGGTGATTATAATAACATCACTGCCATGAACAATGATGTATGATGAACATGACATCACTGCAATGTATAATGATGTATGATGAACATGACATCACTGCCATGAACAATGGTGTGTGGTGAACATGACATCACTGCCATGAACAATGGTGTATGATGAACATGACATCACTGCCATGAACAATGGTGTGTGGTGAACATGACATCACTGCCATGAACAATGGTGTATGATGAACATGACATCACTGCCATGAACAATGACGTTTCATTCAGTTGCTCACCCCCCCTGGTCTTGTTAGTGCATTCACTGTCCATCCAGTTCAGCTTCGTGCCAGAGTAATCTGAAACACACAGGTACAGGTTTGATGACAGTCAAAGGAAACACAATAATTAGTAAATAGTAAAGAGTGGTAACTCTCTCCATTCACAAGCTACACAACTTCAAGTCAGTGCTGCTTACGCTACCAATTCAGCTAGCACACTGGTAAATAAAAGGTTCATTGGAACAAACCCAGACACTTCCTCAAAAAAGGAAGCGCCGGGCCTGTCCTTATACCGATCATCTGACATGTGCACACAGCAGCCAAGACAGGAGAAATATGCAAACACAAATAAGCTTTTTATTCAAGACTGGCATAGCCTCTTTAATCCTGAACAAGCCACACATAACACATGGACAATACAGAACAAACACATGGTTGCCTCGGCGGTTTTTTAATTTCATTGTATGTTCATTTCCAGTTGAAAAACTACATCTAAAAAGCGTTTCTAGTATGCAAATAGAATTCCCGCCTACGATTACGTTGTTCTTGAATGCGCATGTTTCTGCTCCATCCTGTAATGCTGGCTACACATATCAAATAATTTTTAAAAAGAGAAGAAAAAAAAAAGTAAATGAGTTACCAATCCAATTTTTCTGACACATATTTTCCTCCGTTTGCAATACCTTGATATGCAATAGAGACAGACAGACAGACAGACAGACAGACAGACAGGCAGGCAGAAACAGACACATAAACACAGGGGGAAAAAAATGGGGGCACTCACTTTGCAGTCTAGTCTGCAAGATTTGCAGCAGTTCGTCCAGTTCTGGCATGTCTTGCGACGTCAAAGTCTGCTTCTTCAGGTTCTTCATCTGGATCCCCTCCTGATCCATCTTCTTCGGGTTCTCCAGCTTCAGGTTCTCCATCTGGATCCTCTCCTGATCCATGTTCCTCAGCTCAATAGGCAGTGACTTGAGTGAATGTGGGACACCCACTGTGAGCAGAAAATCAGTCAACAAACAAAACCATTAATAATCATTACAATAATAATAATAATAATAATAATAATGAGAAGAAGAAGAAGAAGAAGAAGAAAAAAAAAAAAAGAGGAGTAGTAACAGGAACGACAACCAGATTGCTGATACTACTCCAACTGCTACTGCTGCAGCTACTGCTGCTGAATATATATATATATATATATATATATATATATATATATAAACATGGTGTAGCTCACTCTGCATACTTCATTAAAAAGGTGATAATTATGTAAACAAAAGAACAAGACAACAGAAGCAAAAAAATGTAAAAGAGCCATTATCCAATTTTTTTCCCCGCACAGTTTTGCTTGTTTGTTTGTTTGTTGCTGTCTTTTTTTTCTTTTCTTTTTTTTTTGTGTCCATCTGTTTGAAGATAATTAAACCAGAGAGAGAGAGAGAGAGAGAGAGAGAGAGAGAGAGAGAGGTCTGTGAAGGCGTCTGGTCAATTGGTGGTGGAGGTGGAACTCTCGCTGTGGGCAGAAAATCAGTCAACGAGCAAAACCATTAATAATAACTGATAATGATATTCAATAATAATGATAATGAATAAGCGGAATAAGAAGAAGAGCACTGGTAGTTTACAGGAAACGACAACCAGACTGCCAACTTAACACTGAAACATGTAATTATATATCATATAGATCTACCCTAGCACTCTGGTTTTGGGGCATAGTGTAAGCACTGTGTGATTCACAAAAATGGTGATAATAATGAAGAAGAAGAAGAAGAAGAAGAAAAAAAAGAACACAACAACAGAACACACACACACACACACACACACACACGCACGTACACGCACACACACACACACACACACACACACACACACGCACACACACACATCCATATGCACACATTCAAAGTTGCACACAGTTTTATCCATCCATGCAAAGTACTGTCTGCTGACAGCTGCAACGCCATTTTATTAACATCAGTAAGATTAAGAACAAAACTGATGGTGCCAGCATCATACACCAGAACATTAAAAAAAAGAAGATGTAGCAGTGGAAGAAGCCAAAGAAGAACAACAAGAACAAGGAGGAGAACAAGATTAACAACAAGAGAAACACAACTTTCAAACTTTTTCTACTAACACCAGTTATGAACACATGAAACACATCCATTACCAGAACGACTACATCGGGAGGTTACCTTTGATTCGTAAACCCATGATTGTTGCCGTCACCAACAGTGCAGTCAGTGTGATGATGGAAAGAACAAAAAGCACTGAAAAAACAAACAAACAAAAAACAACAACAACAAATGATACTGAAGTAAACCTGTGGCAAACACACACACACACACACACACGCAAACTTGCAGCTGCACGCACACACATGCGGCAAGCAAGCAAGCATGCACGCACACACGCATGCACTCATATCATATAGAGAAAGACAAAGCAAGATGGCAATGATACACTCCTAGCAGGACCTGTAGGATATCAGGGCACACAGACAACGTGCATCCCAGTCCTCATTCTTCCTATTTCTCTACCCTGTTTTTCTTGGGCTAGATTTTTAACTGATAATAATAATAATGGTATTTATATAGCGCTGGATCTTGTGCAGAGACAAATCAA
The DNA here is from genome assembly GCF_041734735.1 of Babylonia areolata. Lineage (NCBI taxonomy): Eukaryota > Metazoa > Mollusca > Gastropoda > Neogastropoda > Buccinidae > Babylonia > Babylonia areolata. Next base: position 31,191,805 of record NC_134904.1, on the reverse strand, counting down.
AGCGCTTTCGCACCAGTCATTCACACGCATGCATAACTCACTGTAGAAACTAAAGACCAGGAAGGGCAGGCAAGGGAGGCTATTTTGGGAAGAGGTGGGTTTTAAGGCCAGACTTGAAGGAGCTGAGTGTGGAGACTTGGCGAAGCGAAAGAGGAAGTTCATTCCAAGAGCTGAGTGTGGAGACTTGACGAAGCGAAAAAGGAAGTTCATTCCAAGAGCTGAGTGTGGAGACTTGGCGAAGCGAAAGAGGAAGTTCATTCCAATTGCAAGGTCCAGAAACAGAGAAAGAACGGCGGCCAACAGTTGAGTGTTTGAATCTGGGTATGCGTAAACAGAGTGGATCCGAAGCCGATCGTAGTGAGCGAGATGGAGTGTAGAGGTGAAGGCAGCCGCAGAGATAGGAAGGGGCAGTTTTGTGAATGCATCTATAGCATAGAGTGCTGATCTTGTACTTTATCATAACAACTACCAAGTTTCCATTTACTGTATGAATTTTTTTTTCTGCCCTAATAGTTTCAGATTTATTACATATCATGATGCGAAGGAAGTTAGTTTTGAAACTGTTAGTCCAAAACTGCAAAACTTCATTTGTACTCGTCAGTACGTACAGAAGGCAGAACGTAATAATTTTGGCCCTCTAAGTCTAATGCCCTTTGACTTTTGAGAGACAGCGAATCGACACACGCACGGCACTACTGAATGCCACCCACACCCCATCCCTCCTAACCCCCTCCTCCTCCCCCCCCACACACACCAAGACAGAGAGACAGGGAGACAAAGAGAAATATACAGATGGATATGCAGATCTATACAAGTGCAGAGTGATTGTTATTGGTTCGCAGAATGAAAAAAAGAGTAAAAGACCCCAGTTTTAAAAACAGACAAACAAGAGGTACCACAGTTCACATACATGTATGCTATCAATCCACATGAAAATTAATTTGTGTTATCACAGGCTTGTTATAAAATGTACAGGTATACATAATCTGATCAGGCACACCTTGAAAAGAGACTAAAATTTGTCAAATTTTATATCACAATACCTGTCGATAGACTTAAACTTTAACTTTTTTAGTTAAACAAACCACACACACACACACACACACACACATACAAAGAGCACAGGAAGACAGTCACTTGCTCGTTCAACAGCAAAAGCAAATCCAATGAAACTCATCTATCCAATCCATAATGACCATTGTCATTCTACCATCTCTCCATCCAATATAGAATAGAACAGAATCGAATAGAATAGAACACGTCTTTATTACCAAGTGTACCAAGGTCACAAGGAATTTCTTTTTTGGGAAGGGGGTGGGGGGGGGGGGGTGGTAGTACATAACAAGGTACTAACAAAAATTGAAAATCATACACAAACACAGATACAGTAGAAATAAGGATACATACAAGTGCATATCAATATAAACACTTGTACATACTCACGCATCCACGTATTGCACGCGCGCACACACACACACACACACACACTGTCACTGTCTGTCTGTCTGTCTCTGTTTGTCTCTCTCTCTCTCTCACACACACATTTGAACAGAAGCTACATATTAAATCATTAACTTGCGATTGGCTTAGAAAAAAAGAAAAAAAAGAAAAAAAGAACACTTCTCTACCCAGTGGACTACCTCTAAATATACACGCCAGTTCATATAATATAATTATTGCAGATATTCATAAACAACAGACTCTCCAAAGAGTTGAGGAAGGCACGTCACTTGCTCATTTTGTCGACAGCGAAAGGCAATAGTGACATTGTCCCTCCTCTCTCCCCACTCTGCTCGGCTCTTACCCCGGTGGACTATGTTCAGCTACTGTTCATGTTAGGTTTCACGTGCCACACCCGCCTACATCATCTGTTGTCCCCAAGAAGCACCAGTGATGGGTATTAATCGCTGAATTGTCACAAGAAAAGAAAAAGACAAAAAAAAAAAGAAAAAGAAAAAAAGAAGGGTTAAAGATGAAATAAGAGGAAGGAAGAAATTAATAAAAATTAGTTAAAGAAAGAACGAAAGACATAATGATTGAAAAAAAAAAAAAAGAAAAAAAAAGAAAGATAGGAAGAAAGATTAATTACTGTTTGTGTCCAAGTTCGTTCGCTCTTTAGTTTAACGTCTTTTCACTGTAAGTGATATTAGACGAGGGAAGGAAAAAAATTGAGTGGGAGGGAATTACTGTGTACGCATACGAGTAAGTGAAAGTGTGTGTGTGTGTGTGTGTGTGTGTGTGTGCGTGTGCATGTCCAAGTGTTTTAGTGGGATCAGCGCTATGTTCTCCTTGGTCTGTGTTCCCCTAAATTTACTTTCACACTTACGTTTTCTGGTTCTCTGTTCCCCCCAGACCTGGCCCCAACTGACCACTGACCCCCTGATGATCACTGACCACCTCTGACCGCTGACCATCAACCACCATTGACCACTACTGACTGCTGACCACCTACGGTCTCCATTCTCTGCTGACCACTGCTGATCACTACTGACCACCACTAACCACAGGTCACTACTGACAACAGCTGACCACTGGTCACCACTGTCCACTTCTGACCACCACTATTGACCAGTGGTCAGTGCTGACCACTGGTCACCACTGTCCACTTCTGACCACCACTATTGACCACTGGTCAGTGCTGACCACTGCTGTCCACGACTGACTGACCATGACTGACCATCACTAACCATTGACCACTATTGATCACTGTTGACCACCTCTGGCCTGACTACTGTCCACTGTTGACCACTACCGATGACTACCGACTACTCCTGACCACCAACTACTGCTGACCACTAATGACCACTTCTGTCCACCACTGACCACTACTGATCACTGACCATCGCTGACCACTGAACACTACTGACAACCACTGACCCGAGTGACCGCTTACCACTAAAGACCACTAACCACTACTGACCACTGATCACCGCTGAAGATTATGGCCAACGACCACTGACCACCACAGACCACTGACCACCACTGACCACTGCAGACCACTGACCACCACTGACCACTGCAGACCACTGACCACTGCAGACCACTGACCACCACTGACCACTGCAGACCACTGACCACCACTGATCACTGCAGACCACTGATTACTGAGCATCACTGATCACTGCAGACCACTGACCATGGCTGACCAGCACCCAGAAGTGTATGATTAAACACACACACAGGCCTGGGAAAACATAACCCGGGGGAACATAGACCTACCTTTATTTGTGGGGGTGGCGGTGGAACAAAGACTTGTTCTTAAGCTCAGCTAGCCTGCAAATTCACAGAACCCCACCCCCCTCCAGCCCCCCAAAGTAAAACAAACTGTTAAAAGTTGTGAGCCATAGCGTCAAAGCGCCAGTGAAGGAAATAACCGTTACTGATTAAACACTGAATTGTCGCTGATGACAATTCAGAGTTGCAATGGCACACTGAAATGTCGCCAATCTGCTGATAATATGTCGTCGAATGGTGATAAATTGCCGGATCACCGACATGCTGGACTGTCGCCAGTCAGCGGAGGTCTGTTAAACGTTGATTTGTCACCAATCCACTTATTTGCCGCCGGTAACAAGTCAGCGGTTAACTAAGCTCCGCCAAACTACTGCGGCCGACAATTCAGCAATGGCGACAATTCAGCAATGGCGACAATTCAGCAGTAAACAATGAGTGTATCACTGCACTCACATCTGTATCTGTTAACATAAACATACACACACATACATGTACACACTTGCATGCATGCATGTTAATACAATTGTCGCACATCAATATGTACAAATGAATACATTCAAAAAATATATCCATATGTAACAGTAAAATATGCGTGAGCACACATACTGACATAGACACACACATGTGCTCGTGCGCATGCATGCATTATACGCACATAAAACATACATCACACCAACAGATTAATATCAAATTTATGTCATCTCTTTTCAGTGAATGGGGTAAAAATTTCATTCCAAGAAAGCTTTTATCAAAGATCACTCCAAGATAATTGTATATAACAACCCGTTAACCATTTCATTTTTCATAATGATTTTACTTAAACATAGCTTCTTTTTTTTCTGAAGTCAGTTAAAAAAGCTCTTTTGTTTTGCTGACATTCATTTCAAGGTAATGTTCATCGCACCTGTTCAGATATCTGTCAATTTCTCTTCGACAGTCAGCGTCGTCATCATCGGTAATTAATCAGTCCTGTTAGTCCAGAATGATCTGCAAACGTGACTACTGGACACAATTTGGTTAAGCTTCTGCATTCTGAAGAAAATACAGGGTGAGCAGGAATGACGAGAACACTGTACATTGAGGTGTACCAATGTTTGTTAACTCTCTCCATACGAACGGCGAAAGAGACGACGTTAACAGCGTTTCACTCCCAATTACCATCATCAAAATATTGCAAGCGGGAAGGCTCTTACACTGAAGAGGTGAATGTTGACAAAGAATACCACAATTCTGACGACGGAAGCTAAAGGTTGGGTCATTCAGACACCCACTGGACATCCGAGGGGTCTGTGTAGAGGAGAAGAGAGAGGACTGGCCGTACTGAGTGAGTTAAAGAGAAAAGCATACATGCAATCATTAATTTCACAAACTGCAGCCTTTTTTTAGTAAGTTAGTCTGAAACCTAGGCACACCTACATGATATACATGGAACACACAAGTCCTCACCTGTCTTAAAACAGGGTACTCTCTTGAACGCCATGCCCCCCCAAAAAAAACAAGACAATGCAGATGATGATGGTCCAAGTCACTGTGTTGCTTTCCCCTTCTCGCTCGTGGAATTTTACTGTCCCTGTCTCTGACATAACAAGTTATACATATCACATCAACACCCACATTCACACACACACACACACACCCCACACACACACAAACAGCTCAGTTTCAGTTTCAGTAGCTCAAGGAGGCGTCACTGCGTTCGGACAAATCCATATACGCTACACCACATCTGCCAAGCAGATGCCTGACCAGCAGCATAACCCAACGCGCTTAGTCAGGCCTTGAGAAAAAAGAAAAAAAAAAAAAGGTGAATGAATAATAGATAAGCTTACATAAATAAATAAATAAATAAATAATTATAACATAAAAAGGTAGTAGTAATAACAATAATAATAAAATAATAAAAATAATAATAAATAAATAAGACAACAATGATGATAAATAAGCAAATAAATGTAAAACATGAAGACACACATTCACACATACACCCACACATGCATAACAGCAAACAGCTATATATGATCAAAGGTGAAATGGGACTATGACTCTCAAACTGGGAGGCATGATTGCAGTGGCTCTTGGTGCTGTGAATGTCCATTGAAAGTAAACCACAAATACAATAATTAATACCAGTCACACACATGCAAAAAAAAAAAAAAAAAAAAAAAAAAAAAAAAAAATCACAGCAGACATAAAAGAATACTTTGATATTAAGTTAGACCAAACATACCACAAACACAGCCATACACATTCAATAGTTACGGTAAAAGTTAAAGGAATAAAATGTCATACAATAATACTGTATTTAAGACACTGTAAAGCGTAATGAAATGTGCTACTCAACAGTATATCTAAAATGGAAAATAATATGTCATATCACACAAACACATATTCTTTGGCAAACTTTTTTTCTTTTTTTTTTTTTTTTTTTAAATGAACACCACAACTAATAAATAATCATTATGAAATTATTGTTCGATAGTTGAACTGATTTTGGAATAAAGCTATATTTACTTCTGTCTGTTTTGAGTTTGGGGACAATGAACTATGAAGCAGTTGCCAGAAGTTGGAAGCTGATAATAATTATCAATTTGCCCGAGGATGGCTGCTGTTGGACAAAATACACATATCATGTATGGCTTTCCGTTGTGATCTAACACTGCACAATTCACTTAACACTGCTCTGTCTCGCTTCACACTTGATAACACAACATCAAACACAAAGAAATGTCTTCCACCATGGCATATAAATGATATATTTAATCATCTCACCCACCCACCTTCATCCCCCCACCCCCTAAAAAAAAAAAAAAGAGGGAATAAAAGGTAAAATGGATATCATGATCGTGGGGGGAGAGGGGGGGGGGGGAGGGGAAGGAGGGGGAGAAGGGGGGGGGGGAGGGAGGGAGAGGAGGGAGAGGGGGGCAGGCAGGGCCACGCACAGTGGAGCCCTAAACGAGCAGCAGAGGTGGGGGAGATCACTGACAGCGTGAAAAAGCAGGGTGAGGTGAGCTTGGGAGGCCTCAGGAGAGGTCTGTGATGGGTAGTGCAGGTCCAATGCACCCCTATTCCCCCCCCCCCCCCACCCCCCCGTTTCGCCAACTCTTTTGAGTCTTTCGTTATGCCGCCACTCAATGGTCTCTTGAGAGTTTGACTCTCTCTCTCTCTCTCTCTCTACACACACACACACACACACACACATATATATACATACATATATCACCTACTCTGAGTCTTTTATTATGCTGCCACTCAATGGTCTCTTGAGAGTTTGACTCTCTCTCTCTCTCTATATATATATATATATACACACACACACACACACACACACACACACATATATATATATATAGATAGATATATCGCCTACTCTTTGAGTCTTTCATTATGCTGCCACTCAATGGTCTCTTCAGAGTTGGACTATTTTGTCCCATTTTGCCTAGCCACCATATATATATATATAGACACAGTAATGCACACACTGACACAGACGTTTAACCCCTCACCGCCAGTCAACTTTAGAGTGCAAATGTCCTTGTGCTGTACACACAGAAAAGAGGGTGTCTAAGAATAGCCGGGGGGTTCCCTGCGTGACGTGTAGAAAATAAGGTCTGTCCTGCCAGGGAACACTAGGAGCAGTACGTCCATGGGCAACAGACCCATGATCTGGTCACCTTTCAGTGATACGGTTCCTCTACCTGTACTGCATGGGCAACAGACCCATGATCTGGTCACCTTTCAGTGATACGGTTCCTCTACCTATACTGCATGGGCAACAGACCCATGATCTGGTCACCTTTCAGTGATACGGTTCCTCTACCTGTACTGCATGGGCAACAGACCCATGATCTGGTCACCTTTCAGTGATACAGGTCCTCTACCTGTACTGCATGGTCAACAGACCCATGATCTGGTCACGTTTCAGTGATACGGTTCCTCTACCTGTACTGCATGGGCAACAGACCCATGACCTGGTCACCTTTCAATTATACGGTTCCTCTACCTGTACTGCATGGGCAACAGACCCATGATCTGGTCACCTTTCAGTGATACGGGTTCCTCTACCTGTACTGCATGGGCAACAGACCCATGATCTGGTCACCTTTCAGTGATACGGTTCCTCTACCTATACTGCATGGGCAACAGACCCATGATCTGGTCACCTTTCAGTGATACGGGTTCCTCTACCTGTACTGCATGGGCAACAGACCAATGATCTGGTCACCTTTCAGTGATACGGTTCCTCTACCTGTACTGCATGGTCAACAGACCCATGATCTGGTCACCTTTCAGTGATATGGGTTCCTCTACCTGTACTGCATGGGCAACAGACCCATGATCTGGTCACCTTTCAGTGATACGGTTCCTCTACCTATACTGCATGGGCAACAGAACCATGATCTGGTCACCTTTCAGTGATACGGGTTCCTCTACCTATACTGCATGGGCAACAGACCCATGATCTGGTCACCTTTCAGTGATACGGGTTCCTCTACCTATACTGCATGGGCAACAGACCCATGATCTGGTCACGTTTCAGTGATACGGTTCCTCTACCTGTACTGCACGAGCAACAGACCCATGATCTGGTCACCTTTCAGTGATACGGTTCCTCTACCTATACTGCATGGGCAACAGACCCATGATCTGGTCACCTTTCAGTGATACGGTTCCTCTACCTGTACTGCATGGGCAACAGACCCATGATCTGGTCACCTTTCAGTGATACGGGTTCCTCTACCTACACTGCATGGGCAACAGACCCATGATCTGGTCACCTTTCAGTGATACGGTTCCTCTACCTGTACTGCATGGGCAACAGACCCATGATCTGGTCACCTTTCAGTGATACGGGTTCCTCTACCTGGCTTGTGCATAAAAAGCCAGTTTGGCAGTGAAAGGGTTAAAGCTCTCAGCACCTATGATGACCTGGAAGATCAGGGAAAATCTCCTCCCTTAAACCCACCAGGTGGCCATATTTGGACAAAGCTCTCAAGATCCAGCAAACTGGAAGGCCAATCCTAATTATCACGACTCGGCCCTGGAAGACTTTATTTTATTCCACACTCAAGTCGGTTTGTTTTTTTTTTCCACAGTTTTTAAGACCTTTTTGAGAGTGTGTGTTTCAGTATCTATACGAGTACCTGGGAAAAGTGTGAGCATAATAGGCTGTCATTTGATATTGCATTTTTTCTTTTTTTTTTTTTTTTTTTTTTGAATATCCAAATGCCCATACTGAATGTAGAGCTTGAGTATTTGAAGCACCCTTACCAGGCTACTGAATGTAAACCTGAAGCCAACAGGATAAAGACTGTCAAAACCCTCATATCAATTTTCAAATGCTCAAAATTGCAAATGATTAAAAACTTGTAAAAAAATGTTTTTCTTTCTTTTTTTTTTCTTCTTCTATTTTTTTTTTTTTTTTTTTTTTTTCCAAAATACATAAATCCACTTACCACACCTCTGCAGTGAAGCTTGAACGTGTTTCACATCCACACACACTGTGGTTTAGAGAAGTGCAGGTAAAGACAACCAGCACCTAAACAAACATCAATATTTATGTTCGTAAAAAAAATTTATTTGAACAATGTAAAGATAATAAGAGTTCAGCAAGCAGCACCTAAACAAACATAGTCAGAATATTTATGTTTGTAAAAAAATTTATTTGAACAATGTAAAGATAATAAGAGTTCAGCAAGCAGCACCTAAACAAACATAGTCAGAATATTTATGTTTGTAAAAAAATTTATTCTAACAATGTAATGATAATAAGAGTTTAGCAACCAGCACCTAAACAAACATATTCAGAATATTTATGTTTGTCAAAATTTTTATTTGAACAATGTAATGATAATAACAGTTTAGCAACCAGCACCTAAACAAACATATTCAGAATATTTATATTTGTCAAAATTTTATTTGAACAATGTAATGATTATTAAGAGTTCAGCAACCAGCACCTAAACAAACATATTCAGAATATTTATGTTTGTAAAAAAAATTATTTGAACAATGTAAAGATAATAAGAGTTCAGCAACCAGCAACTAAGCATATTCAGAATATTTATGTTTGTAAAAAAATTTATTTGAACAATGTAATGATAATAACAGTTCAGCAACCAGCACCTAAACAAACATATTCAGAATATTTATGTTTGTAAAAATTTTTATTTGAACAATGTAATGATTATTAAGAGTTCAGCAACCAGCACCTAAACAAACATATTCAGAATATTTATGTTTGTAAAAAAATTTATTTGAACAATGTAAAGATAATAACAGTTCAGCACCCAGCACCTAAACAAACATAGTCAGAATATTTATGTTTGTAAAAAAAATTATTTGAACAATGTAATGATAATAAGAGTTCAGACATTATTATTATTTTATCACATTCATAATATTTTTCATTTGCTTTTCCTTTTATGATTCTTCATATTTATGTATAAAGTACATTTGTTTGACTAAACATCAGAAACAGTACAGTAATTTGCGAACTTTTGTCAGTCAAAATTTAAAGAGGAAAAATGTTTTTAACTGTTATTGTATAATTGTAAAGGCCAGTTATTCTATGTAGTCTGCCAGGCAAAATTTATATAGAGAGAAAATGGTTTAGTTTTTAAACACATTACACAGACGACAGTCAGTATTCTTTTTTTTAATCATTACTTTACTACCTAACAAAAAGTTACATTTTCATATCAATTGCCAGTCTTACATTATGGTTTTTTTTTCTTTAAGTTTTAACTGAGCATGAGAATTTTTACTGTCAGTTGTTAAATGGTCTGTCAGTCAACATTTAAACAGAAAATGCTTTAGTTTTCAACTGTTACTGATTAATTGCTAGTTAATGTCATGAATAGTATCTTGACAAACATATATATATATATATATATATATATATATATATATATATATATATATATATATATATATATATATATATATATATATATATATATATATATATATATATATATAACTCTTAACCTTAAAATCATAGCACTGCTAATGAATAACAAACATAGCACACTACTGAAAGAGTTAAACACTTCAGAATTGTGCTACTATTTTTTCCGTCATAATAAATGATCAACCTAGAAAATCATGTTAAAACTTTACAGAAATAAACACCCCAAATATTCAACACTCATACAAAAATGCTATTAATCATTAATAACATATCAAAGCATGCGGTAAATTTGTACATGTATATATATATACATACATACATACCTATATATATATATATATATATATGGGGGGTTATCACAACCAATCTTTTTCCCTCTCCCTGATGTACAGTATTACTGCGTGATACCATTATTTTTCATACCAGGCACACATCTCAACCAGCTGAACCAAGCAAAAACACAAGTTCTGAATAAACAAGTCCACAATTAAAGCACTTGCAGATTCGGTCAATGATCAGTGGTGTGTCTGTATAGTGGTCAGGAAGTCCTGATGATGCACAAACGTGACAAAACAACACAACCTTAATATTTTTGCATGTTGGTCAGTATATAGTGGTCTGCTTTGGCAAGAAATGGTCAGTTATGGCCAACAGTAGTAAATTGCACTTTATTAGTTAGTCAGCTGATAGTCAAATCCTGCCAACAGTACACTAACAGTCACAAAGAGGGGCAAGCTGACAGTGGTCAGTATAGTGGTCAAGCAGCTGACAAACACCTTCTAACTTCTAACATAATAATTATATAATGGACAGATGTAACAAAGCAACGCAAGCTGAGCATTTTGGGACCATGATCAGCAGTGGTCCTAGTACGTATTTCGTCTTGACCTTCGCGAAAAAAAAAACCCAACAACAAACAGCAACAAAAATGTATTAAAAACAACAACATGGGCGTCGATCCTAGATCGATACGAAGCTCCATCGGTGCTTCGCGGAGGTCCCGACGAAAATGTCACTGAACGACAGATCGGAAATCGTTCCATGTGATAATTTTGGTGGCCGGAGTTCGCCGGTAAACTGAATAACAAAATAGTGGGCGTTCGTTGGTAATTTTGTTGGGAGATTTGACAAATATGCAGAGTCAGGAAGAGGTGCTGTGGGTCAACGTGACCCCTCTGTGGCTCAAGAGTTTTGATTTCTGGTTCAGTGTATTTTTTCGGCCCGGCCGTTCTATCATGCAGCCATCATAGTGAAACGTTCATGCAGGATAGCAGCGAAAGCAAAACACAAGAATCAAGAAAGGTCCGCATAGACTTTCATTCAGTTGACCGAGAATTGGACGTTACACCCGTTAATCATTCGGGACTGATTTCTAACTGTTCGCTTCTTCTTCTTCTACCATGTACACCCACGGTCAACATTTTGACCATTATATTATTAGCGTTTTAGGGAGTGCGCAGCAGAAAAAAACAACAACAAAAAAACAGGGGGGGGGGGGGGGGGGATGGAGGGGGGGGGGGGGGGGGGATCGGCCTAAACCACCAACAAGAACTGACAACTACAACAAAAAACAAAAACAAACAAAAAAAACCACTGACATACAAAAACAACAACAACAACTACAACAACAACAAAATAAAACAAACAAAACCTCCATGAGTGCCAATCCCGCTCTCCCCAAAATATCATATATCAATCACAACAAAACTCGACTGACCCAAGTGGCATCAGAAGGCAGATCTATCTATATTAGTTTGATAAAACGTTCACACGTTTAAAGATTTATTTATATGTAGTTTTACTTCATTCTGAATTTTTACTTATTTTGCATACTTCCAGTAGTTACCTTTGATGTTCTGTTCGGGGTGGGGCACGCTATCCCAAAAAGTCTGTGGTCACGGTCAGTTTAATGCGAGACCGCTATGTGTCTGTCACCCTCTGGCGAGTTAATAATAGGGGTCGGTCTATCTTTAGATTAGCAGTCCGTGGCATGTGAACTGTGTTCATTGACAACATGACCTTTCGGCGCTGGAGAGGTGGCGTGTGCAAACACGGGAGCTAACTCCATAAAATAATCTTCAAGCGGAAGATCGCAAGGGTTACGTCTCCTTTGATCACTGTCCTGTCATGTGGCAGACTCCGGCCGGCTCGACTGCCACAATACAGATGCCTTACGAGTTGGAAATATGATAGAGAAAAGATGCTTTAAAACCTTTAATTTCTTTGTTAGAAATGTGTCTATTCAGTAATTATTTAATTTGTCTTCTCTTGTCTTGTGTGTCACGAGTCACATGTGTGTGTGTGTGTGTGTGTGTGTGTGTGTGTGTGTGTGTGTGTGTGTGTGTGTGTTCAGTATAACTTATATCCTCATAGTATGATTTTAGGATGGACACCGTGCGTGCGTGCGCGCGCGCGCGCGCGCGCGCGCGTGTGTGTGTATGTACTGATGATGTATGTCAGTGTTTTCAGTTTAACGTATATCCTCATGGTGTGATTTTAGGATGGACTGACACTGTGCGCGCGCACACTTGCACGTGTGTGTGTGTGTGTGTGTGTGTGTGTGTGTGTGTGTGTGTGTGTGTGTGTGTGTGTGTGTGTGTTTCCTGTTGTCTTAGCTTTCCTGCCATTATTGGTTTTCTCCTTTCATCATCATCATCATTGTATTCTTCCTCTTCATCATCATCACCTCTCTGTCTGTCTCTCTCTCCCTCTTTATTTCTCCGTGAACCCCGCGTGCGTTCGTGTGTGCGGCGCGCGCACGTGTGTGTGTGTGTGTGTGTGTGTGTGTGTGTGTGTGTGTGTGTGTGTGTGTGTGTGTTTGTGTGTTTGTGTTTGTGTGTGTTCGTGTGCGGTATGTGTGTGTGTGTGTTCAGTTCAACGTATAAACAAATATATCCTGGTAGTGTAATTTTCGGATGGACACCGTGTGTGTGTGTGTGTGTGTGTGTGTGTGTGTGTGTGTATTTCTCAGTCCAACCCCTTTCTCTCTCATTATTGCTCTGTCTGTCTGTCTGTCAGTCTGTCATAGTTCTCTCCGCTCAGTCCTTCTCCCTCTAACTCCACCCGGCCTCCCGCTTTGGCTCCGCATCAGTCCCCGGCTCCCTCAACTGTCTTTCTGTCTCTCTATCTCTCTCAGTCTCCGTCCCTCCACGATACCTCTGGGTCTTTCACTCTCTCCATCCCTCTCTGTCCCGGTCTCAGCCGTCTCTCTTCCGCCTGTGTCCGAGTCCGTCTGTTTGTCTGACAGTCAGGAGTTTTCTCCTTTTCCAGGGCTGATTTTCAACGAACTTCTCAGTAGGCATCTGTGACTGGCCCAGTGCCACTGTCACCTGCCCGGCCACTGACACCCGGCAGTGCCCATGACTGTGACGACTTGGTCGGGTACTGAGGCGGCCAGCTACCCGGGATGGTCACTGCATGCTATACTGCCACTCCCACAGGCCCTCCACCCCCAAACACAACCCACCAATAACGGTTGGGGGTCGCTCTTAGTTCACTGAGTTCAGTTCGGACCCCCGGCCCGGCACAGCCACGGACAATGATGCAAATGTAGTGAATGAAAGCAACTGACCGTTTGGTAATTTTGTCTTAACTTGAGTTTTATATACATTTCTATATGATAACAACAACAACGATGATTATGATAATAAATGAGGAGGAGGGACACATACATACAGATATAGACAGACAGACAGACAGACAGACACACACACACTGACACACACGCTCACAGTCAACGTGCGCACACCCCGTCACACACACACACACACACACACACACACACTGAGGCGCACACGCGCGCTTCTCAATTTGGAACGTTGTCAGTACATAAAAAATTGTAAAGGTATATGCGTTGTGATAGACAATGTTGCGCCGCCATCCATGTTGACATAATATTATGGTCTGCCCTTTAATAGGCGATGTGCTGATAAAGATACACAAGCTACAGAGAAGATAGCGAAGAGGGATGGGACGACAGATATATATTATCTTTGTAATACATTCTTCCCTGACCTAATTACAGAGAATCCTTCTCAGCATTGCCCCAGAAATATGAGAAGGCTTATCTGTAAGAGAATAGTTGCCTAATTAACAAGCAACCAATTTGGCGACATGAACCATACAGGAACATTACCAGATACAGACAGGCAATAATAATTATGTTGAATGATAAGCGAGCATGCTTTCTCATTGCGTGGTATGAGGGGGCTGTCTGGCAGTGGTCATACTCGCTATTTTTCTTCAAGCATTGACGACTAGAGACAGACACGATGAAGGCAAAGGAAACTGCTCTGATTTTTGTTTTCGTTCTCAGTAAGTGTACTCTTTCTCCTTTCCGTTGATGAAAGTTGCCTGAATTTGCTTATTTATTCATTTATTTATCTATTTACATGTAGATTTATTTATTTGTTTCTCTATTTCTGCATTCATTTCCTTGTCTGTTTATTTATTTATTTTTTTCTCTTTCTTGTTTTCGGTAAACGGGTATTTCTTGTTCATCCTTTCTGTCAGTTGATCAGTATTACTGATTTGTTTTCATCACTTACCATTTGTGTGTTTGTTCATATGCAATTGTGTTGTTTATTTTTCGATTACTTACTGACTGATTTATTCAACTGTACCTACTTATTCATTCATTCATATGTTCATTTTTATTTCCTATACTATTTATCGATATGTACATGTATTCATTTTATCTAACTACTTAAATCGATGAACTGTTTTGGTTTATTGATTGACGATTTTGTTCACAGCTGTGCGGGTAATGTTTTTGTTTCGATGATGGAAAGGGGTGGGGGGGAGGGGGGCAAGGCGGGAGAAAAGAAACCAAGATAAAAATCAATGTTCTTATTGTTCATTTTTCTTTTCTATTGGATTTCGGTTTAAAGCGAGCGGCAGCAGCCGGGAATCTAACATGAAAGAAATTAATGACAAGAGATGTTACCCAATAAACGAATATTGGCATCCTCTCCAAACCACAAGTACGCCGACGTCTTCGGCTTTCTAGGCCTACCGCCTCCCCCCCCCCCCCCCCCCCCCAAAAAAAAAAAAAAAAAGCAGACTGAAGTAGCATGCCAGTTACTGTCAAGATATCGAGGTGTTTGTGACCAGGCGTTTGAAAGGGAAAATGTGTGTGTGTGTGTGAGTGCGTGCGTGTGTGTGTATTGTGTGTGTGTGTGTGTGTGCATATAAAAGAGGCAGACTAAAAGAATCTTGGTAAAAGTCGACTTACATGGAATAAACGTATAGAGGCGCAACGTGTCGAGACACAGGCTCTTCTTCAGGGAAACGTTTCTTTATCATGACGCGAAATCAAAATGACGTCACTAGTCGAGACGTCATCATCAAGTTTCTGAGTGGCATGTCCCAGCCACTCGATCATGGAAGACAACTGCCGTCACTCTTTGGTGTTGAGGAGTCCAGCCGAGGCGATTATATAATATAATATGATCCGGCACACACACACACACACACACGCACACTAAACTAAAGAACGAACGAACACACACACTTTCACTTACTTGCATGCGTAAACAGTAATCCCCCTCATCCACCCACTCGATTTTTTTCCTACCCTCGTCTAATATCACTTACAGTGAAAAGACGTTAAACTAAAGAACTGACGAACGAACGAACACACACACACACACACACACACACACACACACACACACATATGTGTGTGTGTGTGTGTGTGTGTGTGTGTGTGTGCAGGAGGACGAAAGTGCAGTCATATCAGACATACAAGTGATTTTCTCCCACAGACAAAATTCGAATGGCCACCAATAAAGAGAGAGGGAGGGGGGAGAGAGGGGGGGGGAGGAGGGGAGGTCCATTTTCCATTTCGATTTTTTTTTTTTTTTATCATACTATAATTATCATGTCACGGCTTTTAGGCTTCATCAGCCTTTCGTCGGACTTTTTTTTCTTTAATTTTGTTTTTTTGAAAACTTATATACATATGTGTGTGTGTGTGTGTGTGTGTGTGTGTGTGTGTGTGTGTATGTATAAGAGTGCATTGTTGCTATAATGTTATGGCTAGCTTCCTATAGAGAAATTTATTCTGGAAGCCATTATCCTTCCAGTGTTTATCTAATAAATTCTTAAAATTGCTAAGTGTTTTCTGCAGTGACAATGTTATTGGGCAGATTATTCCAGAAATTAACAACCCTGCTAGTTAAAAAAAAAAAAAAAAAAAAAAAAAAAAGTGTGAAAAGGTTTGATTTGGTAAATACCTTCATTAGTTATAATCTTGTAATATTTTTTGCAAAGTTTGTTTTGTTGTTGTTGTTGTTGTTGTTTTCTCAAAGAACGAAGGGGTACCTTAGTTGTTTCCTACACTTGTTTCCTTCCACAATGATGTATAATTTATATTATACGATCTTTCTCTCTCCCTTGTCTCTGTCTATCTGTCTATCTGTCTGTCTTTCTTTCTCTCTCTGTGTGTGTCTGTGTGTCTCTCTATGTCTGTGTGTCTCTCTCTCTGTGTCTCTCTCTCTCCTGTCTCTCTCTCTCTGTCTCTCTCATCCTCTCTCTCTTTCTCTCTATCCCACCGCCACCCTCCTGTAATTTATCCAAATCTCTGCGTATTCACTGTCCACTCATAAAATGTATTCTCCTTAAAATTATCTTCCAATTCTCCGCCCTGAGGGGCTGCCTCAGGTAGCTGTAAACATAAGAGAAACGCATCTTGCAGCAGCAACCTCTGGGACTGAGCAATAATATTTGTATTTGTATTTCTTTTTATCACAACAGATTTCTCTGTGTGAAATTCGGGCTGCTCTCCCCACTGGGAGAGCGCGTCGCTACACTACAGCGCCACCCATTTTTTTTTTTTTTTTTTTTCCTGCGTGCAGTTTTATTTGTTTTTCCTATCGCAGAGGATTTTTCTACAGAATTTTGCCAGGAACAACCCTTTTGTTCCCGTGGGTTCTTTTACGTGCGCTAAGTGCATGCTGCACACGGGACCTCGGTTTATCGTCTCATCCGAAAGAATAATCATTAATTCTGTCAACTTATTTTACAAACATATTCAATCAACCCACTCTCTCCCAATAAACGAACAGCATTCGGGCAAGACGATACACACGGGAATAATAGTAATTGTTAAATACAACATTTTTGACTCACTTGTGTAAACAAAGTGAGTCTATGTTTTAACCCGGTGTTCGGTTGTCTCTCTCTCTCTCTCTCTCTCTCTCTCTCTCTCTGTGTGTGTGTGTGTGTGTGTGTGTGTGTGTGTGTGTGTGTGTGTGTGTGTCCGTGTGTCTGCGTGTCTGTGTGTCCGTGGTAAACTTTAACATTGACATTTTCTCTGCAAATACTTTGTCAGTTGACACCAAATTTGGCATAAAAATAGGAAAAATTCAGTTCTTTCCAGTCATCTTGTTTAAAACAATATTGCACCTCTGGGATGGGCACAAAAAAATTTTAAAAAAGAAGCCTAATTATATGCAAACTGCATTTACTGTTATATTTATATTTTTTGTATTCTCTAAACTTGGCACTTTGACCTCTTATTCTGACACAAGAACAAGAGGAGTCATTATTATCATTTTGTGTTCAAACAGGAACTTTTTTTTTTTTTGCTAAGCAGGGAAGTTTTTATTTATTTTGCAAACGTTTTTGGTGCAGATAGTAAAAAAGGGAAATTACTCTGTAATTAATGCTAGGGGACTTAATTTATCACCAGTGAGTCTTGAAGGCCTTGCCTCTCTTGTTTTATTTATTTCTTTAAAAACCCGTTAGCTTTGAACATGTTGATGCACACTACAAAGAACACATGCTTTCCAGTTCTGTTCTTCACCCTGTGAGGAGCGATGTGGCCGAATGGTTTAACTCTCTCCATACACACGGCGAAAGAGATGACGTTAACAGCGTTTCACCCCAATTACCATCATCAAAATATTGCAAGCGGAAGGCTCTTACACTGAAGACGTGAATGTTGACAAAGAATACCACAATTCTGACGACGGAAGCTAAAGGTTGGGTCATTCAGACACCCACTGGACATCCGAGGGGTCTGTGTAGAGGAGAAGAGAGGACTGGCCGTACTGAGTGAGTTAAAACCAATCAAACACTCTCTCCGATAAGGAACAGCAGTCGGACTAGAGCATGCATGGGAATGACAGTTTTTGTCTTCAGTGTTTCCAGTTTCAGAGTTATGCATGCGTGTGAATGACTCGTGCGAAAACGCTTTGATTTGTCTCTGCACAAGATTCAGTGCTTTATAAATAATGATGATAAAAAAAAAGATAATATTATTATCATTATCATTATTGCTAAATATAACCTATTAACCCATTCTATCCGATAAGGAACGGCAGTCTGACAAGAGCATACACGAGAATGACAGTAATTACTAAATAAAACCTATTAACCCATTCTTTCCGATAAGGAAAAACAGTCGGACATGAGAGCATACACGAGAACGACAGGAATTTAAAAGATAAAACCTGTTAACCCACCCTCTTGGCCGATAACGAGAAACAGTCAGACCAGAGCATACACGAGAACGACAGGAATTTAAAAGATAAAACCTGTTAACCCACCCTCTTGGCCGATAACGAGAAACAGTCAGACCAGAGCATACACGAAAACGACAGGAATTGCTAAATATAACCTATAAATTAACCCATTCCTTCCGATAAGGAACAGTAGTCAGACAAGAGACGGGAATGACAGTAATTGTAAAAAACAAAACAAAAAAGAACAACCTTTTCTTTCTTTTTATTATTATTTTTATTATATTATTATTCATTATTCTATTTTATCTATTTATTTATCGATTTATCTTCCCCCCCCCCCCCCCATTACCTTAGAACATGTTAATACACACGAAAGTGCGCATACATTTCATGTCCTATTCCTTCCACCCCTCTCTCACAGTTGCTGCTGACACCTGGCCCCAGGCGGCTTCCCGTGCCCTGGTGGTGGACAGCATCAGCAGCAACAGCAGCCCTGGGGAGCTGGCTGCCAGGCGCCGTGCCAAGAGGAGCCCTGTCGACCTGGTGTCTCTTCTGCCCGTGGCCGCCTCCCCACTGCTCTCCTCGCCACCACCATCACCACCACCACCACCACAACGCTCCCCAACGACACCACCACCACCACCACCACCGCAACAACCCTTTCCACCGGCACCAGCACCGCCACAGCAACCATCACCACCACCGCAACAACAACCATCACCACAACCCGCCCCACAAGCAGCCCCTCCCCGAGTCCTTACCGCTCTCACCAACACCCCTGTGGACCCACCAAGGGAACGCAAAGAGGAGGAGGAGGAGGGTGGTGGTGCGGATGCTGATCATAGCGAGGATCGACCCGACAGATACCCACAGCTACTCGTAGATGATGATGATGATGATGATGATGCTGGTGATGGCGATGGTGGTGATGATACTGCCCAGGATCACCAGCCCCCGCAGTCAGGAAAATCTCCCGAAGACCACCAACATCGTCGTCGACAGCATCGTCAGCATGGTCAGCATCACCATCACCCAGGCAACGCTAAGAGACCCAGATCCACCCGAATGATGAACGGCATGGCGAGCGGAATGATGAACATGAACGGGAAGCCCAGTGGAATGATGAACATGAACGGGAAGCCCAACGGAATGATGAACATGAACGGGAAGCCCAACGGAATGATGAACATGAACGGTATGCCAAACGGATGATGAACATGAACCGGATGATGACATGAATGGAAGCCAACGGAATGATGAACATGAACGGGAAGCCCAACGGAATGATGAACATGAACGGGAAGCCCAACGGAATGATGAACATGAACGGGAAGCCCAGTGGAATGATGAACATGAACGGTATGTCAAACGGAATGATGAACATGAACGGGAAGCCCAACGGAATGATGAACATGAACGGTATGCCCAACGGAATGATGAACATGAACGGTATGCCCAACGGGATGATGAACATGAACGGTATGGCGAGCGGAATGAAGACCATGAACAGGATGCCCAGTGGTATGATGAACACGAACGGCAAGACGGATGTGATGAACGGCGTGCCCAACATGAACGGCAACATGCATGGTATGCCGAGCGGTATGACGAACTCGAACGGTATGATGAACACGATGAACGGCATGATGAACAACATGATGAACATGAACGGGATGCCGAACGAGATGATGAATAACATGATGAACGGAAACATGATGAACATGATGAACCGCATGCCCAACACGAACAGCAACATGCACGGCATTGCCAACGGCTTGCCGAACATGCCGAATAACATGATGAACGGAAACATGATGAACACGGGCGGCATGACGAAGGGCACAGCGATGAACACGGGCGGCAACACGCCCAACGGCATGACGATAAACACCGCGATCCGGGGAAGGCCGCCGCCTCCGAGCATGAGCGGGGTGCCGGCCCGGAATGGCATGATGATGATGATGACGACTGCGAACAACAACAACAACAACAACAACAACATGATGAACAGCGGACTGATGGGCGGGGACGACGACCCTCAGGATCTGATGGGCGAGACCATGGCCAAGCACATGAAGGCCATGGGCAGGGTCATGAGGAGGGTGGGCCGGGGCATGAGCAGGAGCATGCAGGAGAAGGGCGTGAACCACATGCAGGGCATGAACATGAACCACATGCAGGGCGTGAACCACATGCAGGGCAGGAACATGAACCACATGCAGGGCGTGAACCACATGCAGGGCGTGAACCACATGCAGGGCGTGAACCACATGCAGGACATGAACCACATGCAGGACATGGACATGAACCACATGCAGGACATGAACCGCATGAAGAGAGCCGCCGGTGACATGGCCGGTGATCAGACAAAGGGAGGTGAAGACGGTGGAAAGGTAACGTGTTTGGTTTTTTGGGTGTTTTTTTTCGAATTAGTTTGCTTGTTTGCTTCAAATCGGACTTGCTTTGGTTAAGGCTCGGTTGTGTGTGTGTGTGTGTGTGTGTGTGAGGGGGGGTGGAGTGTGTGTGTGTGTGTGTGTGTGTGAGAGAGAGAGAGAGAGAGAGAGAGACAGACAGACAGACAGACAGAGAAACTCAGAAATGTTTTAATGTACATCGGCCTTGGGCCACAATACAAAAGGACTGGCGTCGGTAAGGGGTTAAAACAAAAGTTCGTCACGCGCACTCTGCAGTTTGAGACGTTGACATACATAGTTATACATTGGACTATTAATACGTAAAATAACGAGATGGACTGAAACTGTCAAATGGCAAATAATACTGGTAATATTATCATAATATGAAGTCTTTCACCATGAGCAATGGAACATCAAACCACAGTTACAGTGTAGAGAAGAAAAAAAATCATTATATAGCCAATAGTATAATAACGGCATAATTTCTGACAATCTAAATTTTCATGTTTGACTTACTTGTGTAAACAAAGTGAGTCTATGTCTTAACCCGGTGTTCGGTTGTCTGTGTGTGTGTGTCCGTGGTAAACTTTAACATTGACATTTTCTCTGCAAATACTTTGTCAGTTGACACCAAATTAGGCATAAAAATAGGAAAAAATCTGTTCTTTCCAGTCATCTTGTTTAAAACAATATTGCACCTCTGGGATGGGCACAAAAAAATAAACAATGAAGCCTAATTATATGCAAACTGCATTTACTGTTATATTTATATTTTTTTGTAATCTCTAAACTTGGCACTTTGATTTGATATTCTGACCCAACAACAAGAGGAGTCATTATTATCATTTTTTGTTCAAACAGGAACTTCTTTTACTAAGCATGGAAGTTTTATTTATTTTGCAAACGTTTTGGTGCAGATAGTAAAAAATGGAAATTACTCTGTAATTATGCTAGGGGACTTAATTTGCTTTAAACTGATCTTTCTCACCTTAAACATTACATTTTGAAATTATACTCAATACATAAAAAGCTTGTGTGTTTTACTCTCAGTCACAAGTGAGTCTTGAAGGCCTTGTTCTCCTTCTGTTGATAGCATGAAAAACATTTCTTTACACATAGAATCTCTGAGTACTGTTAGTTGGTTTGAGTAGCTTGGACAATGCTACATCAACAAAAACATCCAAAAACTTATTTCTTAAATCGTTGTACATGAAACCTTCAAATAAGAATGGAACCCATCTTCAACACGTGTCTTACAAAATGGACATATGGGTAATTGCGAACGGCGTGCAACTGCGAACGATTCGCATACCGCCCCACTCGAAGCGTTCTTCGCGGTTGCATTTCACAATTAAACGTCTGCTTCAACCTTTTTCTAATACCTTAATGAATGTCCATTTCCAAGAACTAGTCAAACATCAGCTATTTCTGGCTATTTCCGCGCTCTTTCTTCTCTTCGCGCACCACTGCCGACCAAGGTTACAAACGTGCTCTCAAAATCCTAAAATCAAGGGAAGCAAGTTGTAGGACTTGAACTTTGACACAGTTTAATAAAATAGTTGATTTGATCGGATATGTTGAATGCGCGTTACCAGTGCTGTGAGAATTCAAGATAGCATATCGGTGACAGATCAGAACGTCAGTTTTGACAGGAATCTGCAAAATAGTGTCGTTTGCAATTAGATATTTTGATGTGTGTCTATTTGCGAACGATGCTGCACAGTTACTGAACACTCTCAAAAGAGTGTGTTTGTGTGCGATGTGTGTGTTTAAATGTTTCTTTGTGTGTTTGCGTACATGTTTGATCAAAACTAACAATACAACAGTCTGGTACGATGTTCAAATAATATGTTGTGTGTAATGAGTTAAAGACCTGTTTCTGTTCTAATTGTCTACATGTACCCCAAAACCATCGTTCGCAATTAGACTTGCCCGTTCACATTTACCCCCAGGTACCCTGGCTATTTCAAACGTCGACAAAATGTTGAAAAGAAAGAGCAGACGACCTTTTCTTGGGGCAACCAGTCGGAGAAAGCCTTCAGTAACGAAAGAACTACGTTTGACTATCGTACGACGTGTTATCTACTGGATCGTTCGCAATAAGGCATACCTACCCTATTTTATCTCGATTGTATTCGCTGTATCGAAACACGTTGTTATTAAGAGGCAATATATTTAATCTGATTTGTGAAATAGCAACTCGAAAACATTAAGTATCAACACAATAAGATTCTATAATGTTGTTGTTTTTTGTTTTGTTTTGTTTTTAAATTTAATCGTTTTGAAAGATCTATAACTCTCATATTTATCCCTGTTTCTAATTGTATCCCAGACCATTCTTCAATAAAGAAATCCACTAAGCTATGTTTGAATGAGAGAGAGAGACAGAGAGAGAGAGAGAGAGACAGAGAGAGAGAGATTGTGTGTGTGCGCGCGCGCGCTCGAGTTATGTATACAGTAATCCAAATTTGTCACTGTTCTGCTGGGAATCTGAATACGTACCACAGACGCCACATGGCGCTTAATTTCTCGTTATTACTGAGAGATAGCAAAAACGATTCTGAAATAAGATTCTGATTCTGATTCTGATTCCTAAAGGCCATGGACCACGAGGCGCATCACGAGAGTATGATGGACAGGATGAAACAGATACTGCAGGGGATGAAGCAGCAGCAGAACCACCACCACCAGCACCGCCAGCACCAAAAGCAGAAGCCCCAAATGGAACCGTGGATGAAGCAGGACGTTCGGAAGCGTGCTGGAAGGCGTGGAGGAGGAGGGACTCCTGAGTTCGGAGATGATGTTCCGAGGCAAGGACTTTGGCAAGGACCTTGGCCTGGAGAATGGTAACGGAGTTTGAGTTTCAGTTCCTGCTGAAGCAAGGATCGAGGTGTCAAAACCTGTGCACTGATCCATATTGGAGTTTCAGTTTCAGTTTTAAGGAGATTGTCAAAACCTGCGTGCGGGCTGATCCATAATTATAGGAGTTTCATTTTCACTTTCAGTTTCAAGGTGTCAAAGAGTGTGTGGACTGATCCGTATAGGAGTTTCAGTTTCACTTTCAAGGTGTCAAGCCGTGCGGACTGATCCATAGAGGAGTTTTAGTTTCAGTTTCAGTTTCAAGGAGGTGTAAAAAAAAAATAAAAAAAAAAAAGCTCGCAGACTGATCATATAGGAGTTTCAGTTTCAGTTCACACAAGAAGGTGTCAAATCCTGTGCACTGAACCAGAATTATTCGAGTTTCACTTTCAGTTTCAAGAAAGCGTCAAAGTGCAGACTGATCCATATTTCAGTTTCAGTTTCAAGGAAGTGTCAAAGTGCAGACTGATCCATATTTCAGTTTCAAGGAAGTGTCAAAGTGCAGACTGATCCATATTTCAGTTTCAGTTTCAAGGAACTGTCAAAGTGCAGACTGATCCGTATTTCAGTTTCAGTTTGAAGGATCTATCAAAGTGCAGACTGATCCATATTTCAGTTTCAGTTTCAAAGAGCTGTCAAAGTGCAGACTGATCCATATTTCAGTTTCAGTTTCAAGGAAGTGTCAAAGCGTGCCACCAGATTGGTGTTTCAGTTTCAGTTTCAGTTTCAAGGTGTCAAAGCCTCCGCACTGATCCATAAAGGTGTTTCACTTTCAGTTTCAGCGAGGTGTCAAAAGCTGCGCACTGATCCATATTTGAGTGTCACTTTCAGTTTCAAGATGGTGTCAAAACCTGTGCACTGATCCATGTGTAGGAGCTTCACTTTCAGTTTCAAAATGTCAAAGCGTGCAGAGTGACCCACGTTGAAATGTGTGTGTGTGTGTGTGTGTGTGTGTGTGTGTGTGTGTGTGTGTGTGTGTGTGTGTGTGTGTGTGTGTGTGTGTGTGTGTGTGTGTGTGTGTGTGTTGTGTTGTGTTGTGTTGTGTTGTGTTGTGTTGTGTTGTGTTGTGTTGTGTGGTGTGGTGTGGTGTTGTGTTGTGTTGTGTTGTGTTGTGTTGTGTTGTGTGGTGTGGTGTTGTGTTGTGTTGTGTTGTGTTGTGTTTCCGAAATGTTATGATCCGTATTGGATCTTGTTATAGTGTTTATACACACGAGTTGACCTGAGGCACTAGCAAGTCTACATGTTTTGTTGAGTTGACGTGGGAGACTGGAACAAATCTCCAATCGTAACCAGCGACCAGGCGTTGCTGTCGAGCACGAACTCAGACCCTCAGGTAGACGATCAAACGCTTTAACCATTCGGCCACTGTTGTGCAACAAACACTTGTCAATCTGAAAATGTGTTGCGATCGCGCGACGGACGGTGCAACATTATCATCGTCAAAACGGGCGGTCAGTGTAGAGTTTTAAGTTGCTGGTGTCTGTTTTCGCCCATTCTGACTTGACTTGATTAACTCACTCAGTACGGCCAGTCCTCTCTTCTCCTCTACACAGACGGACCCCTCGGATGTCCAGTGGGTGTCTGAATGACCCAACCTTTAGCTTCCGTCGTCAGAATTGTGGTATTCTTTGTCAACATTCACCTCTTCAGTATAAGAGCCTTCCGCTTGCAATATTTTTTATGATGGTAACTGGGGGTCTCTTTCGCCGTTCTTATGGAGAGAGTTAAATGGTAACTTCTTCTTCTTCTTCTGCGTTCGTGGGCTGCAACCCCCACGTTCACTCGTATGCACACGAGTGGGCTTTTACGTGTATGACCGTTTTTACCGCGCCATGTAGGCAGCCATACTCCGCTTTCGGGGGCGTGCATGCTTGGGTATGTTCTTGTTTCCATAACCCACAGAACGCTGACATGGATTACAGGATCTTTAACGTGCGTATTTGATCTTCTGCTTGCATATACACACGAAGAGGGTTCAGGCACTAGCAGGTCTGCACATAATTATGTTGACCTGGGAAATCTCCACCCTTTTCCCACCAGGCGCCGTTACCGAGATTCGAACCCGGGACCCTCAGATTGAAAGTCCAACGCTTTAACCACTCGGCTATTGCGCCCGTCCCGATTAAATGGTAACCAGGGTTGTTTTTTTTAGTTTTTTTGTTTTTTTTAAGATTATGTTTGATTTGATTTTAGTCAAGTTTTGTTGTATATGTAATAGTGAGCTATCTCCTGTGTGCAGAGAGACCCACGGGAGAGAACTCGCACACTACGAACCTGTCTGGAGAAGAAGATGAGGTACTCTCCCTTGAAGATCGCCGCAGTCACATTGTCCACTCCATGTGATTTTCGACTTTCGTGTCTGGAAGAGTTTAAGGATGATTTTAAGTGTTTGTTTCTTTGTCATTATCTTTAACACCGTGTGCCAAATACATCAACAGATAACAGATTTAAGATTACAATTTGAACACTAATTTTTAGCGTGAATAAAGAACACAAGTGATGTTGCACAATGAATTATGATCGAATTTTACTATCCCGGCATATGAATTTTACTTCGTAACACAGGAAAATATAGCTGAACATACTGATTTTTTTTAACTTGTATTATTCAATACAAGTACATAGTGAGCACACACATTCTACAGTCTGTTTTTTTATGATACATATAGGAGTGAAAAAAGGGGTGTGGGGTGGATGTGAATACATACATAATAATAGTAATAATAATGGATACTTATATAGCACACTATCCAGAAATCTGCTCTAGGTACTTTACAAAAACGCTTTTGTTAACATAAAACATCATATCTATGTTACATACACACACCAAAATGTGACTACACACACACACACACACACACACGCTGCATACATACATTTTAACATACATGTGTATCTAACAGCTACCCTAACACATACGCACACATAGGCAGGCACTAACTTACATAAACACACGCACACGCACACACAATACACATTCATATACATGCATGTAGTTATGTATACATACATATGTATACACACATAGTCAAGCACAGCTAACGCAAAGGAAGTGGACCTGCCACAATTGAACTTATTGCTGAGGGAAAAGGTGAGTTTTGAGACGAGATTTAAAAGATACGAAGGAATCAGAATGACGGAGGTTATCAGGGAGCTTGATCCACGTCTTTGGCGATTGAAAAGAAAACGATCTGTGTCCATGTGTGGGAAAAGAGGAGAAGGCATACTGGATAACCGATGCATTCACATACGAATGGGATTCAGATTACTCTGCAATGACGTATATTATAGACTGCAGAATTACAAGACACTGTTTCCAACGGGGATTGTAATGTCATAACTTAAGGACATTTTGTAGCATATTAATGAGGGACACATTGCATTTTCACATTTTTAGTAAACAAATTCAAAATATGGGGAGGAAAAATCAATCTTTTGTGCAACAATGATACAGGTAGTAGATGGGAAGAAAGAGGTTACTCTAAGAACATAGGCTTATTTGGTGTCCAGGTGTTTTAAAAATAAGAATATCTTGAATTTATTCGTGCTATGTGTTCTTCCACTTTGTACCTGTGCTTAAGTTTACTAAGGAATACGCTTCGTAAAGGATTATTTTTGTGCATTTTACACTGATGCAAGTACTGGTTTGCTAATAATAAGATAGAGTAAAAAGTAGCATCTGTGCGTATGTTCCGATCAAGTCCAAGAATAATAAGACTTTTCGTCAAGTGCATGTCGTAAATATAATATAATATAATATAATATATATATATATATATATATATATATATATATATATATACCTTTCATTCACCACTGCACTAACGTCCTGCCAGAACTGGGTTACTGGACAAGACCAAAACATATGGTCAATGCTATATTTGACAGCATTGCAAAAATCACACACGTTACTATCTAATGATCCCATTTCTTTCAAAATTACAGTTGTCCCAATACACCTATGAATAATTATCATTTGAAAACGTTTCAGTTTTGCATCAGAATGTTTATGTAAGTAGAGAAAGCAATTCTTTCAGTCGTGGTTTTTTTTTGTTTTTTTGTTTTTTTTTTCAACATCAAGTTTGTTTTGTTTTGTTTTGTTTTCATCCCATTTTGCATAGCATTTAGGTCGGTATTATTCTCGTTGAGAGAGTCATAGTACTGTCTGGATCCCGTAGCAACAGAAATCAAAGTCTTGAAACAAAGTCAGGAACTAATGCATTTATTATCATCTACTCTGATCTTAGTCTTTCGTATATATCCTGATATGGCAGATCATAACCACAATAAGTAACAAAATCAATATCCACACGATACGTTTGCTTAAACTCTTCATATGGCACAAACTGACCATTTTCTTTCAGAAAATGTGCTATATAATGTACTCTTTTATCTACATACTTTCTAGAATCAAGAATCCTATGTCCTACTTGAATTCTTTTATTATAGAATACGGATGAGTCTTTACAACAAAAGACCTCAATTCAGAAACTATTTGATGTCGGGAATGTCAAGACAATTTCAGATCCATATTTATCAATATATCTAAGCTGAGAATATACATGAAATGTGATTAGCTTCCATTTGTGGTTTGTTGTGCGAATTTTTCTTATCCAGGCCAACTTAAATGCCACAGCAAAAGTTTTCAAGTCTGGCAGTCCAAGTCCTCAATTTCCTATACTTTTGTGCTCGTTTTTTTTAACCAATTTTGTCTTTTTTTCTCGTTCCATACAAACTTATAGCATTAGCTCTGTAAACTCTGCAAGAAAATTTCGGGGGGGGGGGGGGGGGGGGGGGTCGGCAAAAATATCTACAAATGTATCAATTTTGAAAAATTGAGTGATTTCAGTATTGCTACCCTTCCAACTGGAGTTAATTGTCTTCTTACCCAGACCTTAAATAGATGTTTAATATCAGCTAATCTTTCCGAATAATATAATTGCGGACAGTCTTTTAAATCATTTGTAAACCAGACTCCTAGAATTTTGAATTGTGCAGGATTCCATTCTATATGCAAATGATCCAGGTAACGGATGGAAGAGTTTTTAGAACTACCTAACCATATTGCATTTGTTTTTCTTGGGTTCTTATATAAGCCCGATTTTCGCCCAAATACATTTAATGCATTTATGCATGTCTCAATTGATTTTTTTATCACCTGCTAAATTAAATTCGGTATCATCAGAATACTGAGATATTTTGTGTTCTGCGTTATTAATAGTTAAACCACGCACATCCTTACACTCACGTATCATAACTGCCAATATTTCAAGACACATCACAAACAAATATAGAGATAAAGACTCAGCCTGTCTACATCCTCGCTGCATACACAACCAATTGGAAATCTGACCATTGACTATGACGCAAGATTTGATGTTATGAAAAGTTCCTATCCATTTACACGTGCTCTAGGATGTGTAAGTCTGGTCTGAAGTGACACATACACCCTTAGAAATGTCCTCTACACGAGGAAATCCACTATATACGATAAACACGTGCTCACTAGGGTGTGTAACACTGGTTTGAAGTGACACATACACCCTTAGGAATGTCCTAACACGAGGAAATCCACTATATACGATAAACACGTGCTCACTAGGGTGTGTAACACTGGTCTGAAGTGACACATACACCCTTAGGAATGTCCTAACACGAGGAAATCCACTATATACGATAAACACGTGCTCACTAGGGTGTGTAACACTGGTTTGAAGTGACACATACACCCTTAGGAATGTCCTAACACGAGGAAATCCACTATATACGATAAGCACGTGCTCACTAGGATGTGTAGCACTGGTCTGAAGTGACACATACACCCTCAGGAATGTCCTAACACGAGGAAATCCACTATATACGATAAGCACGTGCTCACTAGGATGTGTAACACTGGTTTGAAGTGACACATACACCCTCAGGAATGTCCTCTACACGAGGAAATCCACTATATACGATAAGCATGTGTTCATTAGGATGTGTAACACTGGTTTGAAGTGACACATACACCCTTAGGAATGTCCTCTACACGAGGAAATCCACTATATACGATAAACACGTGCTCACTAGGGTGTGTAAGACTGGTCTGAAGTGACACATACACCCTTAGGAATGTCCTCTACACGAAGAAATCCACTGTATACGATAAACACGTGCTCACTAGGGTGTGTAACACTGGTTTGAAGTGACACATACACCCTTAGGAATGTCCTAACGCGAGGAAATCCACTATATACGATAAACACGTGCTCACTAGGGTGTGTAACACTGGTTTGAAGTGATACATACACCCTTAGGAATGTCCTAACACGAGGAAATCCACTATATACGATAAACACGTGCTCACTAGGGTGTGTAACACTGGTTTGAAGTGATACATACACCCTTAGGAATGTCCTCTACGCAAGGAAATCAACTAGATGGTTCAAGAACACTGACAATTCTTCTCTTCTTTTCTTTTTTCAAATCGACTTCACATGAAGATGAAAAACAAGAGAAAAAGAACCAACCAAGCAAAAGACAGGCTTCAAACCTGCATATCTTACAGTGAAGTCACAAGTTCACACCATATATGATAGTCAGTCGTGTCCGACAATGACCATCAGAACAGCAGAGGAGGCAACTGCTGTTCCGACTATTTGGGCTAGAATTTGATTATAGTGGAGAGTGTCTTGCCCAAGTACATCCCCACTCTCTCGGCCAAGAGGGTTTTAGGACAGTCGGCGTTGGGATGGTTCCCAAAGGCCAACTAGCCCACAAGGCTGCAGCACTAAGAGCCAGTGCAATTTTGCCTCCTAGTTTGAGAGTCATAGTCCTTCGCAAAAGTCTAAGCTGTAAATGGTTTCCCATTGACTGGAGAAACCATTGATAATACAGCTCTCACTTTGCTGTTGACCCAAATGTAAACTTATGTCAGTCTGTGTGATAATAAGCCGAGTGTTGGGCCTAGTTCACACCACGCATGCTTCAGAAACCGCTTCATGTCACAGTCTCCCAGTCTCAAAACACAGCGCGAAAGGCTTGCTGCACATTTTACATAGTCAATGGAGATCACGGGGGTAGCAAGTGCTCCGAATGAACAATATTTGTTTTGCTGAGCTGAACATATTAATTCATGATATTACATAATTTATGATCGAACTTTATCCAGGCGTATCGGTGAATTTTCTACGACGTACCACAGGAAAATACAGTTGGAAGATATTCAAGTTAGTTAATTGTATCTTTTTAAACATGATAGCGATTTTTGTACATGGCTGTTGAGGGAAATTATCAGCCATAAAACAACATAAAAAAAACAACAACAGACGTACACCAACCCACATCCACACACACACACACAAACACGCTGTACAACAACAACGACGACAACAACAACAACAACAACATTGACTTTTTTTTAATCGTTAATGTTGGCTGACTTCGTCGTGATAAAAAAGGGTCATACACGTAAAAGCCCTCTCGTGTACATACGAGTGAACGTGGGAGTTGCAGCCCACGAACGAAGAAGAAGAAGAAGAAGAAGATTTATCTATCTATCTATCTATCTATCTATCTATCTATCTATCTATCTATCTGTAACTGTTTCACCCCATCAATTTCTATCAATTAGGGAAAGTGCATCTTTTCAAGTTTTGATGGCATATCAGTTTCTGTGCATGTCTTGGAAATTGTGGTGGTAAATAAATATCATCATTGTTTTCTGATCTGACGACGAAGTCATACGTGTGTGTGTGTGTGTGTGTGTGTGTGTGTGTGTGTGTGTGTGTGTGTGTGTGTGTGTGTGTTGTGTGTGTGTGTGTGTGTGTTGTGTGTGTGTGTGTGTGTTGTGTGTGTGTGTGTGTGTGTGTGTGTGTGTGTGCGTGTGTGTGTGTGTGAACAACGGGAGAGAGGGTGTGGTGCTCGGAGTTGTTGCTCTCTCTCTCTCTCTCTCTCTCTCTCTCTCTCTCTCTCTCTCTCTCTCTCTCTCTCTCTCTCTCTCTCTATTTTCCCTTTCGAGGGCTGGAGAAAGCAATTGTTTGCTTACTCGAATGCTATCGGAAAATGAGATCCATTCATTCATTCATTCATTTATCATTCATTTATTCCTTCCTTCATTCATTCATTCATCCCCCCCTCTCTCACTCACTCACTCACTCTATCTCTCTCATTACCATATTCATATACATGATTGTCATTAATGCAGGTATCATGATTATGTACTTGTAAATGCTACTGTGCAATTGAGTGTATTTGAATTTCATGTATGTTTTTCTATAACCTTTTGTTATCTTGGGAACATTTTGATTTCATTTCTTTTTGCCCTGAGGGCTGGATGTAAAAAAAAAAGCATATGCATGCTTATTCCACTTCCCTCATTAAAAAGATTCGTTCGTTCGTTCGTTCGTTCTCTCTCTCTCTCTCTCTCTCTCTCTCTCTCTCTCTCTCTCTCTCTCTCTCTCTCTCTGTGTGTGTGTGTGTGTGTGTGTGTGTGTGTGTGTGTGTGTGTGTGTGTGTGTGTGTGTGTGTGTGTGTGTGTGCAACAAGCTAAGGAAACTGAGCTATCCACAGACTTTATAGATGGCAATAAAGACATACTGCTTTTGCATGCACAATGAGTGTGCTTTTTGTCACGGTTGTCTCTCTAAGATTGCGTTTTTATTGTATTCCATATAATTTATTTTGTTGGTTCTCCTTATTCATTTCTTTATTCGTTTGCTCCTTTCGCTTGTTCGTTTACTTGTTTTTTGAGGTTGACTGTCGACGGGCGCAATAGCCGAATGGTTAAAGCGTTGGACTTTCAATCTGAGGGTCCCAGGTTCGAATCACGGTGACGGCGCCTGGTGGGTAAAGGGTGGAGATTTTAACGATCTCCCAGGTCAACATATGTGCAGACCTGCTAGTGCCTGAACCCCCTGTGTGTGGATCTGCAAGCAGAAGATCAAATACGCACGTTAAAGATCATGTAATCCATGTCAGCGTTCGGTGGGTTATGGAAACAAGAACATACGCAGCATGCACACCCCGAAAACGGAGTATGGCTGCCTACATGGCGGGGTAAAAACGGTCATACACGTAAAAGCCCACTCGTGTGCATACGAGTGAACGCAGAAGAAGAAGAAGGGGTTGACTGTCCTTTCTTTGTGTCTTTTGTGAGACTTTCTTTCATCTGTTCACTGTGCAGTTTAAAGCACCAGGATAATAATAACAATGATGATGATGATGATGATGATGATAATTATAACAATAATAATAATTATTATTATTATTGTTGTTGTTCTTGTTGTTGTTGTCATTGTCATTATTGTTAGTTGCTGTAATAGTAGTAGTCATACACACACACACACACACACACACACACACACACACACACACACACACAGAGTCACACACACACACACACACACACACACACACACACAGAGTCACACACACACACACACACACACACACAGAGTCACACACACACACACACACACACACACACACACACACACACACACACACACAGTCACACACACACACACACACACACACACACACACACACACACACACACACACACACACACACACACACACACACATCGATCCGACGTCAGTACGTGTGCGTTCGCGGCGCTGCGAACCACTATAAATGAATTTTTTTTTTTATCCCCCCCCGCCCCCCAACCCCTGAGCTTGAGAACGAATGAAAATCGTTTCCAGTTTTGTTTCTCCTCCTTAGGCCTTGTTTTATTTTCATCACTACTTTATTAATCCCCTCACCAGTCCTAGTACCCACCCTCCCCCACATCCCTTACCTCTCTACTGTACAGACCGCTCCCCCCCCCCTCCCCAAGCCCCCCCTAAGCCCCCCGCCTCTCCCACCTTCCCCTAACTGTACCATCCCTCCCCCCCCTCCCCCCCCTCCCCCACTGTTCCTTTTTTTCCTCTACCCTCCGTTCTGCACATACGTTTCTTTCTCACCACACAGTACAATGCAATGGCACGTATTCCGTTCCCTCAGCCACCCCCCACCCCCCTGCCCCTCCCCTTCCCCCTCTCTCTCACATACACGCACACGCACAGACACAGACACACACACAGAGACACACACACACGCTTGTACGCTAACACACGCGCGCGCACACACACACACACATACGCGCGTGAGCGCACACACACACACACACACGCACACACACATGCACACACGCGCGCGCTCACACACACACACACACACACACACACACACACACACACACACACACACACACATGCACGCAAAAACACGTGTGCACACACACACACATACAGTCGTACGCGCGTGAGCGCACACACACACACACACGCACACATACATGCACACACGCGCGCGCTCACACACACACACACACACACACGCACGCGCGCTCGCGCGCACACACACACCCATACGCACGCGCGCTCGCGCGTGCACACATACACACACGCGCGCACACATACACACATGTACAAACATATACATTCAAACACACACACACACACACACACACACACACACACACACACACACACACACACACACACACACACACACACACGCACACACACACACACATCCTTAAAAATTCTTTTCATTCACTCTGAACCTGTTACCAACCCACCGCCCCTCCCCCCCCCTAACCCCCCCAACCCCCCCCCCCCCCCCCCACCCCTGCACTCCCTCCCCCAAAACAAAAAAAAAGAATAACAAAATACCAGTAAAAAAAAAAAACAAAAAAAAAACCCAGTCGCATGCAAATGAATGATAGTAGTCCGTACTAAGCCATCTTTGTGTGTGTGAAGGGTGCAGCGTTGGACAGAAGAGAGAAGAGGAGAAAAGGGAGGGAGAGAGAGAGAGAGAGAGAGGGGGGGGGGGAGGGGTTCTGGGGGGGGGGGGGGGGGCAGGGGATGGGGGTTGGCGTGGGGGTGTGGGAGGGGGTGGGTGGATCCCGAGAAAGACAGACCCCTAAACGAAACAAGGGGTCGAAGTTGGAAGGGAGAGAGGTAGACAAGGGGAGGCTGTGGGAGAGGGGGCAGGGGGGAGTTCGGGGGGGGGGGGGGGGTTCGGGGGGATGGGAGGGGGTGGGAGGGTGGGTGGGAGGGGGTGGAAGGAAAGAAAGGGTTTGGGCAGAAGAAATGTTGTGTGGGCGGGAGGGGTGGGAGATGGGGGAGGGTGTGGAGGGATTGAGGGCCGCGGCTGTTTAAAACAGTGGGGGGGACACTTTATTCAAAATAGCAGCACATAACCCTGACATCGTGTGTTTTGTGTTGTGAACGGCTGCAGTTTGTGACGGGGGGAAGAGAGAGAGAGAGAGAGAGAGAGAGAGAGAGAGATATTGAGGAGGGGTGGGGGCAGAGGGAGAGAGAGACAGAGAGAGAGAGAGAGAGAGACAGAGACAAAGGCAGAGACAGAGACAGAGAAAGATGGGGGAGACAGAGAGAGAGAGATAGTGGGAGAAAGAGAGAAAGAGAGGAAGAATGTGTGTGTGTGTGTGTGTGTGTGTGTGTGTGTGTGTGTGTGTGTGTGTGTGTGTGTGTGTGTGTGTGTGTGTTGTGTGTGAGACAGAGAGAGAAAGAGATAGACAGAAAGAGAAAGAGAGCTGAAAAGCTCTGGTGACATAGCGGGTACTAAACAGAGCAAAATAATGCAAAATAGATCAAATGGAATAGAAAGAAAAACAAAAACAAAAAAACAACAGAATTGAAACAACATAAACTAATACGAGATTTGCGACACTTTGTCACTTTGTCATTAGCTGAAAAGTACATGTGACAGGGGGGAGGGGGGGTGGGGGGGGGGGGGGGGGGGGGGGGGGTAATGCACCTTTTTTCAGTCGTTCGTCTGCAAGGTTAGGACAGTACACAGAAAACAAAGTGCAGAAAATCATATGATAAATATTTACACATGTAACATCGACACACATCATATCAATACAAACACATACTAAAGTACATTATAAATCCTGAAATGATTATTGATGCCTCAACATCAAAATCCATCATATCAATACGAACACATCAAATAATTACAATGTCGAGATTGACCATCCAAATGTAGCCTTTCCTTTTTATCTATACATTTTTCCTCAAAGAACCCATACCAATTTTTAATTGATTGATGAGTATTTGGAACGATGATGGACGTTTTCCGTATATTTATTGCCTCAGATACATATTTTGCAAGTGAAAGTATCATATCTTCATTTTCTGTCATCAGTATGACGAACAAATCTTGGATACGCGCCCATTGTCTTTCCTCCAATCTGCTGGAGATCTCTCTCTCTCTCTCTCTCTCTCTCCCTCTCTCTCTCTCCCTCTCTCTCTCTCTCTCCCTCTCTCTCTCTCTCTCCCTCTCTCTTGTTCTACAGGTTAAGTTAGTACGTATTTTACATTTTGTTGTGGCTGAGTGATCACCATATTGTGTACTTTTGACCTCTTTCTAGGGGCCGGAGGCCTGGAGATTAAAGTTTTGTTCTTGTTCTTGTTCTTCCTCTCTCTCTCTCTCCCTCTCTCTCCCTCTCTCTCCCTCCCTCTCTCTCCCTCCCTCTCTCTCTCTCCCTCTCTCTCTCCCTCTCTCTCCCTCTCTCTCTCTCCCTCTCTCTCCCTCCCTCTCTCTCTCCCTCTCTCTCTCCTCTCTCTCTCTCTCTCTCCCTCTCTCTCTCTCCCTCTCTCTCTCCCTCTCTCTCTCCTCTTCCCCTCTCTCTCTCCCTCTCTCTCCCTCTCCCTCCCTCTCTCTCTCCCTCTCTGTCTCTCTCCCTCTCTCTCTCCCTCCCTCCCTCTCTCTCTCTCTCTCTCTCCCTCTCTCTCTCCCTCTCTCGCTCTCTCTCCCTCTTCCCCTCTCTCTCTCCCTCTCTCTCTCTCTCTCTCCACCCCTCCACATCCTCCACCTTCCACCCCACCCATCGTCCCCCCCCCCCTCACCTTCCTTCTCTCCCTTGACACACACAGACATGAAAATCAACAGTGCACGAAAGGCTGTGACATTCTTTTTTTTTTTCTTTTTTTTAAAATCTGTCCCGTGTGTGCATGCATGCATGCATGCATGTGTGTTTGTGTGTGTGTGTGTGCGCGTGCGTGTGTGTGTTGGGGAGGTGTGTGTGTGTGTATGTGTGTGTGTGCGTGCGTGCGTGCGTGTGTGTGTGTGTGTGTGTGTGTGTGTGTGTGTGTCTGTCTGTCTCTCTGTCACTATCTGTCTGATGCCCCCCCCCCGCCCCCCACCCAACCCCCTTTCTCTCTCTCTGTTTCCTAAAGGAAAGAAAAGTGTGACTGACATCTTTAAGTCCCCCAAAAGGCTGAGTTCTGAGTTCAAACGAACCATCGATCTTTTGCAAATCATTCGATCCGCAGATTGAACGCATGTTAACATATGCAACAGAAATATTATGGGGAACAATTGATAGTAGTCAAATGGAAAATGTCTGTTCGTTTGCGGCCATCAAGCGTTTCTTGGAATGCCAGTTTTACACTCTTCTAACAGAATGGTCTATGGTGAAAATGGTAGATATTCCTTGTGACCCCGGTACACTTGGTAATAACGACATGTTCTATTCTGTTCTATTCTATATACGTGCATATTTAATTTCTAAAAGTATTAGAGAGTGGTTCAAACTTTTAAAACTACAAAATATGGAAAGACTGTATTTGTATTTCTTTTTATCACAACAGATTTCTCTATGTAAAATTCGGGCTGCTCTCCCCAGGGAGAGCGCGTTGCTATACTACAGCACCACCCATTTTTGTATTTTTTCCTGCGTGCAGTTTTATTTGTTTTCCCTATCGACTTAAAACTTCCTTTGGTATTCGTGACACTGCACTAGCATGGATCACGTCTTACCTGTCAGATCGTACACAGAAAGTGTGTGTAAATGGTACATACTCTAGAGTATCTGCCTTGAAATATGGTGTCCCACAAGGGTCCGTCCTAGGTCCTGTTCTTTTCGTGCTGTATGCGGCTCCTGTGTCGGATGTCATCAGTCATCATGCGATGTCGCATGAGAGCTTTGCTGATGACACACAACTTTATCAGTCGGCTTCCATAGCTGAATTTGATGCACTGGTGACTCAAACACAGGAGTGCATTGCTGGCCTAAAGGACTGGATGACTCTCAACAAGCTGCAATTAAATGATGATAAGACTGAATTGATGATAACCTGTCCAAAGAAGTTTCGTCAACATCCTTCCTTTCCTGACTCTGTTCTGATCAATAGCACACCTGTTTCACTTTCTCCCTCTGTTCGCAGTCTTGGTGTAATCCTGGACCAGTCTCTTTCCTTCCAACAGCACATTTCGAATATCTGTAAAGTTGCCTATTTGGAACCGCGTAGAATCAGCTCTATCCGCCACTATCTTTCAACCGATGCAGCCAAGACACTTGTATGCTCTCTGGTTCTCTCAAGATTGGATTACTGCAACTCTCTTTTGGCCGGCCTTCCCAAATACCTGTTAGACAGACTCTAACGAATTCAGAATAACGCTGCCAGACTCATTTGCAGAGCTTCTAAATTTGACCATGTTTCTCCTCTCCTTCAGTCTCTCCACTGGTTGCCTGTTTCTGATCGAATAGACTATAAGCTATCCACTCTGACCTTTTCTGCAGTCAACGGATCTGGCCCCAAGTATCTTTCTGAACTCATCCATATCTATACCCCGTCTCGCCAGCTCCGTTCTTCCTCTGATACTCGACTTCTCAGGATACCTCACGTCAGAAGTAAGACCTATGGACACAGATTGTTTTCTTTTCAATCGCCAAAGACGTGGAACAAGCTCCCTGATAACCTCCGTCATTCTGATTCCCTCGCATCTTTTAAATCTCGTCTCAAAACTCACCTTTTCCCTCAGCAATAGGTTCAATTGTGGCAGGTCCACAACTACATGCATGTATATGAATGTGTATTGTGTGTGCGTGTGTTTATGTAAGTTTGTGCCTGCCTATGTGTGCGTATGTGTTAGGGTAGCTGTTAGATACACATGTATGTTAAAATGTATGTATGCAGTGTGTGTGTGTGCGTGCGTGCGTGCGTGTGTGTGTGCGCGTGCGTGCGTGCGTGTGTGTGTGTGTGTGTGTGTGTGGTCACATTTTGGTGTGTGTATGTAACATAGATATAATGTTTTATGTTATCAAAAGCGTTTTTGTAAAGCACCTAGAGCAGATTTCTGGATAGTGTGCTATATAAGTATCCATTATTATTATTATTATTATCGAAGTGGAATTTTGACAGGAACAACCTTTTTGTTGCCATGGGTTCTTTTACGTGAGCTAAGTGCATGCTGCACACGGGACCACGGTTTATCGTCTCATCCGAATGACTAGCGTCCAGACCACCACTCAAGATCAAGTGGAGGGGAAGAAAATATCGGCGGCTGAGCCGTGATTCGATCCAGCACGCTCAGATTCTCTCGCTTCCTTGGCGGACGCGTTTCCTCTAGGCCATCACTGACCCCAAGCATATGAAATATTATTGCAGCAACACCAGAATGGGAAGCGTAACTTGATATCGAACGTAAAGAAACATGCTCTCTGAAAACGAGTTTGGTGTTGTTTGGTTGAGTCAGGAAGCAGGGAACCATAATACATTAATTTTTGTTTCAGAATTCAAAGATCGACTAATATGTATGTATATTCCAACAAAACTATCATGCTGCTCATACCACCGAGGCAACCATGTGTTTGTTCTGTATTGTCCATGTGTTCTGTGTGGCTTGTTCAGGATTAAAGAGGCTATACCAGTCTTGAATGAAAGCTAATTTGTATTTGCACATTTCTTTTGTCTTTGCTGCTGTGTGCACATTGTCAAATGATTGGTATAAGGACAGGCCCGGCGCTTTCTTTTTTGAGGAAGTGTCTGGGTTTGTTCCAATGTACCTTTTATTCACCTGTCTGCTAGCTGAATCGGTAGCGTAAGCAGCACTGACCTGAAGTTGTGTACCTTGTGAATAAGAGAATAACCACTTTTTACTATTTGTTAATCATTTCATCTCCTGGCCTCACTGTTTGTTAATTATTACGCTCATATGGAAGAGAATGAAAAGTGTGCGTGGTTTCTTAAATTTGACAGTGATTCATTTATTTTTGACTCACTTGTGTAAACAAAGT
Source organism: Babylonia areolata (assembly GCF_041734735.1). Lineage (NCBI taxonomy): Eukaryota > Metazoa > Mollusca > Gastropoda > Neogastropoda > Buccinidae > Babylonia > Babylonia areolata. The sequence continues at coordinate 31,151,842 of NC_134904.1, read as the reverse complement.
GAGTCTATGTTTTGACCCGGTGTTCGGTTGTCTGTGTGTGTGTGTGTGTGTGTGTGTGTGTGTGTGTGTGTGTGTGTGTGTGTGTGTCCGTGTGTATCCGTGTGTCTGTGTGTCTGTGTGTCCGTGGTAAACTTTAACATTGACATTTTCTCTGCAAATACTTTGTCAGTTGACACCAAATTTGGCATAAAAATAGGAAAAATTCAGTTCTTTCCAGTCATCTTGTTTAAAACAATATTGCACCTCTGGGATGGGCACAAAAAATAAAAAAGAAGCCTAATTATATGCAAACTGCATTTACTGTTATATTTATATTTTTTGTATTCTCTAAACTTGGCACATTGACCTCTTATTCTGACAAAACAACAAGAGGAGTCATTATTATCATTTTTTGTTCAAACAGGAACTTCTTTTGCTAAGCATGGAATTTTTATTTATTTTGCAAACGTTTTGGTGCAGATAGTAAAAAAGGGAAATTACTCTGTAATTAATGCTAGGGGACTTAATTTATCACAAGTGAGTCTTGAAGGCCTTGCCTCTCTTGTTTTTTTTTTTAAATGTGAAGCATACGAACTTATCAAACAGAGGTGTAACCTATTTCAGACGACTGTTATCAGAAGACAAAAACATGGCTGATATGTTGACCGTTGAAAATGAAGGTGTACGATAATAATGTCACTTGAAACATAATGATGATAAAATGATAATGAAATGTCAAAATTACACGGGTTTTTTTTTCCTCACGCGACCGTTAACTCTCACTGAAACTGAAACTGAAACTTAAACAAATTCGTAAATCCTTGTGTTTTTTGCAGTCTGAACGATAATCCTTGATGCTACCTAAAGCCTCACCTACGACTTTTTATCAGCTTGTATGATTCTGTTGAGATTTGCCAGCACGTACGCAAACTCATAATGTAACAATGCTCTTGCTATGATAATTATGTTTATCCAGATTATACTCCCTTCCGACCCCCCTCTCTCTGCCCCCGTACCCCCCTCCCCCCCATCCCTCCGACCGCATCCAGACCCTGCCCCGCCCCCACCCTCTCACACCGTCCCAAGTGTTTGTATGATGGCATAAGACCGACGTACCATTTGTCTTGTCTTGTCTGTACAACTGAGACACGGTATGTGACCTCTTCAGAATACATACAGTCTGAAATCGTGTATGTATGTGTGTGTGTGTGTGTGTGTGTGTGCTTGTTAAGACAAGACAAGACAAGACAAGACAAGACGATGCAAGACGACAGGGAAGACACGATAGAGTACACTACAGTACAGCACAGCACAGCTTTGGGCAGTACAGTACAGTACAGTACAGTACAGTACAGTACAGTAAAAACGAAATCTTATTAACACATGACAACCCATCCGATACAAACAACACACTGACACACACACACACAAAGACGCAGACACACACACACACACACACACACACACACCCAAAGACACAGAGAAACACACACACACACACACACACACACACACACACACAAAGACGCACACACACACACACACACACACAGAGAAACACAAACACACACACACACCCAAAGACACAGAGAAACACACACACACACACACACACACACACACACACACACACACACACACACACACACACAAACGGGGCCCCTCTTCTTGATGACAAAAGCCCGTTGTATTTAAAGTCCAAAGGAGGGGTCTCAGGTCAACCCAGTGAATAAATGCACTCCCCCTGGCGAGGACTCTTGTTCAAGTGAGGAAGGGAGAGGAGGGAAATTGAAGCAGACGAGACCTGCTTGCTCAGACCAGCAAAGGCAAACACACCTCTAGCGAACGACTGGCGCAGTCTCTCGCTCCGCTGTGACAAGAACAAAGAGAACAGCATAATATAGTAACTTTTCTTTCTATTATTTTATTTTATTTTATTTTATTTTCGGCGTGTGTAACTGACTCACTGAAGAGACTTCGTCAAGCCATGGCGAAGTTTGCCGTTCTGGTCTGCCTGATGGTAGTTTTGGTTGGTGAGTATAAATTGTTGACCAGTTTTCATGGTTGTTCTTTTCGAATGATTATGTGAAATCGTCCGTACGGAGTCAGTTTTGTGCGCGTTCAGTATGCAGACGTGTGTGCATATCACGCGCGCGCGCGCGCACACACACACACACAGACACACACACACACACACACACACACACACTCACTGTGTATATATATATTTTTTTTTTTTTTTTTTTTTTTTTTTTTTTTTTTCTGACAGTGTGTCTGGAATTGTGAACCCCCATGTCACAATGGCATTTTTGCTGATGATATGAAACAATGTTCAGTGTCATGTTTCTCCCCCTCTCTCTCTCCACTATATATATATATATATATATATATATATATATGTCGCAGTCTCTGTCTCTGTGGCTCTGTCTGTCCCTGACTTTCTCTGTCTCTGCCTCCGTCCGTATCTGTCAATATCTATGTCTCTCTGTATGTGTCTGCCTCTATCTTTGTGATTCTGTCTCTTTCTGTCGCTTCCTTTCTCTCTCTCTGATTCTCTGTCTGCCTGTCGCTGTCTGTCTCTCTCTTTTTTTATGTCTCCCTGTCTCTCTGTTTCCTACTTTCTCTGCCTCAGTCACTCTCTGTCTCTCTCTGAATCTTTTTCGTGCTCCGTCTCTAAGCCCGTGTCTACCTTTGTCTCCAGCTGTCTGTCTGTCTAGTTTCTCTCTCTCTCTCTCTCTCTCTCTCTCTCTCTCTCTCTCTCTCTCTCTCTCTCTCTCTCGATAGGTATAAATGGTTCTATTCATTTAAAACAATTTTTCAAACGGAGAAATATAACAAGATCGTAACAAACAAGTGGCATAGAATCTGTTTTGCGAGGCTCAGATTGAGAGCACTTGGACTGAATGCCAACAGAAGATGGTTCGATTCAGACGTAGCAACATCCCCTTGCCCAATGTGTGGCGAAAGCCCAGAAGATGAAAACCATTTCATATTTGACTGCAAAAGATAAAAAGAATTGCGAAAAAACTGTTTCCATTTTCAATACAGCTCCAGTGCAGAGAAAAGATTTGTTCGGCATACTGATGACAGAAAATGAAGATATGATACTCTCACTAGCAACATATGTATCCGAGGCAGTAAATATACGTAAAACGTCTACTATCGGTCCAAATACTCATTGATTAATTATAAACTTAGTATGGGTTCTATGAGGGGGGAAAAGGCATAGACAAAAGGAAGGGTTACATTTGGATGGTCAATTTCGACAATGTATTTTTCTGATGTGTTATGTGTTTTATATGTACTGTGTTATGTGTTCGTATTGATATGATGTGTGTCGATGTCACCTGCTTAGATAATTATTATTCGGATTATAATATGTACTTTGTTTCCTGTGTACTGTTCAAACCTTCGAGACGAACGACTGGGGGGGGGAAAGGCACGGTACCCGCCTGCCACATGGACATTTTAAGGAAACGACAACATACCAAAGTGCCGCTTATCCCTTAGTAGTTTAGTTTACTTTGGTTATGTTTTTCCTTTCTGTTCCATTCTATTTGTTCTGCACCATTTTTGTTCTGATTTGTACCTACTGTGTCACTAGGGCTTTACAGCTAATGACATTAAACATTTCAGTGTTAGTGATCTCTCTCTCTTTCTCCCAACTAAGGGTTAGATGTAAAAAAAAAAAAATAAAAAAAGAGAAAAAAAAGCAGCTGTGCTTACTCCACTACCTTCGTGAAATAAGAATTCGTCCCCCCCCCCTCTCTCTCTCTCTCTCTCTGTGGAACAAATTAATAGGATAAGAACGACACCTAATCCAATCTCAACCGTGACAAGGACGTATGCCCGTTGCACGCATGGCTTCATAAGTAGTCTAAACCCCTGGTCTGGACTCCATTTAAGCTACTTGGGAGTAAGGGTAAGATTACACACACACACACACACACACACACACACACACACACACACACACACACACACACACACACACACACACACACACACACACACACACACACACACACACACACACACACACACACCGTCCTTCATTTAGAGACCTATGGGTGAAAGGATTACTTATATCTTCTCCAGTATTGTCTTTCTCTCAGGTAGAAGTTATATGTATATTCTTGTGCAGGCAAAGTCGTCTTCGCCTTATTTGTCCTCATTATTGTTATCATTGTTTCGTCATCATCATCATCATCATCATCATCACTACGACCACCACCACCATCATCATCATCGTTGTTGTGGTTCTTCTTGTTGTTGCTGCTGTTGTTAACACTGTTGACATCTGAACTATGACAGCATCACTATCTTTTCAGTATTAAGACGGAAAAGAAAATAAGTAGAGAGAGAGACAGAGACAGACAGACAGAAAGACATAAACATACAAACACAGACAAACAGACAGGGGGCATTGCAGAAACAGAGGGGGACGAGACAGCGAGGGAGAGAAATGCAGTATACGGAGACAGAGAGAAATGGGGAAAAAATAATAGAGACAGAGACAAACACAAACACAACACAAACAAAAGACAGGAAGAAAATGCACAGCCGCAAATTCCTTCACTGTCTGTTACACTAATATGACACGTACTCCATGACAGAACTACGGTTTCAAACTCTCAATATGGTAACAGTGGCCCGACTCTCTTTGCAAAAGCGAGGAACAGCTGTAAAGAGCCCTTTGTTCAAAAGAGACACAGACAGACAGAGAGAGAGAGAGAGAGAGAGAGAGTGGTAGGTATTGGGAGAGTGGGGGGCCGACAGACAGACAGACAGACAAAGAGAGGTAGGTCAGGGGGAGAGTTGGGAGGGGGCTTGGGGTGGAGGTGGAGGCAGACACGCGCAGAAACAGCCAGTCAGTCAGCCAGGCCAGACAGACATACACACAGACAAAACTTTGAATCATGGTGAAATGTCAT